>NC_140194.1:20945196-21545196 GCF_965226575.1 Pagrus pagrus
TCTCCCCCGAATTCATGAAGAAGCAGTTGTCTGACGTCACACAACAATGGCAGTACCCATGGAGAGGGGGGTAGGATGTATTTATAGTATTTGTATCTGAATTGAATATTTGTAAACGTTTCCAAGTATAAAAGTGTGCAAAATAAAATGTCTAATGACATCTGTAACGTCATGCGTCATTTGTTCTGTGTTTTCTTTCTATATGAAGGAGGCTGCTTTGCTGACAGTTCAGTTGTGTGTACAAAGAAACATCAGTTTGTTACGGTTAGCTGATTTACCGGCTGTGAGAGTGACGGTTGGTATTGTTAACATCTTGTGAGTCTGTGTGTGTGTGTGTGTGAGGCCTCGTCATGGGAAAACGTTGTTGTGAAGACACTTTATGTGGTGGGAATGAATTTGGAAGTAATTATGATTGCCAGGTGTGTATATGTTTGTCTGTGGACAGATTTTGTCAACACCGTAGCACCACAACTGCGCAAGATGCAGTCACGAAACCTTATAGTTGTGTTGATAAAGATGAGGGCAGAGTTTGAAGATGGGTGTGGTCCGACTCACGAGTATTGAGTATTCGTAATGACGAATACAGAGAAGTCTGGGTTGGAACGGGAACGCGACGATAATGATATCAACTTTTTTTGCCTACGTTCGGCGCCGAGTACTTGGAGCGCTTGAAGGTCAGAAGTCTGAAATTTCAACTGGGAAATTCCGACCTCCAACTTGCACTGGAACTCAGCATTAATCCGCAGTCACTGGGAACAATTTTAGTATAGTGACATTTGTGTGCAGGCCTTGTTTTGCATGTTTTGAGGTCAAACCATTGAGGAACTAATGAACATTTTCACATATTTCCATTTGCAGTGTTACAAAGATCATCTTTCCTTTCAATCCCTTGGTACATTTAACCCTTGTGTGGTGTTCATATTTTTGTTATTCAGCCAGCGTTTGTGGGTCTGGTGGACCCGCTGCAGTTTTGAGTTTTTAATTCAACACAATCAGACAATTTTATGTTAAAATTTGCCCTTTACCTTTGTTAGATCACATTTATGAAGTGCTACTCGTTTTAAATAAAGATTGGTTTTGCAAGACAATAATTAATCGTATCATTTTTCTTTTGATAAAAAATGAAAACAGGTCCCACAGATAAAAAATAAAAATACATTCTCAGCCTCTCGCTGGAGTTGCTTTGGAGGAAGACGTGGAGGCTTGCTAAGTTTTTAAAAACAAAAACAAACAACAACTGTACGGTTAGTTATCATTGAGCACATGATAACTCTATCAGCACCCCGTGATTTTAATGGGACCTACACATGTTGACAGAGTGCATTAAATTATCACGATCAAGGCTGTTAGAGAAGTCTGATCCAGCGGAAGTACTGGCAAATTGTAAGTAAACATCGTGTGCTAATGGGCTTATTCTGTACAGACTGCTTTAAAAGGTTTGGAGACATGGTCCGCAACAATGCAGTCTGGGAAGTCTCCGCTGAAAAATGAATGTGACGGATGTCAAAAGTCCCACGTGTACATGGTGTAAACATTTAGCCTCAGTCGTCCTTCTTTATCCCAGAGTACTCTCTTTTTTAAAATTTATTTATCTTTATTGTCCCTGACAAAGTCCATTTTAATGCCACTATACACAACAATTTACATTTTATGGCAGCTTTTCGTTCCATTACTGAGGGCAGTTGACATTTTTACAAAGCAGTGAAACTTATTAGGAGGAGGGAAGAAAAATGTGTCCTGGTTTGTTTTAATCTGCCAATGTTTCACCTCAGCTTTGTGTAAAAAACATTTTCTTTCATATTTTTTTTTCAGTGTGTCTATACCACTTGTGCCAAACAGAAAATACTCATGAGAACAAGTGAATGAAGTCCATGCAACCCTCACAAGTGTTATGGTTGCCTGAACACCATAAATGCCTTTATCCATCCATCTGAGACCGCCCTCACTAGAAAAACTTGAAGAATAAGTTAAACCAAAAATGAAAATACTCACCCCCATGCTGCTGGAATGTCCGATGAAGTTTCTTCTTCCACAAAACATTTCTGGAGCTTCACATCATTCTCTGAAACAACTGAAGTAGATGAGGACTATCTTCATCTGACTTTTCATCTGCATGAGGTTGTGCAGATACTGAGTGAATTTTCATTTCTGGGTGACCGTGTCCATTAAATATTGGTTCCTAAAACTATCCAAAATTAAAAAACTTTTAACTTTTGACTGTTATCTCTCAAAATGGAAAGAAGAAGTAGGGGGGTGGTTGGGTCAAAAAAATGTGTGGCTAACAACAAAAGTCCCTTTTTGTTATATATGTTAACCACAGACATGGAGGACATGATCTCTGCACCCAAATTCCCATCTAAAACCTTTTCTACCAGTGACGTATAAAGACTGGAGTGATGCATATTGTGTTTCTATTTTAAATCCTGTTCTGAAGAAAAGCCTCAATATTAAGCTTTTTTTTCAGACACTGCAACCCAATGACCAGAATAAAAGTACATTTCTGAATACCACAGATAAGTTAAAATAGAACGTTTCTTTGTGAATCTGTTTTGGGTTGAATTTTCCATTTCTCTCTATTGTCACAACGCTGTGCTTATGCTTTGTTTCGGCAGACATGTAAGGAAAACATCATGGTTCGTTTTAAAATACCTGTTTTTGATTGCCACGGTAACGTATGGAAATGGTCTGACTTCCTGTGAAAAATAGCCAGTTTTGGTTGCCAGAAAAATGGCCGGAAAAATCCCCAGGTGGCCTTGAAAATATCCACTGGTGTGACTTGAGCTGCCGATGGCTGTCTGGCGGCCTTATTGCCTGTAAGAGCGCCACCACGATCCCCACCGCATCCTTTCTGCTAATAAGTGTATAATGTGAGTGTGATATGCCACACTGGCTACAAATTACAACCTTTGTGGTTGTGGAGAAACGTTAACTGCCAACATTATATCCTGGCAACTGAACTGCTGTTTTAGCATTAAATATAAGCCTACTTTTCTACATTGTAATCCAAATGTAATTACCATTATTTTTTCCCAGATCATACTTGTTTCTACTTTCAAAATTTTGACTTCAGACTCAATTAGAGTCATATACAAAATCAGTTTTGTAAACATCTAGACGGAAGTGAGAGTTGAGATAATGGGTCTTTTAATGAGTTGGATGTCTCTTCTATCTCTCTGTCAGGGCTGTATGGAGACAGAGTCATTTCACCGTGTCTGGGAATAAGCTTTTGATGACAGGATTTTGAACACAAGCATTTGGCTGAGGAGCACTTGGTGCCTTTAGGGAGAAACAAACAGGTTATGTGGTTAGTCATTTTTTGTGAATTTTTCACATGAAAGTGCCTCAGGACTATATCCTGTCACCACCTGCTTGCCGGGGGCACATCACTGAAGAATGAGGTGTGTGTGGGCTGATCGTTTACGTGCAGGGTATCTGCACATAGTTCTCGCTCAACATTTAAAAGCTTTTGTGAAGCTGGTGAAGAATTTGCATAACCTCTTGGAGTGATTTCAGGAAAATAATAGGATTAACAATCGGAAACGTAGCTGTTTAGTGAATTCACCTCCAAAACACAATCGCCTACCTCTCACGTACAGCTGCAGGCTGAGAAGCATAATTATATAATGTGCTTATTTGGCAAATCTGTCTGCAATTCTACTCCCCCACGGATATTTATCAATGAATTTAATCCAGTCTAGCAAATTTCCTGTAATTACAATGCAAGTCCCTTGTGGAATGTCTGGAGAACTTGGCCACACATGAAAGCAGCATCAATTGATTTTTTTTGGAAACTTTAAAATGCACAGTCCTGACACATTATCAGGTATTACACTACACTTCCAGCAGACACAGAGCAACATTATCGTGCTTTTGCATTTCTTTCCTCCTGAAATGTTAATATACTCTCCTTCCAGCAAGCTCTTTAGCTGCCAGATGTTCCACTTTCCTTACCAACTAGTTGCTAACATTGTCCATCTGAAATTGGGTTGCAGAGTGGGTGACATACAGTGGGTTTATCAGAGCTTTTTTGTGCTGAAAAATGCTGCTTGCCTCAGCCCAGTCACCAGTTGAAAATGTTAGCAATTAACGTTTATGCAAACCTCAGACTTGTCCATAACGAGCCGTACTGACATTTGTGTTACATGTTGTATCACGTTCACAGTGTTTCTGACCTGACTTTTGAACCAGGAGGTGGAGGGGATGGTGGTGGAGTGACAGGCAACAAGGCTGCCAAGCTGATGACCACAGTGAGTGGTACGCACATAGAGTTGCAGCACTGGTTAGAGTTCTCTGTGGGTTTTAGCTGTTTTCTGTTACTAGCTGTTGTCTGATTGAATAGAGCGTTTTTAGGATGCATTTTGACATTTTCTGTTTTATTCAAGAGAGGGAGGTGATGTGCAACAACGGTGTCGTTGTTGCTCATCAACAATGTCGCGACTAGCATAGAAAATATTGATTTATGGATCTATTATAATACTTGTGAACAATACTTCACAGCTGCATACTTCATTGCTTCTAATCACCATCACCTCCATCAGTCTGTCATCAACTGAGGCAATGTCAGTGTCTACAGAATAATGTATGGGCCCCCAAGGTGTGCACATTCCTCGGTTTTAAAGCTTGAGAACCCAACATTTAAAGTGTCATGTTTAATAGCAAGGTTCAGTGCAGAGAGGCCAACAATTCCGAGTACACTTGCACTACAGTTGATATTTCTCAAGTGGGTTAAAGTCAAGTTTTCAAATCCAATGTTTTTCCTTGACTGCATTGCAGCTCTATGCTTTAAAATTTGTCAGGCAGGTTGATTTGTATTTAAAGAAGTTGACACTACACTAAAAGTGACATAATGTTTGATATTTAGCGCTAGGTCACAGCTGTGAATTTAAACTTTTCACCACAAGTCGTGTGTTTCTTCATAAAGATCTTTATTTCATCTTTTGTAGGGCAGTAGCTCTTTTCCTGCATCCTGCATCTGACCTTCTCACCTCTCCCATTTTCCTTGTCCCGGCATTAAGAGCACCAGGGATAAGTGTGCACGCGCCAGTCCCTGATAAGACACATCTGCAGGATTAAGCAAGAGTCATTGAATGCTAAGTCAGCATCCCCATTTATTAGAGGAGGTCCCCAGCCTACCAGCTTGTAAAGTGTAAATGCTCACCACATTCATCACCAGAGTCTCCTTACAGTCAGTCATCCATCCGCTATCTACAACAGGCTTATCCTTTGCAGGATCGTGGGGCGCTGGAGCCAAACCCAGCTCACACTGGGCGAGAGGCAGGATACATCCTGGACAGTTCACCAGTTCATCATAGGGCCGACACATGAGACAAACTAACCCTCAGACTGTGGGAGGAAGCCAGAGTACCTGGAGAGAACCAACAGGACACTGCGAGAACACGCAAACAACTATCTCAGTCACTCTTTTTTGTATAGAACTAAGTGCAACACCATGAATGCCCTTGAGGAAAGAATGTCCTCCTCATTGATATTATTAATTCCACCAAGACAACAGAGACCTGCAAAATACAGAGCTCTTGGAAAGAAAATGGCGGAGGAACTGCGATGCAGCCAGGAGAAGACTATGACAGCAAGCTTATAGTTCCACCTTCAAGTGTTGCCATTTAGCACGTATATACACTTTTGACCAGGACGGACAACTGGTTGTGCAAGCTGGTTAATTTGAGAGAGGGGGAGGGACTGCCCTCTCATTCAGGAAACAATGAATGTTTGTATCCCGGCTTATGTAACTGCACTGATATTATCCAAGCAGTAGTGAAGGAGGATGCAAAGAGAGGCAAATGACAGTAAAGTGACTGGAGAAGCCATCTAATTTACAACTTAATGAGATGACTAACTATGCTGTTTCCTGTCCTACCTGCTCTCCTACCACACAAGTAACTTTTGCCAGGCAAAATCTGGTCTGACAGCACTTTAAGCCTTGGATGGCTTAACAGTTGATCTGGCAGAGGACAAAAAGGTAGAGCTGATGATGGAATTCAGGACAGGTGTGCAAATGGGTGAGGAGATCAGGCATAAGTGGTGTAGAGGGCTTAAGCCCCTGATGTTTTCAGCAATATTTTGCTGTTAAGTACGTTTGACATTCTTTGAACTAAACCCAAAATGTGTCCAGTCATTCCACGATTTCAGGGCAAAGACTAGTCTTTTAGCACTCGAGAACAGACTCTACCACCTTTTTACTTGGTCTTGTCAAGGGTCTAAGGACAGAGGATGTTGTCAACTGTACAGATTGTAAAGCCAACTGAGTAATTGTGATTTGGGGCTATATAAATAAATGTATTTGATTTGAAATTGATTTAATTTGTCTCGGTCCCCGACAAATAGGACTCTGGATTTTATTTCAAGATTGGTAAAGACGATGACTGCAGGGGTATCACTGTATTTTATAATAGTTTGATACCTTCTGTACTGTACAAAATGTATTGAGTTAGGTGGATGGTAAAACATGGAAAGGAATGTTGAATAAAACAGTTAATATAAAGAGTTGCAATGACAGCTGTATTGGATTACATAAAGTAATACACATAATACAGACCTTTCTATTTTTATGGGAACCCAGTGTACATAGTAGTATAAGCCTAAAAATGAGTCATTAACCTAAACTAGTTTTACTACACCCATCTGTAAGCACTCTGTATAGAACAGAATAGAAAAGAAAATAATGGCAGACATTTGCATGTGCAAAAAGTGACATACACACAACACATCACTGTATGTTGACACAGTAACAGCAGTGAAATTATAAGTGCCTTCATTATTTCCGGTTATTACATTGAGAGCAAGTTTTTGGAACATAATGGTGCTGGAGTGCCTTTAGTTTTTAAATTTGCACACCACTACTTAGTGAAGCCAAAATATAACTGATCACTGCAACTACAGAACAGCAGCCCTTGCACCATGCAGCCAGTCAGACTGCAGTGACTTTTTGAGGGTCGGTTTGGCAGGATGGTATCTGCCAACACTTTCTGTCCGATGGAACAGATGGTCCATCTTGCTTTTGAGTTTTATATCCGGTTTCAGAGCCAAATTTAATTCCACAGAGGAGTTGGTTTCTGACTTCAGGAGTTCCATATGCCTTTTTATATAATCTATCATTAAAAACTTGTTACATGTTGTAATTCCCGGGTAAAACTCACCTTATAAAATAAAATACGTCCCTCGAGCTATATCCCAGGAAGAGTTTGACAAGATGATACAGGAAGCTGCTTCAGGCTTCTGTCAAATATAATATGGCCAATTAGAATCTAGATTATTCTTACCAGCAGCTGGCAACATGATACACACATGCACACAGCTACACTATATGTTGCTTTAGGCAATCTTAATTGCTCTGACACTAAAGTTAATTCATAAATTCAAGGCAGATCTGAAAAAATGCAGAGCATGATTACGGCTCATACTGCACCATCACCATTTGCTGCTTCCTCAAAGGTTCCTATTCAGGTTCACCCAAAGCCCAAGTGTTTTATTCTAGGACTGAATGCCAAGAAAAGATACAAAGGCCAGACAAGACTATAACGTAAGAAGCCACAGGCTGAGGTAGAAGGGATAGCCAAGCAGGAATTAGACTGCAAACAGATCCAATTATTTGTGTGATTTTGCCTTCCAGGGAGCTATCACCCTACAATTTATTCATATACCTTTTTTGAAGTAAGACATTTGATTTGAAACATTTTGTGCATTACTCACAATGTAGTGCATGTAAAAATAGAAATTTAAAAGTGGAAAGGTGGACTGATGCCCTACAATTAAATGTCTATAATTATGCCAGATTATGACCCACTTTCTCTTGTCAACAGGAAGTGGAACTGCCAGTGAGGCCAATACCAGACAAGCAGGAGGATTAACAGCCCAAAAATAAACTACACCGCCTTGAGGGCAGAGTTAGGATCTGAAATCCCAACTCAGCATTAGTGTGAAAACCTATAACTGCCCCCAGAGGGTTAGGTGGAGCATTTGAGCATTAAGTTAAGCTCCCCCAAACTACAAAAGGACTCTGAGCATTATTGGCAAAATTAAGTTTGGGGCTTATGTGCCTGAATCAATAATCTACTTCAGTTGTATTACAGTGGTTGAACAGTTCTTTCTCAGGGGCTGCAATCAACTCGTTTGTCTTCCCTACCTTGAGGGAGGTAAGGCACTTAACTGAAAGGTTGGTATTTTAAAGTCCTGGAATGCTTTTGGAAAAGCTGTCTTGGACAGGTAAATTACTAATACCTTCTATTGTCTGCAAGACCAATTGGACGACAGGGGCATGATGTAATTTAAGCAACATCTGCTAAGTAATTACACATTATTATAACAATGAGACCCTTGTAGCCAATTAACAGTGTCACAGTGACGGTTCTCACTCTGTGCCAGGGAGGTATTGGGTATTGTTATTTTCGATGATCAGATGAATTCTCCTCTCTTCCACTATCTGCATGTTACTACCTTAAAAATCCCTATAGCTTCAGGAAAAGAACAACAACCTCCAAGCTAGCAACCCAGACGCTGAAAATTGTAAGTTACCCTAGCACTACCCTAGTTGCTAACTGGATGAACATAAACAAGCTAGCGGTTGACTTGTCTTGTTTTGCTGGGATTTAGCCATTTTAATGTCAATGTCAACTTGACACCAGAGACACCAGTGCTGCATCCTGCAATCTATTGTGCATACCTGCCAACATTAGGCTGTGACAGAGGGAGATTCCGATTCACCTCTAATGCTGAGTTGGGTTACCAGGACCGAGACACACATCCCACAAGAAACTGAGATTGATACCATTTGATTGGTATCAAGGGTTAAAAATAGGGAGACTCCAGTGTAAATCGGGGGGTTTTGGCAGGTATGAAATCAAGCTGGAAGGGTTTTCCCCTTTACCAGAATGATAATTGCTGCCGCCATTCCTTCTGGTTCCACGATTTGTTGTTGTTCAGATTCGTTGTTCAGATTATGTTTATACTGTATGAGTAACAGAAGCAGTCCGAATATTTTCTGCAGGTTTAGACTTTCATACCCTTATTTGCCCTCTTAAATGCCCTCAGTGAGTATATCTCCATCTACAGATCACTTCTTAACAGCAGTGATGCAGAGTGCTGCTGGTGACAAGCTTTCTGCTTGGTTTCTGTTAACTGCCAAAAAAATGTTTGCTGATTTTAAGAACTGTTGCAGACGCCCCACTTGCCACGTACTTTACTTAGTTGTTTATCAGACTCTGCCTGCTCACCCAACAACTGTCTTGAGACTTGTTTGATGTTTCTTATATTGTTAAATTGTGATTTGTGTTTTGTTGGCATCAAATTAATAAAAGGAGCACAGACAAAACGGAAAAACTGAAATCTTTTTATTTCTTCATGAAATAATGAGTGTTCTTTGTGACACCAAAGAACACTCATTAGAAGCCACATAAACTGCTGTGTAGTTTAATTGTCCCACATGGGTCAGGAAGATACACTTATGATACAGGATAACATTGACCATCTTGTTATAATGCAATGTTCTGCTGGGAAACCTTGGGTCCTAGCATCCATCTGGATGCCACTTCACATGCACCACCCACACATGTGTACCCCCTCATGGCAATGGTGCTACCCAATGGCAGTGGGCCCCCCAGCAGGACAATGTGCCCTACCACACCACAAAAACTGCTCAGGATTGGCTTGGGGAACACAACAAAAAGCCCAAGGTTTTGACCTTGCCTTCAAATTTCCTGGATCCCAATCCAATCCAGCATCTGTGGAATTTGCTGGACCAAGTCGATACATAGGACCCAAAGGATCCACTACAACCGTGCCAGTGCAAGACACCACAGGACACCCCTGGAGGTCTTATAGCCATGCCTTGACTGGTCAGAGATGTTTTGGCTGCACAGGGGGAACCAATATGACATTAAGCAGGTGGTTTTAATATTGTGGCTGATAGGCAACATATATATACATCTTCATACGTGTATGTGTATGTATGGATACATTTGGATAAATATGTTACTATAGTTTGATTCTGTTTGTTTTTTTCTTTCTGTGCTGTATCCCTGGGTGTGTATATAAATTCAAAATTAAGATCAATAATTGTAATTACATACTGATACAACTGACATTTTGTGGCTGTATTGAACTAGAGACCATCTTGCAATGGGATCACACCAGCAGCCCTTTAGCATGTTGACATTCTGACCCCTGAGTAATTACATGAGTACTCAGTACTTGAGTTGGACCCACGCCCATTTCTAAACCAACCTTCTCTTTGATCTCTTGCACATACTCACCTTCTGTGACTGCATCTTGCACTGTTGTGCTGCTAATCGGCTGATAAAATCTGTCTACAGACATACAGACCGACAGTATAAACACCTGGCAAAGTACACAAAACCACATCTGTGCTACTTCCTGCTACTCAAAGTTGTCTCCAGGACCATGTTTTGCCTTGATGACGCACACAGACTCACAAGGTGAAAACATTACCAACCAACGCTGTCACGGCTGGTAAATATGAAGTTGCAATAGAAGCATTCAAAAAGGGTAAATAAAAAGAACTGCTACAACCAACACAGAGAGGAAGAGTCCAACATTGATTCTTATCTTTTTTACTTTGAATTCATTGTTGAAAGCTGTACTGATCTCCATCACCTTTTTGACATGACATTTGTAAATATAATATCTGCCCTCCCGCCTTCTCTAGATGCTGTTCTGGCACTACAGGACATTCTAAGATAACAAAACTGTTTTTATTGGCCCACATCTCTTAATCCTCCTTTAAAACAAACTGATCTTGCTGCTTTACTATGTTTTTATTTCCTTGTAAACCAGTCGATGAGCATCATTCAAGTCACGGTATTGTGAAGTAAGTAAAATTGCTGGGTGTCGCAGACACTTTGACGCCTCAGGTTATCATCAATAGCAAACAGAGGTACAAGACACATACATCTTTTTAAATTGGAAGGGTAATAATTGTCAAGTAACAGATGCTGGGCAGGGAACTACAATAAATCCAGAATGGTTTCTCAAAGAAACACGATACCTTTTGAGTGGGAAAAAAAATGGAAACTGAAGACAAGTTTTACCTTCAGACTCAGGAGAGCACTGTGGGTTTTATGTTCCCATGTCTTATCCAGACCTTTTTTCTGAGCTTTCTGGAGGAGAAATATGCAGAATTATGACCCCCTCATAGAGATTTGTGTTTTCTACAAACATGATTTCAATTTTATTTCTTGTCTCCTTCTTGACCTTTGCCTCTAATGTATTCCTTTGTGTATATGCTGTATGTCTTTTTCGCAGGTCTTCATGGCACAGGGGAGGTTTTGGGGTCCCTATATGGATGCAACTAGTATAACCTGGGGACCTCTAATAATTTGTAATAATTGCAAAGGTTGTCTGTGATCTAAGAAAATGAACATTTCCAGTGTAGTATGAAAATATGATTGCGGCAACTAATATGTTATGTTAACAGCAGTCAACAGCTGCAATTGTATATTTATGTTTGTAACACATGCAGAAAGTGGGCAAAACAACTCTTAATTAATGTGGCTGCTGAAGAACAGACGCTCTGCCACTGGAATATTGATGTTACACAGAGTCTTGACATACAATCTGGTGGATAATGAAATTGAGTCACTTGATTCAAAACACTTATTACACTTTATATTTGCTTAATATTATATTTTTGTACTTCATCAACCTAATATTGTCATACAGTACTTGTATTTTAGCAACTGCTACTTCTGTCTCTTATGTATGACACTTATTGCATGTGTTGATTCCAGCAAAAGTTTACTGAGTTTGCTGAGTTAACGCCTGTTTTATTTTATTTTTAAAGCTGCTGTAAGTGATATACTGAAAGAAAGTATAGTAGATTGTAGAGTGTTTTGTCAGTAAGCCATGTCTCTCCTCCCCCTGCTCATGCAGTAAAAGAGAAGACACATGGACAGAGTACTCCATATAGAGGTGGTCCTGTCTGTCCGTAAACATGCAGAGAGCAGCAGCCTCCTGCTTACTAGTATGCGCAAACTAGCTTGTACAAGGTGCTGACCGACAATGTTTAAAGTGGAAAGTACTAAACTGTTCCAAATGGCCCCACTTGAAAGCAGGGCAAAAAGCCAGCTGTCAGGTGAGAGGGGTAAAACATGAAGAAACACACAGATGGGGATAATAGTGCGCAATTGCTGATAGTTCTCTCTGACATTCATGGTGTAGCACTCAGCTTTACACACAAAAAGTCACAGATTTCTTAGTTTGAAGCATACTGATGCCTCAGAGCCATTTAAAACTTAGGATTTTGATGAAATCAGAAGGACTGTGTGGGTGTGCTTTGATCCAATTTGATTGACAGTGGCAAGAAAACTTAAGCAAACCACAGTGCAACTGTCATCACATTTTGATTAAAATATTGCTATTGTCTCAGGCAGACGTATAAGACATCATTTGTTTTCTAACTCAACAGCAGTCGCATCAAACCGGTGAGGAGATAAAATACAAATTGATTGAGGGGATCTAAACATGGAGAGAGTCATTGTTCTATAGACATTACATTTTGCATTTAACATTTACTTCACAGTGATACATTAAAGCAAAAAATAAACTGGGCACATCACCCTTAAAATGAAAACACTTTCACATGAGTACATTTCAACATCATTTCAACAAAGAGCTCATAAACATACCCATACACCTGTATGCGGAACTGCCAGATCTAATTACTTGTGTCTGCTTCTACTTCTGTAATCTGATGTTCACTGGAGTTGAGGATTCTGAAAAAAAAACAGCTGAATGTGGGAATCAATCCAAAGTAATATTTGTCCTCCTTAGTTTTTTATTTCCATGTAAGAGGGACTCGTGGCTATCAGGTATCACCAGTTATTTGCCCGAAATGCCTGAACAGTTGCACCAGATGCTCAACATACCATGTCTTACTTCCTGCAATAGGAGCTTCTTTCTCTGTGACCAACAGCACTATGGGCTAATGATGGATGCCTACTCTCTCTCTCTCTCTCTCTCTAAATATATATATATATATATATATATATATATATATATATAGTTAGGCTCTCCTGTAAAGAGCCTAACTGAACAGGCAAATGTCCTGTTCTTGTTCAAAAACACACAATTTTTGATTTCAGCACTCCCTACTTTCCTCTGTGAGGTCACAAGACAACCAGAGATTCTGTTCATTTTTTAAAGAAAAAATCTTAAGGCGGGTCCTCCAAACTCTGTGAAGTATTCTGTGAAGGGGCTGGATACTTAAATCTCTAATGGTTGACATTTAATAATATCCAGACGTGTTAAAAAAAATTAATAAATAAAACAGAGAAACAAACACAAGACATCTGCTGTCAGTTTTTAGAGCATTAATATCACCTGGTCACCCTACTATGTACAAGGAGGCACACGTAAATGACAGGTTTTAGGCATGTCAAAATTTGTTCAGCTGTACTTCATACAGATGGGTTTTGTTCGACATGAATTAAAACTTATTCCAAACAACATTTGGCCTTGATTGAAAGTTTAATTCTCAGAGGTAGATCTTCTTGTGTTTCTCACATAATCCAGTTTCTTACTGATTACATTGCATATTTAAAAAAATCACAATTTGATTGGTTTGATTTAAAGTCAATGTGTTCCTGTACAGTAATTTACTGTAGCAATGAAAGCAGGCTGTAAAACAGTTTTTCAGCTGACTGCATCAATACTCTTTTTTTTCCATTAAATCCCTTGTTGTTAATTCTTCTTTGTGCTGGAAAATATCAAATCTGTGCTGTACTGCAGCTTTCATAGGAAAGATTTCTACTTTTGCATATCCTGGTGCTCAGAAGCAGTGTTACCAAGTCTACTCAATGGAAAGTAGCAGAAACCTGCAGAAGTTGTAGAGGTGTTGACGTATTTACATAGCTGTGACATTATTTAATTCTTTTGACTAATGCCTCACCCACACAGTTTTGTTTTGTGTCCATAATTACAGATGTATGCTCCAAGTGTTCAACGCAAGGAAATTCAGGTCTTCAAGAGTGGATAGAAATGTCACCAGAAACATGAGAGAGAAGATAATTTTCTCTGTTATTATATGCACAAGGAGCATTATCGAGACAAATTAAAAATATATATATATTATATCATACTTTACAACATACAAAACACATCTGAGATCACAAAGGTTCCCATAGGAATGAGTGGACTTCCGATTTGTGCTACCTGCATAGAACTGGAACAAGGATTGCCTCTCTGAGGCATTTTAAATCACACTGGGAAGGATATAAGCCCTGTTAAGGTTATGAAAGAGCATGAAAATGTTTCTATCCATTGCAAAAATTATATGTATATATATATATATATATATATATATATATATATATATATATGACACTAGTAAATGTATTAATCTGATTTGGTGAGTCCATCTAGTGCTTGAAATCTAAAATATGCCAACATGAACATAAAATAAGCCATCATCCAACACTAAACATTTTTTATAATAGTGAAACACACAACCATTTAATGGCAAACTGCTTTAAAAAAAGAGTCATATATAATGATCTGTTGTAGCACTTCAAACTGCATTCCTATTAAATTGTGCTATTATGCTATGCTGTTAAACAAGCTGCAGTAGAGTGTTGTGCTGCCATTAGTGCCATCAGAGCCACATGATGTTCGCTCCGGGCCTCTTACCCATCATGCAATGTTTCTGGGTCAAATGATTGTCAAATAGTTATAGCTTTAGCTAACTGATTTATGTGTGTGTGTTGAGAGTGCCAGTTATTTCTGTGCCAACCTATCCCAACTGTCAAAAAGGTTTCATTGTCACTTTACATACTTGGTCTCTATCGTTTAAGACACACTGTAATAACTTAAAACGTGTACTAGTTGTTTAGTTGTCACTAACATTTTGAGGTTATAACTGCTATGAAAAAAAAGAGCAGTTACAACACTTAGGATAGAAACAACAGGAAATGTTACTATCTACAGATAAAAAGCCAAAACACTGTAAAGCATACAGCTTCTGCCTTCTGTATAGCCTGTTAAGGGAGACTGTTTCTTTTCATCCACTTTTACTCACAATGCTTGTGACACAGTTCGGAGTCTAATCTGACAAAATAACTCAGGTTGTATGTCTAACTCCAACTGGGGTCATGTTGTAAGATTTACTATTTTCATGCCTACAGATCTTTTCTAAAACTTGCCACAGAACATAGCAAAAAGCATAAAAGCTAAAAGCAAAACAGCTGAAGACACAGATTTGAGGATTAACAGTGACAACTTTACTTCAAATTGGTTTGTGACGCAGTACAGGTCCTCGTGAACACAACTTCATCGGCATCTCAGATCCACCCGTTGTGCTGTTTAATGTTTCTCTTTCAATCACACGCTTACTGACACACAAACTGATGACTAACTAACTGAATTTACCTAAGTTGTTGTTGGCACTGTATGTGCGTGGGAGCAATTGTGTCTTAGTGTTTACTTCTCCTGAATGGGTTGTCATGACATGCAGAGATAACAGCGTTAGGCACGATCGCATATTGCAGTCAATGTTGAGCTTAAAGACGCCTGATTCAGACCCATGTTGAAATCATATGGTTTCCACATGGCCCTTAATTAACTGTTGAATTAATTGATAATTGGTGTTTGAGATATTGTATAAAAATTAAAAATTTAAATCAAGACGAGATTATATTCATATATTTCGTGTGATCCCTTGTACATTACAGTGTAGCTTGCAGGGATGAGCACTTTTACAGCAGCAGTGAGAGGACCTACTGCAAACTTTAAAGACAACAAGGGTGTTTTGTTCTCTCAGCCATTGCTGTTATAGCTCTTACAGGGCAGCTGAAGAGTGAAGACTTCTAAAGCTGTCTGGGTTGTAGCAATATTTCTTTTTAACAAACTTTACCAGATGTTATGTCTTTGGACACACTGTTGCCCCTTGAGTTTTTAACTGTGTCATTATGTTGGTGTAACAGAGAAAAAACCTGCATGCATGTTGAAAACTCCAGGTAAGTTTCACAGAGGGAGGCTTTTTGGCAGCCGCCCAACGGTAAAAGTGTAACTGTTTCAGTAGAGCAGCGCCATGACCTCACACTTTTACTCTCAACGAAAACAGGCACCAACATGGCCAAAACTAAAGTCAGTGCACAATTACCTCAAGATCCAGCAATAATACCAGAGAAGTACTTTCATGGCATTTCAAACTTGCCTCTCCACATTCCACAAAAAGTTCAAGTTTGTACAATTAATTTTTATTATTCTATTGTGTCGTGTGTTGTGTTTGATTGACAGGCTCAAGTTGGCTGCATCACTCGGTTTCCTCCGGTTTATCCAAACCGGGATTTTTCTGCCTGTTCTAAATTCCAAATATGGGCCAAATTCCCATCTCAAAGCAAAACCAGACAACTAACGCTGACTCTCTTAGCAAACACTTTGTGACCTTTAAGTCAGAGCTTAGACTGTGCTTTGCATATAGAGCCATAAATCGTGGGCTTCGTCCAATTTTCCGGAGAGATTAGCCACCAAGCTTTCAACTTGGGGAAGTGAACAAGGCCTACTAAACAACAGGCCAGTTCAATAGACATTTCTAATACATCTAACATAAAATGCAATGGAAGTCCATGTCGACCCCTTTAAAATAAGGCAGTGAATCCCACACAGTTTACCTTGTGAACACATTCACGTACTGTAACAGCAGAGCACGTGCACAGAGTGATATATGAATGCAAGTCATTTTGGTTGTCTTATGAAACATTGATGTAATCCGGACTGATCTAGTGGTGTGAGTGGTGTGCTTCTGATGAAAACCCTCGCCTCTTTTATCTGTAGAAACCTTGCTATGTCATTGGTCACTCCAAATAATACTTTTCTGTGGGATGAGTTTCAGTACAAGTCTGTTTTCTACAGATAATGACAAGACAAGTAACCTTCAAATAAATTAAGGCAAAAATGTTCTGTTACCTTACTATTATGTTGGGTGATGTCCTCCTCCTACTATCCTCCTACATTTCAGAGGATCAGTTTCATTCCTGTTAAAATCATGACTCAAGGATACAGTGTGCAATACTTTCTCAGAGACTTTATTCTAGATAAATCTGTGAATTGTTGGAGTTCATTTTTTTACTGAAAACTTTCAGATCCTGATCAGTTTCTTGGCATCCAATCGTGAGTGATCTTTGGACCAAACACAGTCTGATAATCAATTATGAAAATGCAACTGATAGCGCTCATAAAGAGTTGTTCCACAGAAATTCCAGCAAGCTACTTTATCTGATCAGTCATGGCTGCAGAGAACTGACTACAATGCCTTTGCTAGTATTTATACCTGCCAGTTTCCCCTTGAATCACATGCTATGCGTCTGGAAGACTGACTACAGACATGGCTCTTGTTCCCGGAAATCTTGTTGTAAGAATTTCTACATTTTTAAAGACCAACAATAAATCTAAAATGTAAACAGGTTGAAGCCAATGTAAATGTTGTCATTGTCACTTCGCAACAAAAGTAAATTGAGAAGGCTGCAAGAGGAAGCTGGAAACCAGGGGACAACACCTGTCCTATTCATTAAGAGCCAAACTGCATTATGTTTAAAAAACTTACCCTAACCCTGATGGATAAGAAAAGATGTTAACCATCTTTTACTTCCACGTCTCGAGGATGTAAAACCCCCGCCCAGATGGAAGCCAATTAAAGACTGTGTAAATGGACAAGTCTAAAGAAATAACCTAAACTTTCTGCTTTGCTCTGACTTTTCCCCAGGTTTATTTTTCTCCATAGGATCATAGTATCTTCATATAAGTACACAACGATTTCAAGAGGCCAGTTGGTTGTACATAGATGCTGTTTTGTTCAGTGACTAAACCTACTTTTCCAGTTTCACAGATAAAAATTAAATTTTTGTAATTTACCAAGAAAACCTCTTCCTCAGTTTTTCCAGTCATGAGTTCAACATTTTGCAGTTCCTCTGCTCAGGAGCTGTTATTTATCTTATCTCTTTCATAACTGATGTATAATTTCATGGCTCTTTCTCAGAAATTCAAAAAATAGAAAGCATTATTTACACTGTTAAGATACGGATTTTAATGTCATGATGCGGACTGGTAGACAAGGGTGGTGGTTTTTATCTTTTCATGTGTTGCACAAATATCAACACATCGTCTAGTTAAAGCCTAAATGTCTCATAAGATCAGCTATATATTATCTCAGTGACACAGTTCTGTATATTCCGATCACGTGAATAGGATTCTAGGAATTGGACTAAAGACTGATTTGTTCACTTCATTTTCACTTTCTCTCACTTGATGTTCATGTTACCAAGTTTCTTTCTTTCTTTTAGGAAGAACTCAGACTCAGGATGTTGGAGGGACTGCAGCAAGGGGGTTGTCCTCCCATGATCCCACCCTCCCAAGTCCACCAGCGCTCTGAACAATGAGTAGGAACTGACATATCAATCATAGTACAACCTATATTTACATCAACACATCCAAAACAAAACATTGTGGTGTGAACCCGTTTCTTATGTAACTTGATGTAGGAATGTACCTATGTTACGTATGTAACTTTGTTACGTAACTTCACAATAGTAGTAAGATAAACTCTGTGCTGACTTTCACTTCCACACTTGACACTACCAGCAGTCTCCTGACTGAAAGTCCTGCACTTGTTTGACCCAACCATCCATCCCTGACTCGTCCCAATGTGGACTTCATCACTCTTCATCACAGACTCTCCAACAGACTTATTCAGTCATTTAGGTATGAGAAAACATTTTGGCTGACTCACAACAACTTGCATGCTCATTGGCACCTGTTCAATAACTTTCTTTTCTTCCCTTTTCATAACACCACCCAGATTGATGGCCTTGGCTCAGGTAGGAAACAGCACTTGATGAATACTCCTCAGTACTCTTCAGAGGTCCGGAACCAAGCTAGCTCGAAGTGTTACAGACTTTCATAAACCCATCAACAGTCTACAGAGGCCCTTGCTGTCAGCCACTGGAATATATATGTGTGGCAAGTGTCTCTCACAAGTTATCTAGGCACTCTCATATTGCTGTGAGAAAGCTGTCTGCCAACAGTAATCTGAGGTTGGATTTACAGTACGATGAATCAACTGTCACATCTCAGATTTAGGAGCAATCTGAATAAAATAGAATAGAATAGAATATACTTTATTGTCCCCTAGGGGAAATTTGTCATGGACTCAAAGTGCATAGTGCGTAGTAGTAGCTGCCCTTACAGACAATAAATAAAAACACGTAACACGTAAATCTGGATTCAATTCTCATCAAGAAGTGGGCCAGCTGTTCACTCATTCAAGAATTAATTGGGTATTATAAAGCATGTTGTTTGAAAAAGCACTAATCCAGTGCGGCTTGTCAACTTTTTTTTTGTGATTTTCACACTGAATCTCTGTCTCAGCTTTATTTGAAAAACATTCCAGTTCTTCTGCTCATGAGCTGTCAAACTAATCTATTTCAAAATGTGTGTATCTGATACTCAAAAGATCAGGAAGTAAATATTAACATGCTCACAGTTGACACATTTTCAATTGGTGGGTTTACATTGACCAGCTTTTATGCACATTTGCAATTTGCTCATAAAAAACCCAAGTGCTAAACACAGAAATTGGGGGGAAAAAAACTTTTGTAAGTGTTTGTTAAGTGTTGAGTTAAGTGTTTGCGGAATTCCTGTATCCAGCAATGTCTGAATACATTTGACATGACAAATAACATGCGGTTGTTTATCTTGACACCTAGTCTTAATAGTTGTTTTTAAGCTTTGGCAGATTGAAAAGGGTAGTCAGTCACATTGTCATCCCAACATATCTGAACAGTCTGAATCAGCTTATCAGCTCATCGAACTTAAGAACCAAAATAATCCAAATATGATTATCCAGTTTCATACGTAACACACGCACCAACTGCCAGGCATGTTTGGAGTCTGGAGTAGTAGTTTAAATAGATTTCTGAGAGTTTAAACTAAGTTCAACCACACAATACGTTTTTGTAAAAATGGCATTACTCAGTTATTTGTTAATGTGATCGTGCACTGACTGAATAGTTCAAATGTTTACAAGTCACATGGGCTACACATTATTGGATTACTGTCTGCTGCCACTGTGCTTGTGATGGTCAATGATGATTACCCAAAAGATTTTTGTGAACACATTGTGACAGTTTCTTTTTAAAATGTGAAAACACATTTTTAACAACATATGAATTTTTCCCTAATCGTATACATACATACACATACGGAGCACACATGCTCATACGATCATTTGTGTATGTACATATCATGTTTAATTCGATGTCCATAGCTGTTGTCATGTAAGGTATTTCTGTCAGCCCTTAGGTTATGAATATTGCAATGAAATACAAATGCCAAATGAAGGTATTATAAATAAATATGAATACAATTTTAAAGTTTGCAATCAGGTGCATTATATAAAAATTGGCCACCTGTCAAATTCATAACCCAAACAGATTGAGGGCAGCATATCACCAGAGTAACTGCTAACTGTTGCTGCCATCAGCTAATTAGCTCAGTCAACCATGCTGCTAGTGCTATTAGCTGACCCTTTTTTGACTCGGAGCGACAGGGTTGTGTTGGTGTTGTGTACAGAGTAAGCTAAGGAGCTTTGGACTTCCAGAAAGGGGAGTGTGTTCAGGTCAGGGCACAGGGATGCAGCAGGGAACGCTGGTGGGAAGAATGGTCTATCACCTCTCAAGTTACAAAGTGGCATTATGAGACGGGACAGGCCAGGGCTAGCCGATTTACTATGTTAACCACTACTAGATATCTCTGCAACACAACACATAGACATGTTTAACATGATGTCAACACTGTTGTTTCTTCACATTCTGTTGATCATTTTAGTTAATTTGAGAGTTTTAAACTAAAAATCTTACATATTGCACCTTTAACAAAAAACTATCTATGATTATAATTTTTTAACAACAATGTACTCTCTACAAAGACCTTCATCAGATAACCTGGTTCTGATTTTGTTGATCCTCTGTCTTTTCCTATGTACCTGTCTGTCCACAGGTGTGAAATAGTTTTGCTCTTGGTATCTGTATGGTGAAATACAATATCAGTAGCAAACAACCTGACACACCTAGCTGGAAACGTTATTGTGTAAGATTTTCAGTTATCTGTCTGTGAAAGAAAAGCCAGGGACAGAGGTTTGTTTGTGGTTTTATTAACCCAGTTAAAAAAAAAGTTGCAAAAGATGTTGTGATTTACTGTCACGCAGAGAGTTTTCTTGATAATAGATAAGTCACTCCTCTTTTGCACTCACTCCCCAGTTACTGGCGTCAGCATAGAGTTTTGGATAAGCCTGCATGGCTTCCAGGAGTCTGCGTAAATAAAGTGTTCGGTGTGGTATGCTTTTTAACGGTGAATGTATCAATGATGACAGGTTGCTTGTTTTCCTAAAGTTCAGTTGCACAGAGCTTACAGTCACGCAAGGTCTGTGCAACTGAACTTTAGAAAAACAATGTCACCAAAGACTTTATTATATCAAAGTATCACATTGCAGTGGTATAAGGAAATGTCGGAGATAGATAATTAAAAAAACAAAGGAACAAAATCTCATTCAGGCAACAAGTGTGCCACGAATCCCTGTTATGCTTTTCTTTATTGGAGAGTTAACACAAGCCCAATTGAAACATGGTTACCATTATAGGGGGAGGCGGGTAAAAATTCACTGCAATATTCTTAAAAAGGGCATTGCAATATGCACAATGTGCTAAATTAAATAAAGGCATCAAATGCAAAATGTGTTGTTACTGTTGGTTAACGCACCATTTAAAGTTGGCCCCTCCTCCTTAGTTCACCAAAGAAAGAGAGCAACGGTGATCACGTGAGCTACAGAGTGGAGAGAGATAGCGGCATTTGCATTTTACTAAAGAAATAAGACGATGGCAGAAGAAGGCAGCGTCTCTGCAGATACAGACACTGCCACACACCTGGTGGGTCATAACAGGGACAGATAACTTTTGAACCAGTCTAATCTGACTTACTGGATGTGGAATGTGGGTGTTAACCTGCCATTGGCTGCTGCTCCTGCCTACTGATAATGTCTTAACAGGAAATGGAATACAGACTGTAATGTAGTCTGTCATGACAGCTTACTTGTTTAGTGTAGCAAAGGGTGAAGAACAGAGTGAGTGCAGCTCTTCCGTGTTGCAGGTGAGTACGGTGTTAGGGCTTCTGGCTGTAAAGCATAATTGAAAGTCCGAAGAAAGTCAGATGACCCTATTGTATTGGGGCGTTGGAGAGAGCATTATCCGAGCTGCATCACATTTCCTCCCTTCACATTTAGCCAATGCAACTTCCATAGGAGTTATAGGGTTACACACGCACAATGTCTAAGACAGTTGCATACATTTTAAACAGTATATTGGCTTTTTTTAATAAGCATACTTACACATATTTCATATTCCTTAATAATTGAAAATGTGTGTCGTCTCAGTGTGTTTATACACTATACAGCTTTACAGTATACTTTTCCTTTTTTGGGAGAGACACCAGCCAGTTCTAAAAGTATTTCAGTGATTTAGTAGGGCATGGGAAAGCAAGCGCTGAAAGAATCTCGTTTAAATCAGCGAGTGAACAAATTTACCCTGAAAATTTCCATGACCCTTTTCATCCTGACCAACTTGGAGACTTTCCAATTTCATCTCGACCTTCTGGACCACATGAACTAATTCAATATAGTGTACCTTGGAGTAAAGCTGCATAAAGTAGCTTAAGCAAGGAGAAACAAACCTGCACCATCTTCTGCTCTAATCCCTGATCTGTTGGTCCTGGTAGCATTTGGAGATGGGTTTCTTTTACTCTCCCTGATTTCCTTGCAACACCAAAATTCAAAATCTTAAAATGTCATTACACCCCTATGTGTCTTTTTGAAAGCCACAGAACAGATACATTTTGAATTTGAGTATTAATTACATTAAATGAAACAACTGAATCTGATATCAGATTTCAGTATTGATTTGATTCTATGAGTTGGTTTGACAGGCTTACTTTAGTCTTTGACACCGTTTACTTCTCTGACCAGGAATCCCGAACCTTCAGCTGAGAGGTGGCACAACTCCAAGATGAGTCACGTTTCCAGTGGATGATAAAACCCAGGGCAGGTAATGCCCTGACAGACTTTCTCTAATACCTCACGTTCAGAACATTGGGGCTGAAGGTGCCTCTTCACTTAATGAACACTTGCATCTGTCGATACAACTAAATCCTGATTAGGATTAAGTAATCCTGTTAGATTTTTGCCAACCAAGTTTCAAGGCTAGACAACCATCTTAAATATATAGCTGTGCAGCTCTTTGACCGGGTGATGGTCTTAGTTCCAAACTTGGCACCTGGTCCAGCCACATGGCTTTCACATATGGCTCTCACTGTGTGTGGCCCCATTTTCACCTGCTGTGCCGCAGAGGCTGTTGGTAATTTATGTTGCACTAAGTTCTTCAATGTACATATTAAACACATAATTGTAAGTCACTAAAGGCGTCAGTTTAATAAGTGTAATGTAATTACCTACCATATTGACAGGGAACATACCAGCCAGTGCACAAGGTTTGCAGCAAACCTAATTATATATAATTTAGAACAAGAAGTTCTCCTTGAGGGCATTGTATTTGCAGCCGCTCTGGTCAGTCGTCGCTATTATCTCTCACTCAAAGCACTTGCTTGTGCTTTAAGTTGGCTGCACGATTCAATGTAGGAAACTAGACAAGCCAATGGAAACCTAAGGTCTTTTTTGAGTCACAAAGAGATGTCTTTCCTTAAGGTGTAGATTTATCCATACATAACAATGAGACAGATGATTGGATGTTAATCTGAGAGACAGGGCCGTAAAGTGGGCTGGCATTGATTTACTTTCCTGCATGTTTTCCTCACGATCTGATATCCGACCTGTAGTTCTCGAGATCTTTAATAGTAGTGCAGATATTCATGTAGAGAAGCATATCATCCATGTATAGTGAAAGTATATGCTTCATACCAGCTTCCAATATTGCTTTAATATGCAGATTACAAATAGCTATGGGTGTCTCAATTGCAGTTGAATATAAAAAAGGTGAAGTGGTAAGAGAGGGTAGCCTGCTAGATGTGTGCTGCAAAATAAGTTGTCCAGTGTTTGATACTGTGGCCCAATCCCACCTACATACTCACGGACTCAGACTTTGGGTAATACTACCCAACACCAGCTTAGGCTCAGAAACTGGTGAGGAGCGAATTGGATTCTTTTCCAGTTCATGGTTGAGACCCTGGGGAAGAGGGACTTAATGAGGCCTTTAAATCTAATAGCCACTGCAAGGGAGTCAGAGCCAGAGGAGACAGAGGAAATGCCCTGCACATTCACCCACTCTGCTCCTTCTGCTCCAGGGTCCCAGCACTGACAACCTCAAGCAAGAGGAAAAGAAAGAAGTTGTGGGATCACTCAAAGAGTGTATTGAGCAACAGGAAAAACAGGTTGAAAGAAATGGACGGAAAGGGGCATGAGCACGAAAAGAAAAGAAAAGACGGAAGCAATTGGATACCACGAAAATACAGTAGAAGTCAGACAAATGTGTTGAACACAAGTTTAATATGACAAAAAAAATGTTTTTGTGATATCTGCATCAAAGGGCAGCTCAAGGTGGTGAGATGCTGACACTTGGGCACTCAGCCATTTCCTTATCCAGGCCCCACTCCTGTGACAGATGTGAAGTGTAGGAGGGAGACCAGGGTCTTCTGGTTGGGTCTCCGATTCCTCCATTACATCTCACTGGCTGAGGCAAAGATGTCGAGCCAAGTACAGACAGCTGTGCAGAGGGTTGCCCTCCAGCGTGCTTTCATGGCCATGACAGCCATTCATAGACTAAGTTTTGACACACATTTGGTTAAATGCTTCTTCCCTGCAATGGGAAATTATGTGGTGTAATAATGGATGTAGGCTACTGGAGGCATGGATAGATTTCTTCACCCGATACAACGCATGCCTTGACCTTTATTTTTCTGAATTAATCATTGAATAGCACCACACTAATTTTCTCTTTGAATTTGAGGCCAATCCCTGCTCCAGAGACGGCCCGAGGCATAAACAAACTAAGCAGCTGCTTTCGAATTTCGATTCCCAAACGAGAATCGAATTTTTTTTTTTTCTTTAATTTATTTTTCACTTTTGGCCGTCCCTATACGGCCCGCTTGAGGTCAATCGTAAATCAGAACATAAATAAAAAAGTATTTATGCCATGCATGCAATACAGCTGTATTGCTTTTATTTGGAAAATGGTGCTTTGTCAGGTGGCTCAGCCTGAGCAAAGTGCTTAAAAGAGTATGGGATCTGAGAGAAGAGATTCAAGAGTTCTGTGTGAGTGAAGGGAATGACATCCCACAGCTTTGAGATTTTTAAAATAAGAGAAAATTAATGTTGAGCAGAATTAAGTTCAAATTATTGTTGGTACGGCCCTCCAACACAGCTCGGGTTTGTCATGTGGCCCCTTGGAAAAACTAATTGCCCACCCCTGCTCTAAGGTTAAAAGGCGACTGGTTTGGTGTAAATAACAACTATATTAATACAGGGGTCTACCATGCCCAGGGGGCCAGAAGTCTAGAGGGGCCAGGAGCCCCAAAACATTTGTGGCATGTGAGCAAGGATGGATTACTGAATGAGCCTACCGGGCCCGAGAGGTCAAGGGGCCCTGAAGCCCAAGTTGTTGCGTAAAGTCACTACCTCAATAAGTCAAAAAGCAAAAGGCTATGAATCTGAACGAATTTAGGTATTGCCCTTCTCCAGCTGGCCATCCCAAAAATGCACCAGAATGCAGGAAATCACATCTACCAAATTCAGAATTTTCTGGGGGAGGATCCCCAAACCCCCCTTCCCCCATTTGCACCCACTTTCGTACAAATAAGGTAGGGGGGGTCCTAATGCATCTGTGCCCAGGGGGATAGTAGTTCATAGTCATTGTATTAATACAATTTATAATCTAAATCTAAATTTAAATTAAAGTGTGACATCTGTGTCAATAATTGTCAAGCACAGGAGACGCTGCGGTGGTGGGAGGGGGGCCCCAAATCAAATTCTGCTCAGGGCCCCCAAAAGGCTTGGGCCGGCACTGCCCTGCTCACACTAGACGGGACATGTCATGAAACCAAATCCAAACCTTTTAAGCACCTGATTAACTGATGATTTCCTAGAGAATCACTTTCTCAAAATATGTGCGTACATTAATGTGTTTCTCTATCTGTGATTTTTTTGTTTTTTTATTTTTTTTTACATAGGAACATCATTTTAACCCCAGTACCTGTCTTTCTCTGAAGGTGCTGTGCGCACCTTGCGCAGCATCGGTTTGATCCTAATCACAAAGAGTCTGAACATATATCAATGTTTTGCATAGTTTGTCTTCATACTATAAAGGCACTTGGCACCTACAGATAGACAGTACATACCACAGGGGATTTAACCTGTGGCCTTTGTTGCATGATGGGCCTGATCAGGAGACTAAAGACTACAGAGACCTTTTAATCACCCAAAATGTCTTTAACTCTGTGAGAGAGGCCCCAGAGAGGCTAATCTTCACTGTCGGATATACCATAGACTCTAATCCCACAAAAGGAAGGAATCTTCAAGATTTTCAGTATCTATCAGATATGAAGATCAACATCAAAAATAAACTTTAAAGCTTATTTCAAAAGAAAATGCCAAAACATGAGGACGCATACGTACTCAGACACCCGTATGCAAACTCACGCACATATAGTCACCTGTTTGTTGGGTCTCCTAGCTACATGGCTTAAACTTGACTTGAACCTTTACCACGACAAGACTAATCCTAGCATTTCCATTAACCCAATTCACCTTCTCCCAAGCCGTTATACAAGGCTGTGTTGCATTTATTAGCTGCTCAAAATCAAATCTCTACCATATTACATTAATGAAGGTGCACCTACACATACATTAAATAGAAAATCACGCCCAATTCTGTCCCATTCACACCCACAGTGGTCTTGCCCTGATGGATCTCTTTATCAGCAATTCTCTTGGGTGTGTGTTTAATTATTTCATTTTGTTAAATTTCAAATTGCAATCAAATAAATGTCATATAAACTAGGGTGAAACCAAGTAACTACACCAAGGTGAGTTAGTGAGTTAAAGTGGAATTGTACCCAAATTGATCCCAAAGGATGCTGATATCTAATTGATATCAGTCTGTATCGATCTAACATTGATATTTTGGTGCTATCATTGTGATACACAGACTGGATTTGGATTTACTCTCCATCACAGACGGATGACAAAACAAATATTTGTGTGTTTCATTCACATTTATTCCTCAACAAAACATTTGTTTCAGATTTACTTTAGTGTAACCATAGTCATAAAGTGTTAATTACATAGTTACTACAATTTGTTTGTGTGTCCCTCATAGGTAGGTAAATGTTTTTGGTGGGCGTGTTGTGGTGTGCTCACCCATAATAGTTGTTTACAGAAATCAAATCCACCCATCATGCCACTCATCAAGCTATAAAAGTACTTTCCTCCATAAAACTGTTTTGATCACACAGAACATCATATACAATTCTGATACTCTGTAGGCCTATATACAGTTGGCAACTAGCAGGTGTAGAGCTTTTAGCAAAGACAGATATTTCTCTCAGAAGTTGGTACAGACCAAAACCAGAACTAAAAGTGAGTGAATTTCATCAGGCCAACCATCAGGTGGCAAGAAACATGACTTGAAAATGAAAATATTGCTCTGTAACTGCTGAATGTGTAAATAAGCAACTGTTCAGATCACTATATTGACTAAAAAGCTGATAATATTTCATTGTTGTGTTCACAACTTCTTAATGCTGCTCCCAAGTGGTCAATAGAAGAAAAAAACCTGATGCAGTTTGGTCCCAAGTGTTTCAACTTTGCATTAATATCACAAGGAAACAAATTCCTTCAGTTTCACAGCTCAAGAGTTCTTAAAAATGTTCATATTAAGATTAGAACCTGTGCTTTTGAATTTTACAGATGAATAAAAATCCCTCACAAAGAGTGAATACACAGGCATGCACACGCACACGCACGCACACACACACACACACACACACACACACACACACTCTCATATCTCAAGATGAAATACGTTCAAGAAAGATAGCGAAAGTCTTGATTAACTTCAGAATTTATTCAACAACTTAATTGTCACAGTCTAGGACAGATTCATAAAAATATTAATATGAATAAATATTAATATATTCATTAATACAATGATAATACAAAAATTAGTACAAGTACATATATATTCTGAAATGTAAAAGCGTCAATATTTAAAAATAACAATGTTCTTCTATACAGTGACAAAACACAAAATTAAATGTATCAGTCAGAAACCTTCATAACATTAATGAAAACAGCTCTTTTAAAGACATTACATATTATTATTATTTTTTTATGAAAAAAGCCTTCCACTATCCAATTATCTGTTTCTGCAAGTTACTGTTCTCAATGAGGTAGTAATGATCCTACTGAAAACATATGGGTAAGAGCACATTTGTGATACTTAAACAGTAGCTTCAGTAGCCTCATGACACATTAGTTGAATACAGAGTCAGTCCTTACACTCGCTTTAAAGTCATTTTTGACTCTGCATTAGAACATTGCATCAGTTTTTGAGGATACAACCATTTTTTTTTATACATGAAAATCACTCAGATGTTGCCGATTAAAGATAAACAACATTTTGATTTGGTGCAAGTTGAAAGCCTCAAAAAGACTGTGCACACCCAAGAGATGTTCAAAAAAATGTATATTCTTTTTAATTTAATCTCTCATAAAGAAGTGTGTCTAAATAATGTCTCTGCAAATTCTTCATGAGGTCTGATCGAAGACATGGCACTGTTCTTGCCTCAGTGCTGTGAATGGTTCAGGGGACATGGTCAAACCAAACGTCCCAAGGTCTGCATAAGTAAGAGGCTGTGTTGGGCAGTAGGGTTAAACAGGCAGAAGACTTTTGTCTCCGAGACCACTGACACACTCCAGTGTGAAACCAAAATTAAACAGTGAGTTATTTTAACTTACTAATGTAGGTAAGTTAAGTCACATACATAATTAAACTAAAGTTACATATGTACTGTAACGTACATACATTCGTAACTGATGTCACATAAGCAACATAGTTATTTTAACCAAAACCAAGATGTTTTCCTTCACATAACCAAGTAGTTTTCTGGCCTAAACCTAACCAAACATGTATGAAAAGGTTTGGTACACCTGTTGCTGGTACTTTGCAATGGTCCCGTTGTTCTGGAAATGGAGCTGTGTTGTCTTTGGAGTCACTGGCAATCTACCTATTCAGCCACTTATGTATGAGGTTGTATTGGTTCAGACACTATATTTGTTTTATTAACCCAGTAAAACCAAGCAAAATAACCCTAAAAATTATGTGGAGGGGGTTTGTTTGGTTGAATTCCAACTGTACGGAGAAACAGCAGCTCAAGTGTATCAATAAATACAATATAAATTCAATGTTTTAGTAAGGACAAATAATACATTTTGGAGTGCCAAAGAAGATCTAAGGTTAAGGTTAAATGGTATTTATTTCACAGAACCTCATTCACTGTGCATTATAATGTTTTATATTCCCTCAGAGTTGTATGTTAGTCATAGTAAAGACAGCCAGGCCTGTCCCACATCACTACCCTTGCATCCACAGTGGCAGTCCTGTCTGAATGGTGGTTTCAGATGCACACTACAACCACTGAAAGGTTAAAGCCACAGACTGCATAAAGATGCCATGTACACTACCCTTTAAAGACAAACAGCAACATATTATATTTGTTTTAAAGATGAAAATATGTTTTAGAATTTGTTTTATGTAGTCCACAAGTTAACAGTGGGTCATGTAGGAGCAATTAGACAACATACTGTCCTGTCCACCTTTGTGCCAATAATTTTTAATTGAGAATAGAAGCCAATTTTTTATGCAATTAGTTTTCCTCTTCCTTTTTTTAATGCTCAACCGCTACTGTTTGTTTTTATAGGGCTTATAAGCTGGCATCAATGCTACCCTGTAAGTTTACAGTTCTTTACTGGGATGTCCCCTGTTGGGTGGTCTTGTAAGACGGAAGGAAGGGCATGTACTGGAAACATCTAAACCGCTTCAAAATGCCGTTGCAGAAAGGGATATCATAGCACGATTGGTCACATATGTTTTTGCTTTCTTCCTGCACCTTGTCCCGCCAGCTCTTGATGCCTCGCTCTTTGTCAGTGCCTAAAAATAGAAAAGAACATGTTACCTGATAGTTATGTTATGGCTTGTGCGATAATTTATTATTATCAGCAAGTATTCTGTCATACCGGGAATGGTGTTGTCCAGGATAAAGCCAAAGAATCCGCCGATGAACATGTGTGTGGTGAAGAGCACTACAATCACTTGGTCCAATTCTTTGATTCCTTTGAACAGAGAATATAATATATAATGCCATGTGTTACTCACCAGCAGCTTTTAAAATACATATAAATCTAATAGGGAGAATCTCTTTGCTCCCTTCCTTCTCCACAACAAGTCAGAGGTCAGTTCTAAGGTCAGTTTAATAAAACTGAATGAAATACAAGCCCCGTAAACCAAAATCAACAGCAACTGGGGCCTGACAGTAAATCCTGCAGGACAGGATAACAGCCAATCCACACAAGGTCTGTCTCGATCCATCTGTTCGATGGATGACATACCTGGTCAGAAAGGCATTCTTGGCCAGACAACCCAAATCTCTATGTGTTCAATGCCCTGAGCCATTTACCTTGAAGTTGAATTATTTCCACATGTCCAAAAGTAACTGTTTTATCTTCAGATTTATTTTGGCAGGTGCAAGACATTTTGTATAACTTCAGTGACAAAGAATTATGACACTTCTTAAGCTTTGCTTCATAAATATGTCATCTTAAGTGAAAAATGCAGTTTTTAAAAATGTTTAAAGAAATTAAAGGATCAGTTCACCCAGTTAACAGACATACCCTCTTACTTATCCCGAGTCTAGCCGGGAAGATGGTTTAGGTTTTATATCTGTCTCTTAGATAGGACGGATACGTTGAAGTTTGTATGTGTCATATGTACCACGTCAACATTTCTACAATGTGTGTCATGTCACATTCACATTACATGCATATGAGCTGACTTTCATGTCGGGTAGTATGGGGTTTGGTGGTGTAGTTACAAATGTTAAGAAGGCTGCCAAGCCAGTAACTGCTGTCCAAGACTGCGTTTCAACATTTTTAGGAGTGAAAACACAGGATATTTTTTATTGAGGGACCATGGTGTTTCAACCTTCAACCCTCAGATATGCAAATTGGAGACTTATCCTATGGTTGTTGTTCTTTACGGTCATTTGCACTTCATATCATTTCCCGTTTTCACGCACAAGAGCTTTTCCTGTGAATTGAAGCTCAAGACAAGTTTCAACACATCTGTGGTTTGCAGAAGTGCATTGCCAACATTTATTCTGGCGATCAGATTGAATGCAAAGAATGCATCAGAATGTAAAACCCAACCACTGACAATGACCAGCTCCAGTGACATTTTATATTCTCTCCTTCCTCATATTATAAAACACTGTTCAGTGTTTTAGTACCAGATAACCCTTCAGACTCAGGACTCAGATTTCACTGTGAACAATTTGAATCTTGTTTGAATTTAATTCATTTGTCATGTGAGAGGAAAAAAAAAAGTTTTTTTTTTTTGTTGAAGTAGGGTGAACTGACCCTTTATTTTGAAGCCTTGTATCTGCTGATATATCTCATTTCTCTGTTCACTTCTTGATCTATCTTTGTGTAGTTTAGTCTTAAGTATTTGAAACACTTTTAAAGCTCCCCTTAAAGGCCACATGACAGCCTGGCAGGTTTAAGGAGTCATGATAATGGAGCGTATTAAGTCAGCAGGACTTCTGAAGAGAGTACTGTGAAGTCTGCAGGTTCAGAGAGAGTCGAGATATTTCGACTTGTTGATTTGTGGCTGATTGGGCAGCCACTGTAATCATTAGGCCACCATGGCACTAATATATCCTGAGTCACAGTTGGCCTTTCATGTGGCATGTGCTACCACCAGTTAATGGGTGAACACAGAGCGGCATTGAATATGTGGATGCCTGCATGTCTTATTCCCTGCTTTCATAATGCCCCTCAGGTGATAAACTGCCTAATTAAGTTGTATTGAATTGAATCAAGAATTGCAATCAGTGCTGACGTAGTTTGATTCAGAATACACTGTTGTTCAAAGGACCCATCCAAACAGAGACACACAAGCAGGCACACACATTTCCTTCCTGGGGAGGCAGCAGTCAAAAGTTCAAGGCACCCGCTGAGTTGATTTTAAGTCCTGCAGCCTGTACATCTAAAGACGTCTGGGTGAGCAGCAGTTTGTTTACAAAGAGCGCTGACAAGCCCCCTCTTGTGCGCCGCTATCAGCTAAGTGTTGACTTCGGGGAAAAAACTTGGGGGCATGAGTGCTTTATCTGAACCGGGCAGATTACAGCCGGTGACATGGCGCATAGCCAAGAGGATTGGGAGGTAAGCAGCCTAGACCTGAGAAAACCAGACAAGCCCTCATGCCCAGTGTTGAACTCTGGATTAGCACTTTCCTGGGGGACACTTGCATCACATGACTCATGGGATCAAGGTGTTATGTCTGCAGAGCAGAGCTGTTTAATCTCGAGGATTGCTCTTTTGATGGCACTTCATAGGAGGTGGCCACAAACCCACTCCGCAGCAATCAATGTGTCATCAAAAGGAGGGAATCATCAGCTGATGGACTTTGACTGATCTCTGATTGGTTCTAAGGGCTTGGATTGATCAGACTCGTGTTTGTAAAAGCTCCACGTTGTCTAATTGCATCTGTTGGATTAATGTTTCTTGGCTGGATAAGCGTAATTGGGTTCTACCTGTTGCGTGTATGTGTATGAGTGCATGTGTGTTTTATGTTTATGTAATTTAAAATGTAGCATGTGCTTGTCATGCAAAACAATATTTCACTTTTTTGTCAATTTTTTCCCTATTTTCTTTCTGCATGGTTTCATTTTCTCAGTTTCCTACAGGTTTCCTCTACCTGCCCAACAAACCAATAGTGACACTAATGAAGTGATATTGACATAATCCTCCAACTTGGTACCCACAACCACTCCCATTGCGTACACTGGAGCACACAAACAGCCTAATGGCACCACTAAACCTAGTTTAACCCAGATTTAACCCAGCTGGTGATGTTTGAGAATTTTGCCTCAGTCAGTCAAGTACCGTCATTTTCTCCCATTCTCCCAGTTTTTTTCAAGACTTGTCGTGTTGCAAATGTGTCTGATGTAGCAGATGGGTGTACCACATTACAGCTTTTCAAGCTGTGGCAGGGAAGTCAAATATTTTATCATGAACATCAACGTTTTTCTACACCCAAACTAATCAAGAATTATTTGCAAAATAGACCAATAGCAACCTGATAAAGGAAATGACGGAAGTCAACAAGTATTATCTGTAATTAGCAATATACCCGTATGAGCAGAAAAACTATGACATCTAAAAATGAGTGGGTAATGCTTATATTATACAAAAATATGAAAGTTAACTCATCCAGTGTATCCATGTTGTTTGTCTACTTCCCTTTTTGACAATTACCAACAATCTCCACACCCCTGATGCTGCATCTCATGTATAATCAAAACAAGTCTGTCTGAATCACAATTATAGCCACACTCTGAAAAGGACTGATGACATTCATTAAACTTTGGATAATTCTGACACCCTCAGCCTCATATCCCCTGTGACAAGCAGAAAGTCATGTGTGAATGTGTCAAGACCAAGATCAAGAGAGTAACAGCCCCACCAGTGCCCCCTACAGACTGAACAGCTTCTTACACCCAACTGGACCCATATGGTTTGACCGGACTGCCTGACCAACTGAGATACAGGTCGACTAACATATCTTCAGACTGCGTATTTGGAGTAAAACAAACGAACAAGCACAAAAACAAAACAGGTCCAGGTAAGTTCTTCTTGCCATTTTCAAATCTGGGCTGAAGACCAAAGGTAGCCAAGTGTCTGCCATCTGGACCTGTGGGATTTGAGGAACGCGTTGGCCTCACAAGCTTAGGCTGGCAAAATCACTGCCATCTTTTCAAGTGTAATCTGTAAGTGAAGCAGTGGCGGCAATCACTTTCGTAGCATGTTGCTTCTCTGATAAGAGTTATGTCCTGTGTCAACTTCTGGTATTGTTTACTGATTTTGTCTTCTGATGGTCAACATTGTAGGCAGACACAACACTGCATATGTTTTCCAGTTAATTTAGTCAAAAAAAGAGTGTTTTGTATGTAAGTATGTGTGATTTTGTTTGTGTGTTACAGTTGTTTGGCCAATTATGAATAGGTTTTAGGCATGGCAACTAGTCTGACTGTGTCTGTTCCTCCTCATCTTTTGATTGCCAGATTAAACCATACTGCATCTGGAATTAAAAGCATTCTAAAGTACAACTCACCCCTGATGTGGGTACAGAATGAGAACTAGTCGTGGAAGATAGCAAGAAGATAGCTGGAAGATATTGATCGTGGTAGCTGCTGGAAAAGAAATGCTGGTTTTCGGAGGAATTGACACACGTCGATGCTGGGAAATAAACCAGTGGCGTGTACAAGTTAAGGCACGTCATCGTGGTATGTGGAAAAATTGACGCTGGTGTTTTGATTTGGTTAGTTTAGTGGTTTGTTTGTTATGACCAGATCTGTTCACATTACAAAGCAGAAGAAATAATAATAACAAACCTGTGAGAACATGTGAAAATTATTTTGTATAATCGAGTTTATCATTTGCCAAAAGAGTGCAGCGCAGCCCTTCTCCCCATTCATCATCTCATCAAAATGTAATGTTTTCACTCTGTTTCTTCACCTTCTCTGTCCAAATTTCATTTAAAGAAGCAGCTAAACAGTTTTTGCTGGATTTCTCTCTTAAGGTGCAGGAACATGTCATGCCAAGTCAAGTCAAAATTTTATTTATCTGTACAGTGGGGGGGCTCGCCAAGTCATTGTTGTAAAAAAAATCCCAAAAGTCGCATTTGAGTTGAAGTAGATAAGATAAGATATCAAGTTGAAATTGGACTTTGGTAAATATGAAAGTCAGCCGTATGAATGGTACTTGGGTAAAAGTCTTAAAGTATCAGATATTAAATGTACTTAGAATCAAAAGTAAAAGTAAATTACTTATAATGTACACTATAATTCGACCTATTATCAGCCTGTATGATTTGCGGATCAGATATTCAGCATTTTCATATTATTGGAATCAGGGAGTTTTTTGTGCCTCCTTGGCTCTACTGCAGCACACAATCTGTAAAGTCACTCCTAACTGAAGTCATCAAATAAATGTGGTGGAGTAAAAAGAGCAAAATTTGGCTCCAAAATGTAGTGGAGAAAATGGGAATACTCATCAAGTACAATTACCTCAAGTGTTTCCTAAAGTGGAGCAAATATACTTAGTTACATTTGTATCTTAGTACAATGCCTTATCCTCAGTTGGCCAATAATGCTCCTACATGATCTCCAAGAATAAAACACTTGCATAATGTTGTTGGAAAAAGTTGTGTGTGTACATTTTTAAAAAAATATTTTGAGGGTTGTGCCCAGTTGAAGGTACTGAGTCGGTGAGGACACATTACGTCCACACACTTCATGTGTGCGTGTGCATGACTGAGTGTATATCTGTTTGCAAATCACCTGTATCAATGACGCCAGGGTTGGAGTGAAACCAGGTAGGCAAAACGAGGCCGCTGAAGGTAGAGAAGCCGAGGATGAGGAGGTTACGGGACGAATTGAGGTCCACATACTGGAGAGAGAGAAAAAAATAGAGAGAGAGGGAGAGAGAGAGAGAGACTTTAATATATTGTTCTGCTCTGCTGGCTCCCATCTCTGTATTTCAAACGTCACTTCAAATGTCATTAGGAATAATCTGAAACTTCAAAAAGTTCAAAGAGTTCAATTCTGTTTCAGGATTTACTTTTATTTGGTCATGACAGGTCAGACTGGGGACAAGCCAGTCTATAAATGTGATTCATTCATTTGTAATTTGTAATTTTATTACACAACATGGCTGTGAACAACACCTGTCCCGCTTTCTGTCCATATTCTCAGCTAAATCTGAGCACCATGTCATTGCAACCAATTATTTTGTATATATACTACACTGTAGCTCCCATGAGGGTTTTGACACCTATGACTAAGACTCAAGGGAGCTGCAGTTGTTCAGTGCGAACCCGAGTATCATGTCTCATCTGTTTTACAAAGACCGATGGGGAAAGAAACCCTTACAGGAAAAATACACTATCAGGGTGGGAGGTTGGCTCTTATTCTAATGAATCAGGGATTATATATCAGGCAAGACTTAGATAAAAATATTTATTTTGAGTCAGTATTACGGGCAAAAAGTCCCTCAAACTCCCTGATGCTTGGAATCTAAAAAAAAACAAACATCAAAATACTTGAAGATTTTTATTGCTCATTATAGGAGTAGTTTGAGATTTTTCAAACAAAAAAGGTCACAGAGTTTGTGGGTGGTTTTAATGGGCAACAGTGCTTAAGACCTGCAGTGGCACTCTTGCTTTAATCACGTAGAAATATCTCGTGCCAGGAAACTGCATTACAGCTGACCTTAGCTCACTCAGTTGCCTGTGTCTTGGACTGCTTCCCCACTACACTAACGACTTAAAGGGTATCGCCACCCTTAGAGGGCATGCATGCATCATGGACTCAAGCTCTCAAGCCCCAGTAACTGCCTTGCTAAATATGCATACACACGGAGCAGTTCTATGGTGTTTAGCATCTGATATACAACTGTGAATTATGTAAATTCCTTTAAGAAACGGCTGAATACTCACAGTATTGATTTTAAATGGTCAGTATGGTATTTTTTCTTTCTTATATCAGTTTCACAGATTGATTTTTAGTTATTTATTTATCGTTTTTTGCTTTCATTCGCCTCAAACCTTTTTATTTGTAAATTTGGTAATTTTTTCAGCACTTTGAGCTACCACAATACAGTTTATTCAGCCTTCATCCTATCAACATATTTAACATACAGGGCCTGCCAAATAAACTACTGTAAAAAACAACCATCACAGCAAAAACGTTAATTATTTTCATCTTAAGCCCTCATTAGCAATGTAATAAATGTCACTGGAAAAAAACAAGACATTATATTGGAAAGTAGCAGTTAATTTACATATTCTTATCTTAAATTGCACTTTTTATCCAAAGTACAAACTGTAGTACCAATTTGACCATTTTGATGCAAATATATAATAATGGAAATAAACCTACATTCAGTCAAATGTCAACACTTTTTTTCTGTCTGCTGTTTCTGTCTCTTTCAAGACAACAGCAATAACAGTACCCTACCCCTCCTGATAGTCAGTGATACTTTAAATTAAGACCCATGGCAAACATGAACTCAATAAAATACTTCTATTAAAACTGCATAGGCAGAACTGGGTTCTTTTAAAAGAACAAATTAAAACAGACACAGAAAACAATGATATAAAGTCATTAGAAAAAACAAATATTAGACCTCTGCAGTCTGCAAGTACCCCAGTGGGAAGGATTCAAGGCTTCTGTTTTGGGTTGCATTTCAGTTCTCAGGGTCAGTGCCAGAGCAGCATCCCTGGAGACAACTAGACTCAGTATCTTGTTCAAGTCCTCTTGCATACAAGGGTGGATGTTTTGTGTCTCAGGGTCTTGATTTTGTTATGAGGGGGCTGTCTTAATACTCCATACATCAGATGCATTAAATAAAATTTGACATTTTACAACAGTAAAATGTGTTTACCTGGAGATTGGATATCCCCACTGCTGCTATCATTCCAAACATGACGAGGAACATGCCTCCAATGACCGGGTCGGGGATGGTAATAAAAACTGCTCCAAATTTCCCAAAGATCCCCAGTAAGATCATCAGGATCCCAGTCGTCTGGATGACCAGTCTGCTGCCAACCTGGCATAAAGCGAGAACATGGACTCCTTATCCAGTGTGTACAACATGGGTTAATCCATCATTCTCACCATGCCAGCTTCTGGGGAAGAAAACCTCTGAAAACAAGTTTTAATAGCTCAATCTCATTTGCAATGATTTTGAGTTGGATGTAGATGTGAGAGATCAGAGAAAGCTGCCTGAGTTAAAGAATGTTCAGGTCAAGCCTGCAGAGCCCATAAAACATTCAGCAGCACATGCTTTTATCTGGAGCTGTGCTGGAGTACAAGCTGACACTGTGCTACATACTTTTTACATACTGTTCTAGTGAAATACTGCATGAAAGTGTGGACAGTTATTACAATTTTTTCCAGAATGTGAAGATACTGCAATACAATTGTAAACAGTGAATAATTTAACAAGATCAAATGGAAGTTTGTGATGTGTGATGTTGTTTGTCATGTGAAGTGGTGTTTACTACTGCTCTGTTGACCTTTTCATAAGAAATTGAGGGTCCAACTGTGTTTTTTTTACTTGTTTATTGACTATTTTCTATCCTTTTTGGTTGTTTTGATGTGCAGTGGTCTGGAAATTTTGACATTTTACGCCTGTAAAGCACCTTGTATCTTATTTGTTTGAGATGTGCTGTATAAATAAAGTATGATTGATCGATTGATTAACCAGGTGGTTTAAAATCGATCTGAACCCAGTATACAGTGTACTCTATAGCTCTGTGTATTCCTAAAACAATGTGCTTTTATTCACCTTACCAAGGAGTTACTACATGGGGCAATTTTATCAGAATTAGGTCTCGCTGTTGTAAAACAGATATGAGGACACACATCATAAATTGAATCTCATTACAATCACAAATTGAATTTAATTTATGAGCATCCACATCAGCAACTCACTAAAACAGAACTTAAACTTTGGCCACATGCCCCATCAAAAAAAGCCCCACAAATAAATTCAAATTGAAACAGCAACTCCTTCCACAGTTATGTGTGACATTAATTTAAATGATCAGTCTGGTCCAAAGCTCAGGCAGTAAGGCTCACAAACAACTGCAGCGCACAATCAATAAATCATTGGAAATTATAGGTTTCCCGTCTGTATCGTATTACAAGAACATAATTAAAAAGTCAAGAAAAATCCTAACTGACCCTCTTGGCCTGCTTACTATCTAAGGAGGTGCTACAGGCCACTGAGTTTCAAAGACAATTTAATCCATGATATAGCACTTGTGGTTGTGTTTGTGTATACATTTTTTTTTTTTCTCATACTAAATCTTTATGTAACCCGAATGGCCTTTTGAGATATAATTTTCTTTTTTTGGAGGGTCCTGGCCAAACCAACCATTATTCACTGAGCGAAAAGGAGCTAACAATAAAAACCCAGAAGACAGACAAACACACAGTGTCCAAGAAAAACAGCTTTAAGCTAAACAGCGGCATTTTCCCTTTTTTATTCTCAAAATTATTTTCTTCCTCTAGTATGAAAATACTAGTTATTGTGAGATTTGGCACACTGAACTGAGCTAACCTCCCATGTAATCATTAAACTGAAGGCAATGCACAATATTATTTTGTAACTGAGTGTGAGCTGACAATTTATGTAAACATCATCACAACTCATAATAACTTCATTATCTAGAACTAAATGCCTGGATGATGCCACAGTCAGTGGATTACAAGTAGATTCTACTCCATCGACATGAACTTAATGTCAACAGAGGAGCGCCCGCTACCTTGCAATGCTCTCAGCCATACAGACGTTAATTCCCCATGAATCATCATTATTTGTGCATTCCACAAGTCATTCAGTCTGCCCTTCACTTGGAACTTAGTAATACATAACTGTGTGCATCACATGTGCAGAAGTAATACAGTATGTCACATGAGTGAGCTTTTGCAGTGTGACTGTGGGTGAAGTCTGGAATTAACATGACAAAACCAGTTGCCCTCAAAGAAGCCAAAAATGAGAATTATGAAATGATTTAAAATAAAGAAGAAAATGTGACCTAATATCTAAACCGTTGACCTAAAATCAGAACCTGTACATATTTTCAGTATTTATGACCACTTATCACCTGATCATCCATGTGCACAGAGCTAATAATAAAGATCACAAAGCACTCTGTGACCCTCTTACAGAGTTGAACTCACGAAGTCCACTGGAGTTTTCATTGTAATGTACCAGAACTAAAGACAGGGATTCTTCCAAGAGGAAGTGCTGAGAGGCAGTGAATCACAGCGCTCTGCTAGACTTTAAAGGTCTTTACTGACACATGCAGGAAGTGATGAGCATTTGTCTGAGGAGATACAGTAAAGTGGCCCTCTTTTAACCTCTTATAAAGAGATTATATTATGCCTTTTAGGTTTGCCTTTCCTTTATTGTGTTATGCAGCATTTTTGTGCATGTAAAAGGTCTTCAAAGTGAAAAAGCCCAAGTCCACGCCAAAGGGAGTTACTCTCTCCCACAGAAAACACTGCTCCTGCACTGCCTGAAACGCCTGGTTTGGAGTTGAGCCTTTACTTCCATAACTTATGTGTGTCACTATGTAACAGGCCTTATGGTAATATATAATTTTATATATATTTATTATAAAATATATACACTCCAGTCAGTCAGCAGACATACAGTTGCTGCTCCTATAGCATTTTAGATCACACTACCTTGATCCGCCCTACTCTGCCTCTGATTGGCTACATCCTGCCTGTTAAGTAATGTGTATGTGCAACTCTCACCAAAGACTTAAGAGAGGTGTGATGTCTCATTCTGTAGCTAAAACGGAGTGTTCAAGACACAATGTGAAAAGGGGTGCTGCAGCAATGCACCATCTGAGAAAAATAATGTATTTTTTGAAAATTAAACTATCTAAACCTATTCTACTAGGACCTCCAAATAAAAGTATGAACTTAAAAATTAGCATAACATGACCTCTTTAAAACAACTGCTGTTGGAAACGGGGCTGATAAGAGCACTGAGACTGAACTGTAACATAACCACCTGGTGAAGAAAGTGGAATATTTAGCAGCTTAAGTGGCAGATATTTGTCCTGTTAGTTGGTGCAGACAAAAACAGAGCTAAAGGCAGAGTGCAAACAGCACTTACAGACAGAAAATGCTAAAATGCTGGCTTGTAAAACACAAAAGCAGATGTGTACCTTGGTAATGCCAAGCGCAGCGATGTTCTGGCTGTAGGAGGTGGTGCCATTTCCAGTTCCCCACAGTGCAGCCAGGATACAGCCGATGCCCTCCACGGCAATACCTCGGTTTATGGCGTGAGTTGGTGGGGGAGGGGCACCGGACAAGCGAGCACAAGCGTAATAGTCACCAATTGATTCCATGGTAGATGCCAACACGCCTGCCATCATACCCAACACTGAAGACACACTCACCGTGGGCAAACCCCATTGACCTATGGGTACAGAGTGGATATGGTTTAGGTTCCATACATGTACAGACACACAACCAATTGGTTAAAGTTTGACACATGGATAGCATCAAACCAGATTTATATCCCTGGTGATGCTTCTGGAGTTATCTTGGACACCTATGTTGCGTAAACATCAGCCAATGTTAACCATGATCGACAACAACAATGTTTTTAGGTGAATTTCAATCAAAATGTAAACATTTTAAGTGTTGGCTGTTCTGATTTTCAGATATAATTGCGACACATACAGCCTTTTATCAAGATAAAGGTCTTGTTTGCTAAATTTTCCTACATATTGAAAAAACTAATTCTTAAATATTGTCTTTATGATCACCATGATCATCGCATGCCAGATCAGAAAGAACTTGAAAAACCCAGCTGGCATGTGTTTTATCTATCCTTTGGCACACAAGCTTTGAGTATTGAGTAAATTGCTGTGATCATTAAAGAGCAGTTGTGCAACCCTCAGCTAAGCAACAAAATATAGTTAGTTTTTGGATGTCTGTCAAAAATTAAATTAAGTGTCTGGAAAACAACTTCAGTAAATGGTAGGAAAAATGATACTCACAAGTTTCCAACCACTTCTGACAGCTAGGGTACATTTTTTATTACTTATTTGTTTTTTACAGCAATAATTGACGGATTGACATGTTCTGACATGCCGTAATTACTGCAGGACCACAGGCAGCACTGAGGTACCCATAGTTAATGTAAAATGCATCCTTTTAAGTAGCAACTACCAACAACAAAGGAAAAGAAGAGTTTATTCATTCATTTAGTCTATAACTTAGAGATGAAAGCAGATAGACACGGTGCCAGGCTGCCAGCCTCACTGGATCGCCAGTCAGCCTTCATTTTCCCAGGAGATTTCTTGCCCAGTGGCAGACAAAACAGCATAGTGAAAGCGAGGTTTACAGTGAACCAATCTATGCACATATGATGCCATTGTTCTATAGCTGTTGCAATGTGCAATTAACATTTACTTCATAATGAGACGCTGAAACAAACAAAAATGTTTTGACATTTGTGCACTCACCTGGGTAAGGCACATGAAACCAAGGGGAGTTCATCACAGCATTCTGGTTAATGTCGGTCCTGGCTGAGTAGCCGTACTCATCGGACTTTGAAGGAAAGACGTCAAAGATGGTCAGCAAGAAGCAGACCAGCCAGCCGCCACACATCCCGAATAAAGCCTAGAGTTTGTTATCAGATGCAGAGTGTCTCAGTACATTTAGACTCAATATCAACCAACACATAACAACAACATACATTCCTGATATTTTTAAGCAACTCCTCAGTGAGGCATTATTCACGGCATGTTTTGAAGACCTTTGAGCCATTAAGTATGATACTAACTGACATACCTTGCCTTATATAGGCCACAGAGGACACAATACCTGCCAGGTTTCTGATTTATGGATTTCTTATTTTGTTGGATTATGAGCACAATTGAAAGTAATAATTCATTCCACTACTGTATTGTCAATTTCAGCCTGCATGCGTCATACAACATACCTAGGGCACCTGCGTGCACTTTTGATTGCATTCGTACGAGGATTACATGGAAGCAAAGAGTTGTGCACAAGAATGCTTTTATCATATGCAGGGCTCTTGGAGTCGCTCGAGGGCAGAAAAACATGCCAGAAAACAGTGTTACTGAGTTACTTGATATTTATGCTTTGATGTCATCTTGACACAAGAGGAAGATAAACTGAGTGAGATCAATAAAAGCGACAAGAAATACAAATTATACATACAATGTGATTTATGTGCCAGAATAAAGTATGCCAATGCATTATATGGCCACTTAATGATGAATTGGACTAACCTCATACAGGTGGGCTCTTTTTATGCCAATTAATAATTCCCCCGTGCAGCTTTTTATACAGCTTTCATTATATTAACGAATAATAACATGGTTTACCATAGGATCAAAAGACCTTAAAGGTGATTGTTAGTTCTTTTCAAAACGTTCACCGGATGTGAAGCCCTTCTACAAAAATGTGTTGCTGCCATACATAACACATTCCAAAGACTGAACCCTGAAGCCAAAAGGACTTAAAAGTCTCCTGTCTGAAGGAGCACCTGTATTCAGTTTCATTTTTGCGTTATTCCTTCAAATCTTTATCCAATGAGTTGGCATTTCATTGGTATGTATATTCCAAACTATGGGCTCCTGCAAACAATGTCAATTCTGGCTGTTGTTGAACATAAACTGTCTCTAAGCAGTATTGTGTCACGTAGTATTGCCATGTATTGTGATTGACAGTGGCCAGTGGGGGGTTGTGGCTGGTATGTCACAGTATCTGGAGGGCACATGTTAAAAAGAGCATGTGTGCATGACTGAAGCCCATTCTTTGACAAACAGCGATTTAAAAACATTCCTCTCACCACAGACGTTGTCTACCTGACTAATAACTGTAATCACGAGTCATAGTTGAAAGGTTTAGAAACGGGGCTCACATAATCTCACAAAAGACTTTGACTGGGGTTGTGTTTGATCAAGTCATACTCAAGCCCAGAAAAGATCCTAAATGTGAAAAAAGGATGTAATCCTGTAATTTTCTCATAAATCAGTATTCATTTATCTCAGCTGTATTGGCTGGTATTTGTGTGTTAATAGCACAGAAAAAGAGTCAAAAAAGTTCTTACATGTTGTCATGTCATCGAAGACTGACTACTCCACATGTGCAGGAGCTCCATGAGGATGTTACTGTTAAAGGCCAAATAAACCTGTTTTCTTTGAAACATGTTGCCTAGTCCATGCTGATCAAGTGGATCAAGCTAACAGCTCTGTCTTACTGCTATAAGATGAACACTTGATGGATGTACACATCTGTTTTTTTTACAATGAAAGTTTTTTTTGTTTTGTTTTGTTTTACTTTTACACTAAAACAATGAATTGAATCAAACATTTAGTTCCACTTGTTTTGAACAAAGGAGGATTATCCGGCACACTCTGCCAGACCATCTGACTTGACCAAATGTCTTGTACCTTCTCATGTTTAGAAATCTATCTTTGATTTTGCAAACTGAATTGGCAGAGTTCAGCTTGCTACTGGATGACTTTTTGCAAAGTATTTTCGTTGAAATGTATAGTTTTGAAGCTAGGCAAAGTTGTTATATGCAGGTTTTAAGAAGCGTACGTTCCTAATATAAAAATGTTACGACGAGTAGCACTTATGACGCCTGGATAATGTTGGCAACTCACAGAAAAGAGCTTGAAGAGCGGATACTGGAAGACCTTCCACTTCTTATCCTTGTAAGCGATCATTGGAACATCAACTTTGCTGAGGTACTGCGAGAACAGTAGGATCAGACAGACAGTGCTGTGGGAAAACAGAAGAAAGGGCAATATGTCACTCAGCCTGTTCCCTCAAGGCCTGGCCCCAACTCACACATATTTATATAATTGTATTTAAGCATGGCTGCTTCCATACATCACAGTTAGGAGGAGGTCAAAGCAAGTGTGCACATGCCACTTTACACAACTGGCATGTCCACGTGATGCTAGCCATCGTGGAAAGGATTATGGGTGACAGTTAAAGTGTATGAAAAGTGGCCTTTTGAACATTGTAAAACCCTTTACTCAATTCTCTGCCTTTCAATGGTATTTCATGCTGCACATGAAGCACTTCACGCTGTGCATGAAAACACTGCACGCTGTGCATGAAATATTGTTCTGGGTCCATGCGAGTGTCATGGTGCATGTTATTTCAGTGGGAAAGTCTGCAGTCTGGTGAACACTTAGAAAGGTATCTCAGACACATTTGAGAAGCCTTAAATAATGAGTTACCTTCTGTATCCCTCAGCTCTATTGTTTTCCACATAATGAGCAAGTCACTCAAATCTAATTTAGAAAAATTGAGTTGTAATGGAAACAGTGATCGTGATTAGATTTAGCTTTTATTTATCCAGATGGGCGTGGTCTCTCCCCTTGTGCCCCATCCAGAGGGCACGAGGGGTCATTGAATGGTTTGATGAGTATGAAAATGATGTGAATCATATGCTGTGGCCTTCTCAGTCACCGGATCTCACCCCAGTTATGGTTTCAGACACTTGTAGAATCAATGCTGAGATGCACTGAAGCTGTTCTGATGGCATGTGGTGTCCCAAGACCTTATCACGACACCATTGGCATGAAGCATTATTCTTTTTGGATTTTCCAAGACCCTAAATTGTAATAAAGAGATGAATATATCCCTTAATTTGGTGTTTTTATGATGGTGGTAGTGGTCCAAAAGGTGTTCAGATCTAGGGGTTGCCATGTGTCTCTCTGTGTTTATACACAGCCGATTAGCCAGGATAAAATGTTGGCAATTTACGTTTCTGCAAACCAAGGTGGTGGAGTCACAGGCAGGAAGGCTGCCAATGTGTTCTGACATTTGTAAGTGTGAATCTATTGGATGTTTTTAAGGAGACCTCAGGACATCTCCAGCTTTGTGTTTGTGGCAACAAAAACAGGAAAACACCATGTTTTGGCTTGAAATTCCTTACCCTAGCCCTGTGGTTTCTGTACCTGAACCTAACCAGAGCATAAGCACAGCATTGTCATAGGATAAAATTAAAAACTGGAACAGAATAAACATAAAGTAGCAACATAAATAAATGTAAAGTTTTAGCATATTTGTGGTTTGCAGAAGCGTTCGTGCCAACATTAAGTCTACAGTCATTTTGAAGGCTGTAGCTTGTGGTCATGTTGAACCCTATTGTGGACAAAGTACTGTGTGTGAGCACTGTACTGCACATATCTCCTACAGCTTAATGAGATTAAGAGTAATGATAAAATTACAAAACTTGATTGATTTAATAAGATTATTGTGGATACTTTGTAAGATATAAATAAGATATAGGAACACAAGGTCAACATAAAGCCAGAAAAGGAAGTCCTATACATTCCATCCATCCTGTTGACGGACTCCAACAAAATCTAATTGCATGATCATTCATTCAGTCTTGAATGAATGTTTTCCACCCTCTTTGTCTCTTGACCAAAGCAGTCACGTCCACTATTTAAATCCACCTAATCTCCACAACTACTGCAACTCTCTGTTCCACATGACCTCTCCTCCCATTTACCTTTGCCCCAACCCCATGAAATCTGTCTTCATTTACCGCCGCCATCTCTAGATAATGCAGACTAAAGTCATTACATAGAGTGATCCTTGTGGGTTTTAAAAGGCTCAGCACATCCACCTCCCGGTGCCATATATGGATGGTAATCAGTCATATCCTTCTTAGCCTCAATGCCCTGCTCCTCCCCAGCAGTCTCTGTTCAGGATAGCCAGCAGCTTACTGGAGCTGAGACACAAACATCTTGTGGCTGTAATTCAACTCATCCAGCAGACAACAGATACTGAGCCTCTGCCAGTCTGACAGAAGACACAGTGCGGGGGAAATGAAGCAGTCCATTTCCAAAACATGATAAGTATGATCAGGAAAAACAACTATTGACATCCTTTAATCATTTTAAAGGATAAGTTCACCCCAAAATGAAAAATCAGTCAAATCATTTTGGAGCTTCGCAGCAAAATAGCGTTACAGCATTCTCCGACACTACTGAAGTAGATCTGGACTTTTTTTTTAAAACATAAAAAAAAAATGGACTGTGAAACTTCACCTGACTTTCCATCTGCATTGGGGTGAGTAAATGTTGACTGAATTGTCATTTTTGAGTGAATTGTTCCTTTAAGCTCAAGGCAAATTCAGGATCACTTACACAGGTGTATATAACAAATGTAATGGAAGGTCAGTGTCAGACTGGCCCTCTATTTGTTAAAAGCTAAATGTTTAATTTATTAAATCAAATTTCTTTATATCACAGAATTTATCATTAATGTAGATATTTTAATAGTATACACACCATAAAACACCATCTACTTACAGAGCAGCTATTCCCCAGTGACCTCCACACTTCTTCCCAGCTTCAATGAACAGAGACAGGCCGATGAGGTTGATGGTGGGAGCGATAGCCAGCGGGCCGATGTATTTCAGCACGAGGCCCACCAGGCCAGAAAAGCCCAGGAAAATCTGGAGCAGAGAGGACACAAGGATGGCTCCCTGGATCTGTGGATGACAAGTGAAGCGGGACACAACTGAGACACATAAGCCATTTATTTATGCTCAACTGAACATCACATTGATGAGGAGGAAAAAATGTATGAGAAAAAATGTGAGGAAAACATGTTTAACCATCATGAATCCACTACGTCAGATGGGTTTGTGATTCTTGTCAAACAGATTTTATTTTGTGCATGTTGGAATGCTGTTGTTAAATTTCTCTGATTGCAGAGAAGAGAAAAGTGTGTAGGAGTTTTAAGCACGCATTTCTGCATATTAAAACTTTATAGGTCCTTTGTTACTTTTATTTTGAAGTTTTTAAAAGCAACCCTTGCATCTCTGAGTTTTACACCAAATTTTAACATTAAACACAATTTTCCATTTCAATTATTGATTATTCCTGACCCATACCCAATCTCTTAAAGCAGACAACTGCAGAGAAAGATACTTGATTATTGAGTCTCAAATCAAATGCTGATGCTTTGGGTTGGCCACTGGACGTGAACCAAGACATACAATTTTGTGTGAGCTTTCTGGATGCACACATAGAGAGAGATAAGCAGAATGTTATGAATGTTATATCTCTATCAGCATACAGACATTAAGGTGTGACAGAATGATACAGGTCTTCATCGTTCCCCTTAAATCCATCACCGCTGCTAAGGTGACCAATTGGATTCCCTATAGAGATTGTAGGGAAACCAATTGGTACAGTATATAAGGTACTGAGAATCATCTTCTGGCTGAATACTTTACATACCTCACGCATTCGTGACATCCAGACTTCATCAGAATTTTCCACCTGTAGCGGACTGGTGCCATTTTGAAGCTGCATGGACAGCATCACGGGTGCATTCGGGGCCGGACATTGCCACTTTGGCAGAGCGAGAATGGCCAGAGTCGGAGTGATGAAACTGAAGGTCCCACCCTGGAGGATTGGTAACCTGCAAGTCAGTGATGGGATTAAAGGTCAGATTAGGTAAGAGTTCACAGGAGCAAATGATGTCAGATGAGGATGACCTGGATCTACTCAAAATGAGCCTCAAGGGATCGCTGAGGATTTTAATGAGCAGGTTGCTTTTGTCCAGCCAGGAGGCAAAACAATAGACAAATAGTGTTTGTTTTTTGTTTTTTTCAGCAAATTCAACAAGGAAGTTAGCATTGAGATACAGAAGCTCGAAGAATTACACTGATTGTTCAAACAAGCTGTTCAAACAAACAAATGTTCACCTCATGATGTAACACAGTGTACAACTGTTTAATTATGAAATTGTACCAAACAGTTATAGACCAACATCATACAGAGATTAAGGCTACATTCAGACTGCAGGCAAATCAGATTTGTTTATAGTATCCGATCTGACAGACGTGGTGTCCACGCTGTTTTCTGTAGGTGAATTTTTTTGTGTCCAGGCATCACCAACCTATCTGAATGGGTTGCTGTGGTAATGATGTAAAATTCATTTCAGCGTGGTGGTTTGGATTAGATTTGCAAAAAATATACTTTTTGCTTTCAAGACATCCAAAAATGTATCTGGATACAATCTGGATTTGCCATAAAACGATTTGAGCTGGCCGTCTGAATTTATCTTGGTTCTATGTTGACAAAATGTTGTTGCCTTGGTCACCTCCACCTTTTGGTCTGGTGCCTGTGGGTCGAGGTCACTGACCTCACGGCGTGCCATTCTCGTGAGCACCATATCGCAGGAACATCTTGAGGGAGACTATTTTGCACAAAAGTCAACTTGGACTCAAGGCTGAACTGATTAGAATTTGATGGTCAAAGGTCACTGTGACCTCACAAAACACATTTTTGGCCATTACTCAAAAATTCACCTGATAATTACAACAAAATCTTACAAAAAAAGGTTGCAAAGGATGAAATGATGGAGTGATGATATTCTCTATCCAAAGGTTCAAAGGTTAACTTTAGCGTATTCTGCAAAAAATGTTCTGGCCATGATACAATGCCATAGCTCAGGAACAGCAGCCTGACTGGTGCACAGAGGCATAAAACCACGAGGCTGTAATTCTAGTTCTTCTTATATCCTCTTGTTTCACAAAGCCCTTCATTTCACAGTTCGAAAAGTCCAATAAAAATAAAGATTAACGTCCTTATTATTCAATGTCAAAATCTTTGCCGGGATCCCACTTTTGTCCCTTTAAGCTTTGCCAAGCTGTGTGGGTGGAGAACTCAAACAAAAGAATTAGCTATTTGCTCAGTCTTACAGCAGCGCTGAAGGGGCAGGAATGTGTGTGTGAAGCCCTTCACTGTATTGTTCTGTGGTGTGTGCGTGGGAGGCAGCCGCTCCGTGGTGAAGCATAAAGATTAATGCATTAGTTTCAGAAGGATTTTCTTCTCAAACTGCCAAACAGCTCCCAGAATGTCACATCTCTATTATAAAAGGAAAGCCACAAATTAAGCTGAGTCAACTAATTCAGAACCGATCGTGAAGGGTAAAACTAATTTCCACTGGGTCATGTTGGGCCCAGAGATGGACTGACTGACAGTTTGAAGAACCACTGGGTCTCTGCATGAGCTTGTAAATTGCTGCAGGACCACTGCAAGAGGTGTTGAAGGACAGAGGTACACTGTGAGTTAATTTAAAATAGATCAAGATTTCAAACTTCCTTGTCATCATCAGAGGGTGTTAACACAACCAGGGCAAATGTGTGTGAGAGAGGAAATATGCGAGAGTTTCCCCCATCTTGTGAACATGCTTAAATGGGGCATTCCCTCAGTTTGTACCTGATGTAAATCTTCAACCTGACTGATTCTTAAAACGTGAACACACACACACACACACATGCACACACCAATGAATACCACTCCACAGCGAGGTTAGAGAACCTCAGAAGTTCACACACTAGCAGGACGTTTTTCACACATATAAGATTTGACAACTTTTAAGTACTCCATCAATATCTCTGTGTGGCCCAGCACTTCCTGGTTCACTGGTGACAGAAGGAGGGGGTGTTACCTGGTACCGACAGCTGTCTGCAGCAGCGTACATAACCCCGACACGAAGAATATGGTGGAGATGAGCTGGCTTTTGGCCACGTTGTTGTCCTTTATGCAGAGGGGCTCGGCCAGGATCAGCGGGATTGCGATGATGCCGCCGAACGCGAGGATGTAATGCTGTGGAGGCAGACGAAAGTGGACACATTTTATCACTCTTTGAATGGGTAAATGAAATGTTTTCCTTCACATTAATATAATCTTGACTTCATGTTTTCCTCTGAAATAAGCTGTTCTTCATTTTGATATGTACATGGAGAAATTTGTGTCTCAAGATATATTTTTCTTTTTTTCATGAAATACAGACATCAACATGACAACACAATACAAGAAAAGTTGTTCCAGCCTTCCTGTTTTGAACAATCCAGCATGATAGTTTTCCCCTCAAATAATACTAGATAGAATTGTATTGAGGTCAGAACATGAAACTTTGGTACAGAATTTCTTCAATGTAGAAAACCAGGTGTTTTTAAAAAAAAAAAAATCAGCTATTTACGAATATTTTGTTCACATTTTAATCTTTAGTGACAGTGACAGAAGGGATAAGGAAGAAACATGGGAGGATGACATGCAACAAAAGTTCCAAGCCAGAATCAAAGTGGGAATGTTGCCGAATCTAAGTACCCAGAACGCCCCCGTACCAACTGTTTGTAGTTCAGATTAGGAGGAAAGGCTTCGGCATCTGTCATAAAACTTGGCACATCAGATCATGCCTGATCATATTAGCTGATAGGGTGTGTGTGGTCTCAAATTTGTGCATGATCTGAATTATGTGTCGACATAAATATAAACACACTCTTGCTCGTTCTCCAAGAGTGTCCTCCAGCCTGAACAGCCAAACAGTTTGTAAGTCATTCCCTTTAAGACAGCACCCCTATCACCACAACAGAAACCAGATCCTGGAAAAAAACCAAAAGCCAAAAAAACAATACATTTATTAAATCTCATTTTTTAATTTTTTTTATTGTAGCATGATTATTATTGTTTTATTTTGCCTTTTTTATGATTCATGGCATCAGAACTGTGTTATTCTGCACAAAAGACAAGTCATTACTGCATCACATGTTTTTGATACAGGCAGATTTGGGGATTGCAGTATTTAGCATTTATATTTGTATTTATTAGATTATAAATCTGCTAACACCACTTTGTAATAAGGGGATTATGTAAGATATTCTTGAACATCTTGACCTTATAATGCTCAAATGCAAGGTTTAACTGTCCTGCACGCACCACCCATGTGTGTGCATGTGTGTGTTGACGGGTTGGGGGTGATGGGGATTAGCACTGATTTTAAAGAATGTTGACTAAAAGAAAAAAGAGAAATGGAAGGCAGATGTTGATAGGCCCTCACATGATTTATGGGGGTATTCTTGAACTTGCAACTCCAGTAAGTCAGAAGAAGATGGTTATGGTCAGTTTAATGGCCGTAGAAACTGAGGGGGAGATTCCCTCTGGAACAAGACACGTAAAGCCTCATGCCATCTGAAGTGAATATTTGTCTTAAATTGACATAAGCCATGTCACATTATATATATTATTTCTCACCTTGTTTTGACAGCCAATCCTCTAAATGACCTTAGACCTGTAGGTTATCTGTTCAAGCAGCTTATTCTGACCCATATTTATGCTTTTTGTTGGGCGGCTACTTCTCGTGGCCAGAGTTAGTATGCTGGGAGCAAAGGAGGAGGTCAGGTGATGCAGTACAGAGACTAGAGGAGGTTAGGGTGGATGGATGGGTCAAAGAACACCCTGAATTCCACCCAGGAGACAGTTGTTTATGAAACTAAAAATCAATATCGACTCCTTGAAAGGGACTCTTTGCTACTTCAGTGTTCTGAAGTCCTGAGTCCTTCACAAAGAAATCCACAGTCCAGCAGCATTAAACACCATATGAAATAAAGAAGTTAACTTATGTACCAATTCTAACCCAAACTATGATCTTTTCTAAACCTAAACTAGTAGTTTTGGAACCAAACCTAGCCAAAGGTCTGACATCAGGAAGGTCCAGTTGCTGGTACTCTTCAACGGTCAGAGACGTATTTGTACATACATGTATTTTGAGTATGTCATACAGCCCCAATGTGGTAAAAAGTCTTACTGTGGCAAGAGGTAATACTTTGCACAAATCTAACAAATAATGAAGGGAGGAATGATTCAGAGACAGAGCACGGTTATATAATGGCAGATGTGACCTCGTACCAAAGAACATTTCTTAATATTAATCATAACCTTTCACTGAAAAAATATTTCTGATCTTCTCTAAGTGGTTGTGACAATGGACCAATTTATTTTCCTTCTTAATGTTACCAATCTGGTTGACAATAGCTACAAAGGTACTTGTGGTTATTGTCATTGGAGCATTTGAAATTAATGAAACACCATTACTCTGCTGCTAAGCCTGCTTCTGCATTAGCTGCAATCAGTCCCAAAGCTTTACTCCTCAATGTTCTGTGTACATCCCCCTCTTATTTCATTCAATAAAGTTAATGAACAGGGGAATTAAAGCTCTCCAAGCTAACGAGATGGTCAGTTAGCAACCACGTGTAGCTTAGCTCAGTTGCTAACAGGACACTGACTCTTGTATTATAATCTAACTGTCTAGCTTTCTGTGGCCTGAATGTCAACGCTGTCAAGATGGCTCGCCATTGACCAACGCTGGCCATGTTTTATTAAAATCACCACAGAATTTTTCCATATCAAATCCCGGTCTGTCCAAGCCATCGTGCTTGAATCCCTTAGCAGAGAGTATATCGATGTTTCCAAAATGAATAGAGCACATTTTTGGATTATGCTTAAATGATATGATTAAATTACGAATCACCCTTTTTAAATGGAATTAAGTTTTCCCAAATAGGCTTGAGAGAGGGCATTTCTATCTGGACTACAGTACTAGTCAAATAAAATGTAACCGCAGCTAAAAATCCATGCCCTTTAGCTTGTTGCTGTGGTTTGTCAAAACTAAAGAGACTTAAGAACTGACAGATTAATGCTTTAAACCAGGGAGAAGTCTATAAAGTGTGGTCAGATGCAGGAAATAGCTACCGAGCCTTCTGGAGGAATCAGGGTTGAAAATAAATCAAACACAGAAAGGACACAACCTGGTAACTCTGGTTGCATGCTCAATAACATTCAGATTAGGTGCTGAGTAAATCGTGCTGCAGATCCTGCAGATATATCCTGTGCTACTTACTGATTTGATACAGCGGGCAGCATTTGTGAAAAAACTTTGTGCCATGGCAAATGTCCAGGCTGTTGTTTTGGCATTGAGTTGACCCAGGTGACATGGACACACGTGGTCTGTCAGTCAACCTCCTGGGAATTTATAGCTCATTGACTTTTCCTCGTATGTTTTTACTGTTTCGGAGAGACAGTTTTCAAAGTGGCCAGTGAAAAGTGCCTTCCCACACGTTAACAAGCGCTAACCTTTGTTTGTAGACCGTGACCCTGTAACTGCTGTCATCTGCTGAGGTTTCAGTCGGATGTCATTATTCGTCTTTTCAACAAAAACAGCGCCGTAACTTAGACAAGACCTGATACCAGCATCAGATAACAGGAAAGCACAACCTCTTTGGCATGGCGATGACACGTTTTTAACTTGATGGCGGCTGGTAGCTCCGATCAGCAATAAATAACATGTTTTTCTTCATAAGAACGAATGAATAAATCAATAAATAAAAAGCTGCAGCTAACATTTATTTTAATTATTTATTACTCCCTGATTTGTTTGTTGATTGCTTTTGAACAACAAAATATCAGCAAATAGTGTAAAGTGTTTCTCCATAATGTTCTGTTTTGTTCAGTCCAAACCCTAAAGATGGTTTACAATCATGGAAAACTAAGAACAACAGCAGATGAGCCTGAACCTCAGGAGTTTGGGCTATTTTCCTGAAAAATGACAGTTATTTTCCAGGAAGTCATGACACTGATTTCCAGGAAACAGTTAGTGCTCAAGTTAAAACAAGTAGGTGACAAACAGAGGTGCTGGGGATGTAAAATTTGAAAGGTTGTGGAAAAGTAATGAGACCTGTGGAAAAAGAGGTTGCCGCAGCCGTAAAATAATAATGGATCCAATGGTTAACCTCTCTCCTCTTCTCCATTTTTAGTAGCCTTGTGTATTGAACTAGAACCAAGTATGTTCACAAGCTCATCTTCCAGTTATCAACACCATGATGCTCCTGAAAAAACTTGTTCCAGAGCCCACTATTGTTTAATCTCTACATATATCCAGATGTTGTATCACACCGCGTGCTAATGAATAACATAAAAGATTCACTGCAAATAACTGCCTGTGTTCATAAAAGAAATGAACATAAATAACAACAAGAAATGAAGAATTAATTAATCATCTCAGCTGTTTGTCATCAGCCTCATTTCATTTTCCCAGATGGAAGGAATAAACACTTGAAACACAGTATGTTCTTTACTCATCCTTTTTGTTTTGGGGAAAACTGAAAATACTACACCCAAAAAATATCTAAATTGCAGAATCATGACCAGCAATTCAGAGTTTATCCATTTTGCAGAGCTCCTTTGTAACTAATTTTACTGCATGATTCAAATGTCATGGCTGCTCTGCTCTGAAACAAAACTCATGACCTTGTGGTCTTCTGATTTCCTTATGTAAGCTCAAGCACCAGTGGGTAAGACTTATTTTCATCCATATCCTTTTTTTTCTGTACATTGCCCTGTATATTGCAAATATTCTCTTTAATCTCTATTTTGTGGTGTGAAGGACACCTTTCCTCACCCTAGATGTCCAAACCAAACAAGTTTCCCCCTCCGACATGAGATTTGTGAGTATAATTTCTTGCTTGATCAGAGCATGTCAGGTTTAATGTCAGCATCAAATCCCTGTGGATTACTGACTTAATGTAAGTGACAGCTGCTTAAAAACTCTTCAACATCAAACCTTTAAAGTGCTGTAACCTGTTTTAAGTTCTGTATACCAAGTGTTAAACATGCTGACATTTGAATATGGATGATCACATAACTTGACACTTCAAAACCCATAAATGAAGTCACGTGTGGATAATTGCTGTGAGGGAGTTGGCCCTTTGCTGAGAGGAGAAAATGTCAGCTTCAACCCCTCATTTGGCACTGGGAGCCACTTGATTAGATTTATACAAGTCTGCTGGATTGCTTTTAGGGAACAAAAACAGTCCTGTTCTCCTGGAACAAACAAAGCTAAATCTTTCATAATGGATTAAAAAAATCAATGCTGAAATGCTGGTGAATAAAATAAGGTTTGAAGTTGGAGAAATACTACATCAGGCATGGCTCCCACTTTCTTATGTTTCCCTCATCTCCATGGCAACCAGACGCCTCCTCCGCCCAGCTTGTTCAGAAGGGGTGTGACAATGTAAGAATTCATTACCGATAATGATAGACAGAGACATGACTAAAATTGAATGCTGATGTTGCAGCAACTTAATAAACCAATAATCTCTCTGGGCTTTTTTTTCTGTCTGTTGTGTTTGTTTTGGCTTCATTTTGTTAAGAATAAATCAAATAAAGCAGCTTTAAATAAGGATTCCTGCAGTGATGTTCAGTTTAGGGAGGATAATAAAAGGACCTCTACAACATTTACTATCACAGGAGACCAAATAACCAAAAAAATTAGTTTACCTGGAAGCCGAGCAGAATGCAGAGGTACCATGGCGGCCTGTCATTGAGGGAGTAAACCAAATCCACACCTTTGTCCACAGTCTCTTCCAGGGCCTCTGTGTGTGGCTCGCCAACGTCAACTGTCAGCTGTGGCTGTTCATCACTGTCCTTGCCCTTTTGAAGAAGACAGTAATTAGTCATTTATCCAAGCAACATCAAACAAAAAACAATATTCTCTTAGAAATTAGGTTGAATTCCATCGGGACTATTTGGACACTAATTCCCAGAAAACAGAGCCTCAACCAGTCACTCGCTGTTGAATTGCACATGCCAGAGATTCAAATAGAGCCAAGGATTTATTGATGGTTTTACTTGAAACTAAGGGTGGTTCTGGGAAAGACATCTTCAATCTAAAGTTGTTGGTTCAGTTTTGTGTAGATGATCATAAATACTGAACACACGCAATGGAATTAATGTTATGGCGATATGGGCCATCGTGACAGGTAGGTGGGGTGAACAACATACCTACTTCAAAAGCCTGTCAAGATGCTAGATGAAGGTGCCTAAAACCGAACTGCTCTGGTGGTCCAGACCTTTTTAAGTGTTGTGTGTTTTTTTGAAAGACAATATGTTGCACGATGAAATTTCCATAAATGTGAACATATGGTGGTTTGCGGAAATGTAACCTGTCGATATTTTATTCTTGTGACTGGGCTGGAAACAGAAGTTTGGTTAGGTTTTAGAAAAAATGTTGACATTTTGTTTCACATGGAACGCAAACCCCAATCTCCTGTGTGAATGTCCTGTGTGTAACCCAGCCCATTCTCACAAGTCAAAACATGAGCCTGGTCAGTGGCCCTGCACTTCAAAGTTTGACGCTGTTGGTGCCTCTCTAGCATTACTTCTTTAAGTGATCCTCTGGTGGTCGTACACTGGACTTCCTCTACAAGGGCCAGAGTTAATGTCCTGTTTGTGACCAAGTGAAGTTGGTGCATAAATGACGTAACTTTGGCTACGTGGGTGACCTACTAAATGTCATTTACATGAGTTACGAGACTAAATGTATTTTTTTTTAAACCCAAAGAATGATCTTTTCCTGAACCTTCCTGTATTTGACGAGTTGGGAGTGAGAACATGTTGGTGTAACACAGCACTCAACCCTGACCTGCACCCTATTGGGACTGTATACTATGTTGGGTTGAGCAGTTGACATGTTTGTGGACATATTGCCGCAGAAGGGTTACAGCCTGGTGCATCTCATACGCAAAGGGTACCTTCTGCTTCTATGAGACATCAACTGTCCTGACAAAAAGCTGAAGTAAAAAGGCAAATTTTAATTTCTGTTTCCACCTAGTAATGAGTGTTGGGGTGATGTGAAATCAATAAAGCAACCAAAAGCAACCTTGTGCAGCAGATACGTGTAGTATGAAAAGTAAATCTTGTCAAAAGTTGTATTAAGGTTTAACAAGCAAGGACAATTTTACTGAGGTCTGGACCTTAACCTCTGTTCAAATGTCTGGAACATGGCGCCAACAGCACCAGAGGTTCTGTTCCCATCAGGGTGACATAAATTTGTGGTGGTATGTTATTGAGTTGACACTTAGATGTAAAATTCCATAATTATACATTAGTACATTATTGCCAGGAAATTACTTTTTTCCATTCAATATCAGATACTTTAAGACTTGTACTTAAGTATTTTTGGTAAAAGGACCTTTAACTTATACCAAAGTAATATTTCAACACGATATCTTTACTTTTACTCAAGTATGACTTTTGGCTACTTTTTACAACACTGTTTTCACCAGTACCTTAATACAACATTGATGTGTGGAACCAAGGATATTACATGAGTCTCTAAACATACATTCCCAAATCCACTGTATCGCATGAGTACAGTTTTTTAATTTTTGTCGATTCCGACGGCACCTGTGGACAAAAACGGTGTGAGCACCACTGCCTCCTGTAATAAAGATCTTAAACTGGCTATCACACTCATTTTTTTGGGTTAGAAGTTAAAGGAAATTGCAACATATTTCTGACACTATTTTTCTTTTTTTTTTTTAAACAGAACTGCTTGTAGGATTCATGGCGATTAGTCAATGCATCTATTTGTGGTTATGTAAGATTAATAGCTGTAATATGACGATGGTGAAAGAAAGTAAACTTTGTTTAAGTGACGTACAACCAGACTCTGGAGCAGCTTCTTTCCTCAGGCTGTGAGACACATCCTGAGGACTTATCCAACCCGCAAAATAGAGGCATCAGTGTTGAATTGGGACCGTTTCATAACCAGTTAATAACTCCTTGTAGTATGTTGAAAAAACATGCAGAAGAGGGATTTCAACTCCAAATGTTAGACGTGATTAATTAACTTAAAGTTCAAAATATGTAAAATACTTGACATTTGTTCAAGTTTTGTGGCATTTGTCAGTGGATTGTGAGATATATTTGTGATCATTTATTAAAGAATCCAACTGAAAACACCTCTGTCACTGCTACTGAGGCTTATTTCTCTCCATAGTTCGAAAACTATTTTTGGTTATAATTGTGAATGTTTTATGAGGCGTGTCATCCGTGATGGAAAAGCAGCCTGTTCTGTCCACGGTTTTTATGGGATTTTTTTGGCATTCTTTGGGTAAAACTAAGGTGATGATGGCGGATGTGAGCGTGACTTGTATCAATGATTATTAGTACTGTGTGATCTTTAAAGGCCACCTGATATGTGAGACCGATGTAAAGAGGTCAACTCATTAAAAAACAGGCCACATGGGACGGATCCATTTCCTGTGAGCTTGTACAAACACTTTTGAGGATGTGGCTGTTTCAAGTGTAAGAATATCTGGTTCGGTGGTTACATATACTTCATGTAACACATTAACCTGATATGTAAAAACATCCGTCATTATAATATGTTTGGAACCATAAACTTTCTGCCTTCTGTTTTTTGGATTAAATATTTTTCATTACATATTTTCTGCATACACTATATGATGGGACTGCAAAGAGGTCAGTTCCCTCTTAACATAGTCCACATGGGACCAATTGGGTCCCAATGGGTTTGTTCGAACTCTTTTGAAAATGTGTTTGAAGTGTAAGAAAGTCAGTAGAGGTATTCAGGGGTGTGTTTTAAACCTGGAAAAGGTGGGGGATTATGTAGAGACATACGAGATGACGTTCCAAGGTGTAACAAATTGCAGTTATCACCTAAAAAAGATAAATAAATATACTTTTAAAAAGCCATGTTCTGGATACTTTTCAAATATGTCCATTGATCTCTTTTTTTTAAGATTGTAGGGAGCTACGTCTCAGTTTATTTACGTTTTTTTATCCTTTATTTTAGCTGGGAGGACCCACTGGGACCGAAGTCTCTTTTCCAAGGACAACTCAAAGGAAAAACAAATATGAAGATATAGGTGTTGTTACACACATCTACAAATAAATTACATGCACATCATCATAAAAACCTAATCAAAGCTTAAATTGTATGTGCACATTTTAATTTACAATTGAAAGTATTTTCCTCTAGCAGCTCTGACACTAGCTCCTCGAAAATGCCATATTTGTGCTGCAGCAGCTCAGTCTGTAGGGATTTGGCTTGGGAACTGGAGGGTTGTAGTTCCTCCTGAGCACTGCCAATGTGCCCTTGAACAAGGCACCGAACCACTAACTGCTTCCAGTGCCTCATACTGGGCAGTTCTCTCAATCTGAAGTCTCTCCACACATTAAAGCATGTGTGTAAAACTTGATTTCAATGAAAACCGATCAGTAAAATAGGTCTTCTTCCTCGTATGACACCAGAGATATGAGTGTAAACGCACAATAGTTCAGCTCATTTTCTCCCAAATCATAACAAGAAATTCATTTGGGTCAGGTCACCACAGCCACACCCCTCATCCTCAATTTGAACCCTGGATAAACATAAAGAAAATGACTTATGTTTCTGTCCTGTGAACTGTATTGAATCAAACTACCACAAAATTCCCTTACAAGAGGCCATAAATAACTTTTTCAAACTTTTGTCTCAATATACTTGATTGGGAATTTACATATATATGCAGTATATGTGAAATTAAAAAATATGTCAGTTTTAGAAATCTTCCCAGTGAAACAGGAGACACGATGGCGAAGAACAAAGACTATTCTCTAAATTAAGCCTGCTGAAGTGTGTGAGTACTTTAAGCTCAGACGAATAAATAAAAATGCATCTGTCTCAGATCATCAGACCAGTATGAATTCAAAGTGTCTCGACTATGACAATGTCCATCTCACTGGATGTCCCAGATATTACAGGACAAGATAAAATCCACATTGAATTTGATCCACTACTCCAGCCTCTGCTCTGAAACTGGCATTCCGTCAAACAAAACACCTTGTTGTGCACACCCCGCCATCGCATCCGTTTCACATGAGAGCCACATGACAGAGACGGATGGACCGTGAGAACGTGGACTCATCTGCATCACATTGCGTCTCTGTCTTTGATTTACTCTCACTTTACAAAGTTCTCAGCAGGTATTGCTCACAGACATTTGCCTCAGTGATTACATGGCCATTCGCTTCAGCGATTACATGGACATTTGCTTCCATCTAGTGGTTATCTACCTGCACTCCAATAACCACAGCAAAGGACGCCATGAGACTGAAGGATCTGCATGGCCGATGGTGGAAGTACCATCTCTATTACTCCCCTTATACAAAGAATACATTTGCCTAAATTACCACCAAAAGTTTAATCACTTACTTATCTTTTAACTAGACATTCTGGATGGTTATTACATGATGTGTGATACAATGGTGAGTTTGAGTGTTTGAGTGTCCCCTTTATGTTTGTGTAAAACACGGGGTCAGACTGAGTTTGAGTGTTGTTTTTGTGAATTCATTGGACATCTATCTATCTAGCTCAATTTTATTTGAGTGGCAGAGAGAGGGAGTAATCTCAGTATCCTAAGGTTGTAAGACATTGACCACGTAATTGCTGTTTCCTTGTTTTCATTACACTTGGAGACATTTGTTGCATGTCATCCAAAATCTGAATGAGACAGGACCAGTTTACTGTATTCACATTTAACCAAGGCTGTGACTTTACCCGACCTTAAACTAAGTGTTTGACTACTCAAGATGTACATTGGTGGCCAATTGGCGGATGATCAGTGGACAAAGTGAACTTTGATAGCTAGTGACTGGGGTTCACATTAGTCTTGTCTGCGTTTGGGTAATGGAAAGATAGAACTGAACTGGAGAAGCCTCTTGGATGAGAGCTGAAACATCTTCAAGAAATTGAAAGTCCAGTTGCCTGCAATATAGCATGAAGAATTACCATGACCTGGATGACTGAGGACATTAATCAACATTATGGAAAGATAGTTTTAGTTGCATTTTATTAGAGTAAATTCATGTTTCAGGCCACTCTTGACTTTTTCAATAGACTCTTTTAGTTGCTCTAAGCAGATCAATATCTTGGCAGCTACATTCAACTGTGCAATAAACTCAACAGTTAATTTTCTAAATAGCAAACTAGTCGCCACAACCCACAACTAAAGTCCAAAAAAACTTCTTAAGTGGAGTACCAGTACCTGAAACTTATATGTAGACAGATAGAAACTGATGTGCTAAAAGTGTGGTAAATCATCACTAATGCTGGTCATCGTGAGTATTGTGAGCACAGCATCATGTGCTGAGATGTGTGCCTTCCATGCCACAGCTGTGACGATGAGGACAGATAAGTTGTGAGAGGGAAGACCAATCAGTTTGCTGGCTGCATGGATGATCTTCAAGAGGCTCTTCAAGTCATTGACTGTTAAGAATAATGAGGAAAGCTCAACTGCTTCAATGACGCTGTTCGTGTTTTAGTTTCCCTTTGCTGTTGGCAGTATCTGAGAACTTTTATGCCTCGTTGATTCAAACTGAGATCGTTGTTCAGTGTAAAAACGAGACATTTTAAAGCTGTAACCACCTCAACCCTCTCTTTCATACACATAGTGGTGTTGGGATGTAAATGTGAAGGATGTTCATTAACTATGAGGTGTTTGTGTATTATGATTTAGCAAAGCAAACAGTTTGTCATTATATCTAAAACAGAGATTTAAGGAAAAAGGGGGGAACTGTCCAAGCTAATATTTACATGTGTGCTGTGTAATGTGGCCAGTTATCCAGTCCTAGTAGGCTGTAGCCACACATTACAACATGCAGATTCGTTCTCCGAGTCATGGAGTGTACTGTTTGTCAGGAAGTCCTCCTCAAACAGCTAAGTTCACATCCGAACGCTCATCATCGCTCAACTTGCCAGCCCAGCATCTAACCTGACACGGAGGTCAAGTGTGCTCAGACGCTCTTAGAGCCACAAAGCAGCAACACCCACTCACCATTTTTGACAATTAATTTTATATGTGTAGGTGCTGTGACTTCTTGTTTTTAGGCCTCACCTTGATAGTCAAACTGGTGTCTCTATATCGGACATCAAACCTGTATTTTGCTCAAAAACGTGCCATCAAATTGTCTTCTTTGAATTGGATTTTAAGAGTTTTTCAATTCAAACTAAAAAACTTTTGGGGTCAAAATGCTCTACATCTTTCCCAACTTCAATGCAACGCTTAAAACCTCTCTGAGGAGACAAGTCGAGCAAATGGAGCTACTCTTTCTGAGACCCTCCCTTTGTGAGACTAGCAGATTACTGAGTATGTACCAATTTACACACTCTCATACAAACTACAAACTAACACTCAAAGACATATTTTCTTGATTTGTTTTGAGTCCTCCGTTTGGTCTTTTAGCCATCCCTGCCTATGCTCGAGTAATCATTTTAGTCTGCAACAAAAAATGTCACTTACATCCAGTCATTAACAATGAGTAAAAAAACAAGAATGACCATTAAAACTTAATACTATTACTAACATGAAAAACAACCACCAGTAAGGAGCTCAAGGGTCGGAGTTACTGTACCATGACAGTGCTCCGCTATCCAGAGCACACTAAAGTCCACCATAAAGTAACAAGAGATTTTTCATGTGAAGCCAGCCTTTGTTTTTGGAGTTTAGCCTCTATCCTCTGCTGATACCTGAAACCCTAAATGGACTCAACCTGGACTCAAAGCTGAACTGACAAACAAAAGCTTACTTGTGGGAATGGCAAGAAAAATGCCAAAAACACATGTACTTTCCCATTCTTTTGCTTTGCACTGATGAGTTCTAGCTAAATAACCTGAAACCTGGTAGAAAGGTGTGCCAGGTACACTGTGTATTAAAGTCTTATTTTCATTCACAGTAAAAAAAAAAAAAAACAACAAACAAAAAACAATCCTTGCATCTGTGCAGTGAACAGCACGCAAACAAGGAGGGTGCACTGGTAACTATGCGCATCATCACCAAACAGGCACATAGGAACTCTTAGTAAACTCTATCACTAAGCATCCGAGAAAATTCCGATTGCTCCACTTGCTGAAATTGTTTGGTCTCCCTGTTAAAAATATGTGTCCTTATCTGCTTTCATTTTATTATGGTTTGAATCAGTTTTCTGCTATTATTAGCTGAAAGAAGCAGCAGGTGGGGTCTCTCACATGCTATGTGTGTTTGTTGTTTTTAGCTCCAAATGCTGCCAAAAACTCTTTATAAGGGATAAGAATAAGGGATCATGCATCTCGTCTTCTACACAGATTGAAGTGACACCATTCACTTATCACCGCATTTATCTAACATGTCAGACTGTTATAACATAGAAAAAATGAAGCTCTTAAATAAACATAAACTACTACTGGATAGCTCTGTAAGCTGTGGTGCTTTTGTCTGAAAATAGCCTAAAATAACTCAATAATTAGACTTTGTTTTAAATGTATTTTATGAATAACATCTTGTGTGAGTCAAACTGATTCAAAAAACAATTCTAAAAATGTTCTTGTGAAATAGCTCGAGGTCAAAAAAATGATTTATGAAAACTTAATCTGGACTCCAAAGTCATAAAACTCGATTGAAGTGTATAAATCCTAGTTAAACATCGTTGAATTCATTGTATGGTCCACTGTGTAGGAGTGTCAGGTAGTGTACAATACAGGGATAATAATAATGAATGAGGCCCCATGCCTTGTTGACAGACTGACGTGTTCGCCCACCTGCAGTGGAAGCTGTGTTTGTTTGGTGTTCCCATTTTTCTAAATTCTTCACTTAATTGGAATGCAAGAAAAAAAATGGAAAACATCAACCCTGGGCTCAGCTGTGTACACTTGCACACCACATGCAGTCAGACCTTTCAATCATACACAAACCACAAGACCCCACTTTAGCATGCCTCATTCAGTCTGTCTGTCGTGGTTGATGTTTTATTAAAGAGCATTTGTAGGTTTAGCTCGGAGCTCTTTGAATCGTTTCAAATACACAACACTGATCCTTGCTACACACTTTGAAACTAGCATGAGATTCATTGATTGTGGAACTCATGCACACTGGTAATTTCACATTCCACAGTGGCTTATATTTAGCTTCAAGCGCATTTCTATTTCTCTTGTTAAGCAAGTAAAGAAAAAATAATGATTTAAAAACTTACTTTCATATTGTGATTTTTTAATATTGAAAAGATTTGCATGTGACTTTGATTCATCTCACTTTTCTCACTCAGTCTTTGACACTTGGATTTTGTTAGTATCACAACGCCAAATTAAACAATTAAGAGAATTAAGAAGACACTACACTTACCCCAAATGCAGGATTGACTGTCCCCTGCTCCGTCAGTCCCAGCTCTATTTTCTCCTCTGTAGCGAGACGCATTCTGGTAAAATGAGGCAAAGTGGCGTATAGATGCTTTTGAGGACCAAAGTGGACTCCGCACAAATAAACAAACGCACACGGTGGGAGTAAAACTCTGAATGACCAAAGACCTACAAGGACAACATGAACAACCGCCTCATGTCACCAGGGAAACTGAGTATCACAGTCAAGAGAGAGCGGCTCAGTAGTTTTGTAATCTCCTCTCTGGGGCTGAATGGTTTCTGGTGTGCTAAAGCGAATGTAGGCTTTATTTACTCTGACTTGCGGTCATGTGCCTGCTGTTGTGTGACGATGGATCCTATGAGAGGAGACTAAGAGGAGAATCTTCAATTTGTCATACTCCTTAAGATGCTCTTCTCTTATTTCTATAATGAATAGTGTTAGAAGTGTGTTATTTGTGGTTTTATTGGATTAACCTTCAGTGATTGATTTGATCCGTGCAGTTTCACCAACTTAGTGAGAAACAAGTTCACCTTTACTACAATGGGTGTTATTTTTTCAGGTGTCATTATGGTCAGCCTAGTAGCTAGGATATAATGTTAGGAGTTAACAATTCTGCAAACCACACTTAAGGGCAAGATTGTATGTGTCATAGGCTACATACTGATATTTGTACAAACCACAGCTGGAGGTTGTGTTGCAGCATTTGTAAGTGTGACACAACTGAATATGTTTAAAGGAGAGCGAGGGAGCTTTCCATCCGTATTTGTGGTGACCAAAACCAGATATTTTTCACAGGAAGTCAGGCACCCTCCAGCCTCGTCTTTCTGAACGGCAGCTTCTTTTATCAGTTGTTCATTGTATCTGTGGCAGCTTTCAGCCACCTAGCAAAAAAGTGCTGCACGCATGGACTTTTTTCAGATCACTTTGCCTTTTTTGTGCGACCACTCCTAGCATTTCTTGTTGAAAATCACTGAACTTTTCAGAAAGGCACTGGCGTCACCACTGGCCCTTTTGCTTAAACAACCAATCATAGCTAATCAGCGGTACTTGTCCCCCATCACCCTGATAACCAAGAAAATGGAGGAGAAGCTTGTTCCAGCTGTGTCTGACAGACACAGAATCATGGAGAACAGATCAGACCAAGATGTCTCCCACATAATTTAACATCACTATAGGTTTAAACTTTTTTATTTTGAGAAACTGTTTTGTCTGTGTCATGGATTGGTCACAACGCACTAAACATGACCATCAGCTGCCGATTCTACGTGGAAAAAGTCAGTCAAATGTCAGAGTTAAAGCCGTTTCAAATTCAAAATGCTTTATTGATGCAATTGGGAGCAACACATCACACCATCAGCAGCAGATTTCACCCAAAAATCTGACCCAGAAACCCAAAACTGAAGTGCTGAATGGAACATATTCTGAAATGCGTAATCTGTAGGTTCTGCTTGAATTAAGTAGCACAAAAAGAATTTTACTGTTTGGATGTTGTTGTCAACTTTTTATAACATTTCAAGATATGTTTTAATGCAGTACTCTTTTTACTGATCATGTCCATTCAACCCCACTTCACAACTGCCTATTTCGTTGGCTTTACTGTAACACTTCCCGTGTCCTTATGTGCACTTTCCACCACACACACACCAATATTTTATTCATTTTATTTAGTAAAACGTACAAGGGAACATAAATTTGAGGTGCAGTAGAGTACATACACAACACACACACACACACGGAGATACATGTATATAATGCTAACAGTGGACTACATCTCTACACTAACTAAGAGGGGACATCTGTTTCTGGGCATTTTGATAAAACAACAAAAGAGTAGAAAATATTCTTTTGAGGTCTTTTCCCATAATATTACTTCAAAGGTTTTTTTTATTTTAGTTTTAAAGAAATTAAAAAAAGAGGACTTACATCCTTCAGGGACGTAAACCTATCAAAGGCCGCGTTCAGACTGCCAGCTAAAATCTGATTTTGAGCCCATCCAGATTGGAACCGGATGGCTCTTTTGAAGTCTGAACAGTCACAAATCACATGAAATCCGCTTTTTGCAAACCGGATCGAAACCACCTCCGGGAGGTAGTTTCAAATCTCATTTGGACAGATGTGTCTCAGTCTGAACAGCTCCAAACACTCAGATCGGTTTTGACTGTCTGTGACGCCACTTTAACCCCTCCGCTCTGACGTTGTTGCTACAGCAACCTGTCAGATCGGTCAATAAATGCGGCCCAGTCTGAACAGAGCCAAATCCGATTTGGACACTTGCTAAAAAAAGTGTGGACTGTCAGCCCTGAAAATCTGATTTGAGAAGAAATCTGATTTGAATCAGATTCGCCTGCAGTCTGAACGCGGCCAAAAAAGGGGCTTCCATATACTGCAGTGGAGCTGTCTGCCACAGACGGACACAGTATATGAATTTTTGTTCCAGTGTTTGTTCTGCAGATTTTATGGTCAGTTCATACAATGCACCAAATTTGGATGGAAATAAGATCATCAATCACTTCTGGTCAGGAGAAGTGCTTCACTTGAAGGGCAAATTGTAAATTGCCTTTTTCAGTCTGACCCCGTGTTTTACACAAACGTAAAGGGGAGGTCATGCAGAGGAAGTGCTGGCTGTGCTGGCCAGATTTTCTCTACAGTGCCAATACAGGTCCTTTGAATATATGAAATACATTAATGATACCATACTGTGAAAATACTATGAAAGGAAACATTTACTCTTTCAACAACACTGTTTTAACCTCTTACACGGTTTTACAGAATAAACATAATTTCAAGGTTGGTGTTTCAAGGTGTATAAATAATTCAATACAAAAACAGGAACTAAATATCATATACTCTACTCTCTCCCTTCAGGTGGTTTACAATTTAGAAGAAATTACTGAGATGAATATATGATAAATGTAAGGACATGTTTGTAATGCCCTGATGTTCCTGCTCATCAATTTTATGGTCCGTTTTCAAAATGTGATTGTAATGTCACAATCTGAACTACTTAACATTTTCTAGGGTGTGGATGTGAATCGTTTCTAAAACTTTACTGAGTCTCTACAACCTTTATCTCCACAACTGAAACCTCATCTGACCCAAAACCACTTAACTTCCCTGTTCCTGTGACCACACATGCTCAGGAACTGGACACACTCATGCATGACATGTGAAAACAAATATGGAAAATATATTTAACATTACCGTCGCGCATGCCAAATGGGAACCAATTTTCTTGCTAAGGGACAGAGAAATCAATTCACTCCTACGTTATGGTATATTTGCAAGACTTGTCATGAGAGAGCCATTGAGAAAAGAGCTCGGAGCAGCTGAGGGCTGATGCTTTTCTAAGCTTGGTAGTTAATTTTTACATAAGCTCACATGTCACAGAAGTGATGAAGTCGAACAGACTTTGTACAAGCTAAATTACACTTAAGATTAGACCATGAGTAAGTTCGATTGGGTTGCATGTAAATTATATCATGCTCGTGTTGGATAAAAATTAAAGATTGACCTAGCTACTAAATTGAGTTAATGTCAAAATTCTGATTTTCTTCACCAAGCTTATCAACTGAATATCAACATACCAACCTTATCACTCAAGGTCTGAGTGTGACAAATTCAGAATTCCTTTTCCATGACAAACAAAGCCTGATATTCAAAGGGTTATAAATTCCATTAAAACGCATAATCAGTTACCTTCTTTTTAGTTGTTTACTGATTAACAGATCATTTGATTTTGCAGCTGTTAGCTAGCAAACAGTTGGAATTTATCAAGCATGTTGGTAAATGGCATTCAAAAACGCTCAAAGTAATTTAGTCGTTGAACATGCAATACGACAAATTTGAAACTAAAAAAGTATGTGGTTCTCAGTTATCTAATTTTAATTATTTGCAGACTAGAGAACATAAACTAATTGCTCTATGACTAGACTGCCATAGAGTCCTCACCGTTTAATTCAAAATGGCAACCAAACCTGTGGACACCTGTCAGGATTGTTTCCGATAAAGGCCTCATATATTGAATGCATTTATCGTCCTTTTGCTATATAATTTTTATATCATACAGGCCACAGTCAGCCAATGTGTGTTAATGGATAAACTTAGAAAGTTAATTTATCACTACATTGCATGAGTAAGAAATATTAGAAAATCCAAAAATGCTCTAAAGCCATTTTTTTCTCTTTTCCAGGTTTAAAACTCATTGTTGTCTTATGTTTTCAGGCTACATGATATATTTGTCTGATTACTGAGTCAGAGGGGTTGATGAGAACGATAAATTCCTTGCTTTACCGAGAGACACGACGAACCCTACGACCAAACATACCTTGCCAATTGTCATGAATTGCGTCATGTCGCGCATGTACAAAAGGTTTAATTTTAGGCTTAAAATACCTGTTTTGGTCGCCACAAACATGGCTGGTGGTGTTCTGAGGTCTCTTTAAAAACACTTGGTTTTGTCACCACATATCCACGGGTGATTCTGAAGGACTCTGGACTCCTTCAGAATGTCCAGTGGGTCACACTTATAGTTTGAGACCGTGTTTTAACATTTGAGGTCACTGGCTTGGCAGCCTCCTTGCCTGTAACTCCACCACCATCCCCTCCTAATGTGAACTTGATATGACAAGTTTTGTAGAAATGTCAATATGGTATGTCTTCTATGACCAGCACAAATGCGAACGTATCAGTTTGCAGAAACATTAAGTGCCAACATTTATTCCTGTGACTGGGCTGCACAGAGCAAGTCGTGGATTTTGTCGTGAAAGGCAAAAGAAAAAATTCTGACACACTCCACTTGCCTTTTGTGGGGATGTTGTACGTAAAAAAATGGCTACATATGTCAGGTCCTGAGTCAGTCTCCACTGAACCAAGAGTCTGTACTTGCTTGAAAGAAGAAACTAAGAAACTCTGTTTTGTTTGGTGCACCGCTGAGACTTGTGTATCACTGCACCATGTAGAGGCAAAGAGAGTCTGAGGACATACAACAGTCTGTGATTGTTCGCTTTAGAAATGCTGCCTGGTGTGAGGATAAATCACTGAGCCAACTTGATGAACATCAAAAGGTGTTCAATGTTCTGCCTCCCTTTGATTTTCTTATTTATGATTTTCTCCATGTACATATATCGTCACCACAAAGAAGCCCCTTGGTCATTTTATTTCCCAAGAGCTTTGAAACTGTAAAAAGTGATGAAACATCACAGATTCTCTAATAATTCAAACTACACAAGGCCGAACTCAAATCACTTTTCGTCCTTGATTCTCACTTGCCTGTTAAATGCAGCTGAAAAACTTCTGCTGATGCTGTTGAGATTTTGTGCAGGTGTGAATTAATTTGACATGGTACTACTTGTACTGAAAAGGCTCTTTGTACCGTCAGCCTGTCAAAGTTCCCAACAGAGTCGTGGTGAGTTTTTCACATGATAAAACCAAAGAGGTGGGAACATTTCCATCCTGAGAAAGCTAACCTTAGTTCTATTCCATGGCTTCCGTCACTGCAAGCACAGTGAGGAGTGACTTGAACACAAACTTACATACTCTATTGTAAAATCTGATGGTTTACTGACCTTTGTTGTGTTGGTAACCAAAGTAACTACAGAAATCTAAGAGTGTAATAAGTTACAAATCACTCCTAACAATCAGACCGATCTGTTAGACAGTGTCGAATGAAACATGTGAGTAGAAGAATTGATCAGAGGTTCATTTACAGGGTTTGATGAACCATGGACCCTTGTGACACTGTGACGCTTTGAACAAAAGGAGCTCAGACAGCACAGTAGCTGCTAAACCGTGTGCAAGGAAGTGGTCATCACGAGTGGTACCGTCCTCTGAAGAAGTCTCTTAGTCCACCCTACATTGATGACATACCATGATTCTCTGACTCGCCAGGTTTATAGTTTTATTTATTTGTTTTTCCTGCAACCATGGTTTTTCACTAATATTAAGAAGTAGCTGCTGTTGCCAGATCTTGAGAAAAAGCATGGCTTATGTGTCATTGTTGTCTGTATAGGACATCATGAAAAGGATCAAACAGGGTTGTTGTGTAATGTAGAGAATCTGTGGAAAACCTACCTGAACCTGCATGAAGTAATCTAGACACAGACCTATTCAAATCGTGGTGGAGCTGAACAGACAGAATACAACACTGCAACAGCATGATCTTGCAACAGAACTTCAAACAGCAGCTGTCGAAAAGAGTTGTAAAACATTTCATTTTCCCCCAGCAATCAACAGTTCACTGTAGAATGTAGCACATGATCAGAGCTTATCATGAGGCTGCTCGGATCGACTCAGATATTAGACATATTCACACAGGCTCAAGGTCAGAAAATGTGAGCGGAGTGTGAATGAGCGGGGAGCACAAACAGGAGAATTTTAGATCGAGTGCAGAGCGGCTTTTTTTAAAAAGCAGGACAACACCTTGTCTCCCGTTCCATCATGCTCAATTTCTGAGTCAGAAACATGCCCGACATGTTTTTTTTTTTTTGGACCAAGCTGGGAGCGATTTGAGTGGTGTAATCTGAGTGGAGCACAGAGCGATAATGAGCGGAACAGCCTGGAGCTGCTTTGAGCTGGGCTGCGGGGGGAATAAACAACTAAAGCTGAAGTTCTCACTGCTCTGCTCTGCTCAGGCCAATGGAATGGAGGATCTTAAAGACTAGAAATGTGTGCCAAACTTTAAGAGATTCCCTCAAGGTGTTGTGTCTGGGCCAACAAGTGGCCTGACAATAGTAGCATGACAATAACAGAGGCCCAAGAATGGACCCTTGAGGAACCCCCAGAGCTAAAGTCACCAGCTGAAGAAGGGGCATTTTCTACAACAGAGAACGTTCCATTAGTAAGGAAAGAAAATAGAAGTTGTTGAGCTGTTCTCTTTAGACCAACCCAGGTTTCAGTGATCAAACATGTCGAAGGCTGCACTGAAACCTGGAAACACGACGACTGAATTTTCACTGCAGTTAAAAGTAAGCCATGGAGGACCTTCACAAGAGCTGGCTCGGTGCTATGGCAAGCTTTGAGACCCGACAGAAAATTATTGAAAAGAATATATCATCATCATCATCATTCATGAAAAACATTAGGGTTCATATTTTATTGAGCGCATTAGAAAAAAGAAAATTCTAATTTGGAAATTGGTTGGCAGCTGTTGAGTAAAAGTCGATTGGTGACATGCCTCCATGTTTGGAACAATTGGGAAAGATGTCAGAAGTCAGACTGCTAATGAATAACTTTAAAAAAAACGTAGGATAGTATCTGAAAAATGGGATGTTAGTGATTTGAAACTGGGTGAAGGAAGCAAGATTATAGTTGAAGGTAGGTAGATGACATTTGCGACCTGATGCTCTCCATCTTCAAAACAAAATGGGCAGTTTCTCTGCACAGTCAAGTTCAAGTACAAGGTCAATAAGGGTCGGTCCATTGAGAACACAACTGCTCGTCTTAAAAAGGACTTTAGGGTTTTGGTTTTATTGGAAATTATGTCAGAGAAATATGAATATGTCTTCCCTCTTTTACCACTCTTTGACATATTTTGTCAAGTGTTTGTCGCCACATTGTCCATATTTTCAGCACTGTCATCTCGGGTCGGGTGCGTTAAAGCCAGGGTCAGACAGGTTCAAAAAGGGGTCTTCCCATTAAGAAAAGAGAATCAATTATGGGTTAGCTAGCCAATATGACATTAACGGGACATGTTTTGCTCTCTATTGTCTATTGTCCAACTTTTCATGTGATCCTCAAACCCTGTTCTAAGCAGAAAGTGAACTAACATGGCACTCGGATAAGAGCATGACTGCAAAATCACATGTAGTCATGAACATTCATCATCAAGCTGTTGGATCCATGAACTTCTCTCCTTCTCTTCTCATAAGATAATGTCAGATTGGTTCCTTTACATTATTTCATCTGGAGTTACATGATGAGTAGTTTCACTGTCTTTTTGATTTAAATGCACAAAGAAACTAATGAAGACTAAGAGAGAAATATGGCTTGCTTTGGGATGAATTATATTTCGCTCAAGGGATACAGTGAGGTGTAATGACAACAATGAGCATTCCATGTGACATACTGGCTGACCTTGTTTTTACAGTCTTTTCCGGTGTTGTGTCCTTTCCAGCTATTGTATTATGGCATTTCAAGTTGATTCCCTCTGGCTATTTGAATCAGCGATGGATGGATCAGAGCTGAGACAAGAAAACTGTCATAACTATCATAAGACACTCAAGACACTTTTTTTCCAGTCAACAAATTTTTACATGCTTGCACCACAGTTCAGATCAAGGCTCTTATTTCTTTAATTTTGTGCCCTTTTCTATTCCTCTCTCCTCAGTCCTCGTGCCTGTGGCCAAAAATTGATCTCAGCGAAGGATGTCTTAATTCATAAAATGCTCATCAAGGAGAAACGAGCTAGGAGAGAGACAGCTTGCCGGAGTATGTAGTTATTTTTGTGTGAGATCTCATGTTTTTGGCTGCCGCTATTATTAAAATTGAAAACAGGTGCATGGAAATCCAGACAGCTCAGCTAGCATGACACCTAACGTTAAAACAAGAAAGTGACCAAAGTTACTAGCTGGCTACAGGCTGATAAAATAAAACAAAGCAACTAACACTAGATCATTGAACACAAGTCCTGTTAACTAGTGGCTAATGTTACATGCAAGCTAATAGGCAGCTTGGATACGTAACGTTCACGTACCTATGAGGAGCGAGTGATGAGCTAATTGTGCTAATGTTAACCTAGCAGCTACAGGCTGACAAAGCATGTTTTGGTTTTTTAACCCATTACAACTTCACAGATCGTTAAACAAAAGCAGTCTACGTGCACCAGTTCAAACATAACATTCTTGCTATTACTAAGACAGAAGTTATGTGTAAACATACCTGCATGTTGATTATGTGTGTATACATCCTCACTCCCGCTGTCTTCTCCATGGACTTCAAAAGTGGGTGTTGCCAACACTGGCCAATAGAGACGTGTCTTACGTCTTTCAACATAGAAAAGATGCAGCTCGACAGCGGCAAAACTTTTGGATTTGCATTAATACATTTTTAATCACAAATTTGTTTTACTTGCAATAATACATTTTTTAATTGCAGTGTGGAAAGTTTTGCTCATTGATTGAATAATAAAGACACAAAAATAACTCCATAGCGGAGGAGCTATGAGTGAGGATGCACAGCTGTATATATTTTCTATACCCGTGACATAAAAGATTATATAAACGGTCATGGGAGCAGGAGTCATCAAATGTAATGTGTTCATTTGTGTTCACACATTGTATATTTATGTAAGATGAGGTAGCTTTTCATAAGACGCTCTTCTAACTGCATTCCTAAATGAGTTTTCCTCTTGATATTATTTATGTCACATTATGCCACGTTGTGAACTGAATTAACAAGAGACATAAAAACACTGCAGTAGACAATAACAAAACAATAACAATATTTTGTTAAGCGCCTGTTGCCTCGACGCCTCTCCCCTTGTGTCTCTTCCTCACCTCCTCCTCTCCCATCTTGTGTGGGAGAGATTGAGGGGGGGAGGGGCAAGGAAAGAAGTCAAGGATGTACAAACTGAGAAGAGTGGCAGAATTCATTTCCTGCATCCTGTGAGTGGTTGTGGTTCAGGTTGGCGCACAATAACATTTTGGTTAAAGGGATAGTTTGACATTTTGGGAAGTATACTCATTTGCTTTCTTGCATGCATTCCGTACAAAAAACTAAGTGTTTTTTTTAGATTCTCGGCTGGCACAACAAGACTGCAAGAAGTATTTCCCAAAATGGTAAACTAATAATCTTTTCAACTGTAAGATTACAGAAAGATTGTGGCTTTACACATTTAAAAGTCAATACACCCTGTCTTGTGTTTCAAACCTTTTTCTCCTAACCTTACCTAAATGCTTAGTTATTCCCTCAATGTAACCATAACAGCCAAATTGTGACTTTGTTTCCATGAGCACATATGAAAACCAAATAAAAAATCTACCGTCAGTGGACATTTTGCAGATACTGTGATTTTCAAATTTTGCAGATGCATTCATTCGAAACATCATCACAATAAATAATGTCATTCTAATTTTAAGGAGACGTGGTTGGCTATTCTGTGAAAGGATTTTCAGTCGGGTAATTACGATTAGTTTTCACTGCATTGTGATGCACATGTGGCAGTCCAGCTTGACCTCAGCTGCCAAAGATGTCTTTCTCTTTCTTTGCCTCATGATGTATGAAGACGCTTTAGGCTACAAACAAGTTTGCTGTGTTTCAAGCAGCACTAATTGTCTTTAAAGACTGGAACATTGATTGCTCTGATGAGTTTTCTTTAAACACACTCCTGTATTGATCGTGTCAAAGCAGAGTTATTCTCATGGAAGCATCCTAACAGAAATATTGTGTTTGAGGTTAAACAGAGTAGAACCTTTCAAGTCTTTATGGTACAGAGTCAGAAACACAAAGTAGTTTTATAGGTCACACCTGTAGCAACAATGATTGCAGTGATAGGCAATAGATGGCAACACTTTGTTAATTTGTTAGTGTCTTCATCTAACAGTTTGTCTTTTTGAAAGGATAGTGGAATTTGATTAACCATATTAGCTGCTGTTTTTACAAGAAATTCCGACTAACCTGCCTTAAAAATGTAAACATAACGACATATACTTACCCTTGTGTATTTAAACAGCCGCTTGGGGGCTAAGATAAGACATGAAAGCAGACTGGCTGGTTGATGCTGCGACAAAGTAACACTTTTTGCAAGGAAAGAAACACATAATGTATGGTATTTAATGCAGAATTTACAAGAAGGCTGGATTAATTCAGAATATGCCATGGCCGCAACACAATTTGTTAAGTCTCCTCAGTCAATAACTCTTAAAACCATTCGATTTGTTAAGGGAGTCTGGTGATATTGCGGTTGCTAGTTCAATGAAGTGAGCTGACAGCTGACACTGGGATGAGGTCTGCAGTGCGTCAAGGACAGAATAAGAGTCACCCGGGTGTGCCGTTTTCCTCCTCTCTTAAGCCTTCACAAAAGGGCATTGTCATACCATGATTGGCTTTGAGGGGAATGCCCCAAGCTGCTCTGAATCATTAATTGGGAGCCAGTCTCCACACCCTGCACAACAGGTGACCTGAATCTACTGCAATCAAGCCAGATCTAGAGGGATTATTACATTCAGTTAAAAGAGCTAGCAAATATCAAATATTACTACAATGGTTTGCTCCCATAGGTGTGTCAGGTAGAAGCTCTGCTGATGTGCTGATCTGTAACAGTCTGGAGGAGGGAGGCAGGAAGCCTTTAGATAAAAAAAAAAAACATATTTAAAGCATTACAGGACAAACTCCTATCCAATAGCTGTCAGTGGTTGGGGAAACTTTACCAAAACAAGATTTTATTTTTCCTGTGTCCCCCAATCATTCTGTCTGGAATCACCGCTCACTGCCTTTTACCCAATATTGAATAAAAAGCCGAAATCATTATTTTTAACATCTCCTGGTCAGTACATTGTTCTAAATTATCTGTCAATTTCTTTTCTGACTGCAGACTTTCTGGGCCGCCCTGGCTGTTCAGAACACGAAAAAGCAGAAAGTCAAAGACAGTACAACAGTACATCTTTGTGAGCGGAACATTTTTAAACCTCAATTCGGACTTTTTCATTTAATAGTGCACAAAAAACTCCGACTGATATTCTCTTCCATGGGGACAATAATAATTCCACTATCTGGCATAACTTTTCTTCAAGTGCATCACGAAACCATAATAGTCAATACAAAGGAAACACATCATTACGTTCACATTATATCAAACCCCCAGAATCGGTCTGTACGCTGTATGTTGGTGGTTGAAATCTCCAAACTATTGTTCTTCTACAGTGCCATGTTGAATTAATGGATTAACGCTACTTTGAAATAACTTTTCAACATAATGTATATCTCCCATACAACACACAAAAAGCTGAGAACACTTAAAATGATGTAGAGTAACTTTTGTCCACAAGATGGCAGTCTGTCCAAAGCCAGGATGTGACAGTCTTTGGCTCAACACGCTGAAACACAAAAACTCTACCCATTAGAGGAAAAAAAAATACAATTCGACATCACATACAAACAATTTGGTATCAAGTTTATAAAGCAGTTGTGGTACAAACAAGCCAACATGTTTAACCATATCTTGGGAGCACCCAAAGGTGTTTTCACTCATCATGCCTGATTAGATCTCGTCTCAGGTAGTAGGTGACTACAATTGGCATCACCTTTTTTTTTTTTTTTTTTTTATTTCGGCATGTTATTAGACAGTCATCATCACACATCATCTTAGTTAAAATCAGGTAGTACACATGGCCGAAAGGGAAAGCGGGAGAAGCAGATGCTTATCTAGTCCCGCCCCCGTTACCCACATAATACATTATTTCCACAAATTATATTTCTTTTGTATTTTCACGTACATGTTACAGCATGCATCCTTGAACAGACTTTGGTGGCTGTGAGTTGTACATTCTTGTTAGCTTCTTCATCTCAACATCATCATACAAGAAATTTTATATGACTATATTGTTTATTTATGAAGATCCTCCTTTCTAAAAAAAACACAACAACAAAAAACCTCATATTTATCATTTATTCATCCATTTGCTTTTGGGTTACAGTGTGATTTTAGTGCATCGAGTTTGGTGAAATAATTCCCTGCATGGCTCGTCCCAACTTCAACATGGGCAGAGGTTTAATTACTTAGAATAAACTCCACCCTACAGCTTACAAGGTCTTTATCCCCTACACCAAATGCTCCCTAAATCCAATCCATACTCACTTCAGCAAAAATCATTTACCTACTTCTCCAGCAGTACTTAAAAAGATTTGATTGTTGCATTGTATATAATTTCCCTGTTGGTCTAGGTCCCTTGTAATCCCTTTCATTGAGAACATACAGCCCATTCATGCATAGGTCAAGGTTTACAAAGGTACATTCACTGGACGAACATTGTAAATCCTAATCTGTAGCCATAACCCCTTGAGGCCATTACATCTCACTGCAGCGCAAGATTATTTGAGGTAATCCTACACTGAGACCCCTGGATTTTGACCATCCATGAATTAAACCATTTTTTAAAAAAAATCCTTATGTGTGATGACTGCAGCAATGACCCAAATGACTGCAGAGTTTCAGAGATGCACAGAGACCAGAAGCTTGTTTTTTGGACAGGGAGTAGTTCCCAACTTGCTTCTGCTCACAGTTTAACAGCAATGAGCCCTAAACATCCATGTGCTAACCAAACTAGCATTGTTTTGCTAATAGACCAAAATGGTACAGATGGAGTTCACAATTGTATCTATGTTGAACACGTGCATGATGAAAACTCAAAGTGTATTTAGGGCAACACACACCACTGACATGTGACGTGCAGCAAAACAATCTTTGCACTGCATTTTTTTTTTTTTTGTTTTGATGCACGTCATTTTGGATTTAAGCATGTCAGCTCACGAACCCCACTGTCCTACTTCCATGCCTAGATGTGTGTCAACTCTTCAGAAAATAAGCAATTTTTTGGGGAGATTGACACATGAAAACTTGACATCATCAATGTGTGTTGCACTTAAGGTTAATTCAATGATTATTTGCTTCGTAGGACGCACTAAACATCCTGTATCATACAGTCTGGGATGAAAACATTTACAGTTACACCCACAATGTTGAACACCAAATTGAAGACATATATCATATACATTACCTCCAACTAAATATTTTTGTCTTGCTCTTGTTTTTGTGTTAAAAACATGAAATTAGTATGTTGAGATACTTTGCACAGTATCTTGTCTCAGCTGCTGTTTCAGTCTGCCGCTCACCTATCACAGCACAGCCGTTAATAATAACACACAGATGCAGAAAAACTGGATACACCTTTTGAAGCAGTGAATGTGGACAGAAAATGGGCAGTGCATCAACTTTCATTTACTCCTCAGTCAAGTACATAGGAGGGACACAGCGATCAGACGCTGCTGCTAATTAGCATTTCAGGCAGGACCGGTCCTCTAATGGCTCAGCATTTATGTAAGTTCACAGGAAACAGGCAGAAGCCCACAGGGCAGGAGCGAAGGGCTAATTAGCGCCTCGCGGCTGACAGAGGTTGGCCGGCCATGTGAAAGTGTGTTTGTGTGTCAGCACAGGTTCAATGAATGTGGATACTATGTGTGTGTATATGAGAGAGGAAGCGAGCCTATTGTATATCTGTGTGTCTCTGTGTTTGTGTGTGCACAAATGAGGGTGTGTTTGTGTAAGCATGTACATTGTGTGTAACTGTGTGATTGTGTGTGTGTGTGTGTGTGTGTGTGTGTGTGTGTGTGTGTGTGTGTGTGCGTGTGTGCGTGTGTGTGTGTGTGTGTGTGTGCACGTGTGTGTTTATGTCAGTCAACAGTGCTCTTATTTTCCACTGGCACAGGAAGTACATGAGGTGATGGCAGCCCTTTGGGTTTAGTATGTGTCTGTGTTTGTGTGTGAGTATTGGTATTGAGGATGTGCATGAATGTGTGTGTGTTCCCCTTTGTTGCTGGTTTTCCATTAGTCCACAGATTATTCTCTGTCTCTTTCTCTCGCTCACACACACACACACACACACACACACACACACACACACACAAATGCACCGCGAACACTCAATCACATTATTTCTGCAGTGGTATTGTCGGTGCTAATGGAAAGCCGGAAAGCCAGCAGAGAAACTCTCACAAAAACACGCAAACAATCATAAAACAGTCAGTGCTCTTGGCATATTACCTCCATCTGTTGTCTCTTACAGACGCTGGTGTTGTCAAAATCTCCTTCCTGCATTTCCCTCTCACATCCAAACTCAAAACTGAAATAAACAAACACATGGACAATTCTCTTCCTCTTTATTTTATTTGAAAGGGACAATGCACATTAATAAACATTGTATAAAAAACACACACATGTAAATGCACAATTAGCTTATAAAGCTAGTTTTCATCGATTGCCCCTTTGCCAGTTTGTACAAGGCAACCTTTAAAAAGAACAACAATGGAATAAAATATTGTACCACATAGGGTAGACACAAACACATACTACTGTCCGTAAATACATACATAATAAATACACATTTGGACTACAACAAGGTGATGTGTGTCCACGTTAATAATACACATTTGGACAACAATTGACATCGGACAACAATATCAACATCAGTGCAATTGGTAAAGATCAATTTAACCCCAACCCCTAATAACCCCAATGCACTGCAGTGTGTGTGTGTGTGTGTGTGTCTGTGTGTGTGTGTGTGTGTGTGTGTGCCTGCGCACGTGTGACCGAGCACTGGTCCACACAAATAGCTTCAGGCCTCAGTGAGTTTGACTGACCCAGTTTACATAAATGCTTAATGTATTTAGCAAAACATTTGCTCACACCAGACACAATGAATGGACCACCTCTGAGTACAACTTCAATTCCTCAACCATCAGCATCAGAAGAAATGTTATTTTAACTCTCAACAGGGGAAAAAAATTATATGGCTGACTGTATTTGTGAGCGCAAAAGAAAAACTTCAACTCTCCGATCTGTGAGAAATAGTCATCTACATATACACCATTTACTGAATTTAATCAAATCATTTTATCCAATTAATTGAGAAAAGAAAATCACAAACTTTGTCCCTTAACCTACATGTAATCTATGGATCCATGCCCTCAGCCAACTTATGAGAATTAACAAAAACGCTAATTTCATATCTGTTAGTATCCATCCTGATATGTAATGCAGCAGACGTGCATAAAGAAGTGTTAAAAGAAAATACAGAAATAAATATGACACATTGCTATGACGTCATGGCTTTTGTTTGTAGTTAGCACCCACATTACATCTGACAAATTGTAACAGACCCAGGATTTGATTTACGACAGCAGTGTCCAGAAACTGTGAAGAGCGAATTTTGACATAATGTTGCTTTAGTAAATTAAAGTGAATACATAAATAGATACAATATAAAATTAAATGGGAAACCAAATGAAAGTGATTATATTTGTTGTTTCATTGAAATACAGAAGTAAGTCGAAACAGAAATATCAATTTATGTCACATTTCAGAAATGTATTAATTCCTACACTTATTTTTACTATTTTGGTGCATTTAATGGTTTATTGATTTATTTATTGAGACATTTATTGTATTATGTTTTTATGATTTTGGCAGTTTCAGTCCTCCATACATTACGTACTATATTTGTTTTGTTTTACTAGATCCTGTAAAGTTATATAAGTTATGTTACAGCTACATCATGCTGTTGTCAGCTAAAAGAAAATAACAATTGAGTAGTTCTTTTGGTTTGGACCTTTGTATCTAGACATGTGGACCACAATACAAATTATTAAGTGGTAATGTTCCAATATCCTGAAGAATTAAAGATTTATTCCTTTCTACTCTGCTGCTGAGTCTTTGGGCCTGCCTAGTTTCCACTACAGCTGGAAAAGGTCTGTGTCGCCCTCCAAATCTATTTCCTGTTATTTCTCATCCTCTGTCAGTATTTTCATGGCAGCTGAGGAGAACAAAAAGCTGTCCTCACACCCTGTTCCTGTCATCACAGTAGCACTTGTCTCACTCGCTGTTCTCACTTTCTGTCTCCCTCTTCAGTTCACTGCATTAAAGCAAAGCTCAATGACTAGAAATTCATTGCATTGTTGGCTGTGCACACCATGTAATGTTTTCATTGGCTTCTACACTGCATTGGCATAATCCCCCTTTGTACATAACGGTCTCCTTTTATCTCCTCTTCTTCTGCTTGTATCATTTTTTTGCTGAAAATCCTTGTTTTCCATATTGCTCCGTCCTTCCTCTATTTCCATACAATGCATAAATAAAACTACAAGTCCATTCTGCTATTACACTGATGTCAAGCTAGCTGTTCCCATAAACCCGTCTTTATATCCCTCTCTTTCTCTCATTCAGTCTTTCTCTCTGTCGAAGCCAGCTTTTTCTGAATGATATTTCCTCTGATGACGGCATGCTTTCCCCTCCCGCTCGCGCTCTCTAGTCTTCTCTCTCCCTCCCCCCCTCTTTCATCCAGCTGCTGTTTTCCTGAATGAGCACTGAAGCCATCCCATGACCTCACCATTGGCTCAGCTGCTGTGCACCCCCCATCCCCCTCCCAAACCCGAAAGATGGAGGGATGATGATAATGATGGCGGTGCTGATGATGATGGAGAGGGGGGTGTGAGATGGAGCAGCAGCCAAAAACCGCTGCTGTTGCCATGTTATAAGGCAGCCAGAAACATCTAGTCCTCTGCAGACAATCGTGCATGTGCGCACACACGAACATTCACATGCATGCACCGGATCCCTGCGCTTCAGGATTACAGCACTTAATCTGCACGGCAACAGCCCCCATGCTGCTGTAACGCTGAGCTGATGGGTGAGAGACAGAGGAAGGAGGAAGAGGCGAGAGAAAAAAGGAAGCAACAGAGGAAGAAAAGGAGGAAGTGCCCGGAGAGAAAGCACAAGACAGCAAAGCTAGAAAATGTTACAGGGAGACACACAGAGAGCTCGACAGAGACCCAGAGACAGAGGATGTATAGGCAGCGGGGGAGAGGGAGACAAGATTAAGAATGGCTGCTTATTCATTCACAATTTCCTGTTCATTCAGATCGCCCGTCTGCCCAGTGGACAGCCGTGATCACCCTGTTACGTAAGCGAGTGAGAGGGGATAAAGAAATGAGAGGGGGCGGGGGTATGGGGGGGTGACATGAGGTGAGGTCAGGTGAAGGAGGGTGGAGATGGAGAAGAAAAAGACAAGAGGAAAAAATAGACGAGTGATCCGTACAGTCAACTGCGTTAATCCCATCCTTTTACTGCTGGACCGATCACATTAGCATCACTAGCAGTATGTAATTTATGTAGTTTGATGATGATGATGATGATGATGATGATGGAAACTGATGATGTCACAATGGTTACAGAACTGCAGGGGGGGAAGTGGTGCATACAGCACAGGCGATGTCGTCGTATTGGTGGTGCACTGCGCTTCATCAAAAAAAGAAGCCCCGACTGCATCCGTCCTGACTGAGACAAAGAGCCAGAGGATGTGCCCCGTCCAGATATACAGTACTGTGCTGTAAATGTTATTACATTGATTTGCTATATTTCCCTGGAAAAATACGCACAAAGGATCTAAATTGCAAAACAACGCATCAACGATGACAGCACCACACCTCGTATTCAGGTGAAAGGAAACACAGCAAGAGGTGCAGAGGATCATGCGCACCATGGTGCAGCATACAGTACAACTGAGACTGAGGTGTAAAGAGAGTCGTTGAGCGTGTGGGAACAGTGCACAAGGACTTACAGACAACTAAGCAGAGACACAACGTGCATCGTTCTGCAGTCTTCTGGAGAGTTTTCTATTGGCAGTGCAGAAACCACTACATCCTTTGTGCACACATCTGACTTTTGAATTATGTTCTAAGGTTTGCATGAAAAATTTACAAAGATATTGTACTATTTTCATAACAAATACTGCAAAGAAGACAGTGGGCAAACACAACAATACACATATTTGAAATGCTCAGCTTTGCAATGCTAATAATAACTGACATATAACACAACAGTAAATACTACACTATGCTGACAGCTAGCCTGTGAATCAGACTTGTCCACTGAAATGAAATGACACCATGTAAATGCAGTATAAGAGCCTGACAGTCAATAAATTGAGGCCAGGAGCTTTTTGCCATCCTGACAGAATAAACAACCAGCTGAACACACCAACACACGATTAAATCATGTACAATTAGAACTGTTGATGTACGTAACTGATGCCAAACCACCAACTTCAGTTAGCCTTAACCATGTTGGGCAAGTTACTTTCAAAATGCAATGGAAGAGAACACCTAAATATCCTCAACCTTTTTAAATAAATGAACAGCCTTGGACACAGGGATGGGCAGGCTTGAAAATACTTGAACATTTTGGCTATTTCTCACTTTAGAGAGTTTCTTTGGCTTCCCACTACATAGATTGCACTTGATTATTTAGTTTTTGCCCTTTTCTCTGGTAATCTCAAAGTAATGGGTGTATACCCACTTTGAAAACATAGAGTCTGACTCCACCATCATTTCTATTTTTTCGCCAACACAGTTCTTCTCAAAGGATATTTTTACCAGTGGTGTGGTGCTGGAAGTGGATACATTTTCATAAAAACATCAATAAACACTTTATTCCAGATGGTATCATGTTACCAGACCTAGTAACTGTAATAATGTTACAGAAAGCCGATAAGAAACACATTATAGTGCTGCACTACTTATTAAAGTGATATATTACTGTTGCCCAACACTGGTCTTACCGATAAAGGCTCTGATTGGCACCGTTCCTCAAACCAGAGAAAAGAGCCATTCATGAGAGCGACACAAGACCTTCTTGAATCACAGACAGAATTAGATGTGGTGGTGATTCAGAGGTCTGGAGCCAGGCAACTGACACAACAATGGAAAAATGAATATTGTGTAAGAGAAAATACATTAGTACTGATTCTTTTTTGTAGTAGTAGTCATACAATTTACATGTCATTACCTAGCTCGATGACTTAGGCCTCTGTCCTCTGTAATGGCATCTGCAACTTCACAAATCCTCTTGTCTCTTGCCTGATCTTGCTCAACTGAATGATATTTTTATCATTTACAGTAAAAAGAAAAAAAAAGAGAGGCCAAAGTCTGTGTCACCTTTGGCCCACCCACTGAAAAGATATGAAACAGAAAGGGGGTTTATGAGTGGGGAAAGGAACGAGAGAATAAAAAAAGACAAGAGACAGAGAAAATGAATCATGGCAAGATGACTAACGTCTTGCATAACCCAGTCTGAGAATCCTTCCTTGCTTGTCAGCGAGCGCCCACAAAAACGTTTTGTAAGCCTCCCACTGTGCCCTCAAAACCCAGTCCTGCAGACACACTAACACCATTTGTTACCACATAGGTAAACATTGGCAGGTCTGTAGCCAAACTGGCACATGGCAATGGACTCAGTTGGATGTAGACGACAGAGTTTTGTAAGACTGGGCCCTACATCGTGTTCCCTGAGCACATTAAGATCCAAGGGGCCACTTTAAACTAACAGACACAAATCTACAGTGCTACATTTGCTACTGCAAATACTGGTTGATGTTACTGCGGCTCACTAGCAAATGTCAGCTAACCACTAGCCAACATAAAGAGTGATCCGTTATAGAATGCAGAGAAAATGAAGACTGGTGACAGCTACAGATGTTTTTTCATTGTATTCAGCGGGAGAAGTAAAAAAAAAAGTCTAATAAATCTGTTGTTTGACAACTTACTTTAGTTAGCCAACAATGACAGGTCGTGGAGAGTACTCCCACATATGTGAAAGAAGTTGTTTAAAGTCTTTTGTGAAAGTTGATTCATTGTGTCAAGTTATGTCAAATCTGTGTGTGGAGTTGGACAGAAATGAGCTTATCAGACTTCAGTAGCTCCCTTACCCGTGCTTGAGGCTCATGGCTTGAGGCTACATTAGCCACTATTAGCATAGTGAATCTGAAAACTACATACAGTCAGTGGTCGAGTTGCATTGTGGGCAATGTAGGCACATCTGTGGCAAGGAAGAAAAGTTGCATCTGTCAAATGTCAAACTATTTTATTAAAAGGAATACTTGCATACATTCAAGTTGTATGCAATTGCTTTTATGCACTTAAAAAACGCACTATAGAGATAGTAAGTGTGTGCGTGTGTGTGTGTGTGTGTGTGTGTGTCCAAACTGTGTGTGCAACAAACTGTCCCTGAGTTCAGCGAGTACAGTCCCTGTCCCACATGAACAGGAAGTACAGTGTAAGACCCGTTTAGAACTGGGCCATCACGCAGGAACACGTGACTGTGAGGGAGAGCTATGAATGAAGCTGCACAGTTAAGAGTATGTAGAAAGATGTCCTTGTTTATTCAAGGAGATAAAGGACAACTACTTTTATTCATGTCTGCAGGCTGAATCAATAAAAATGACTTGCATGTACAGAAATAAACCTCACTGATGCTACAGAACAACTTCTACATCAGTTTTAATCAGCATTAGTTTCATTTGATATACTGTTCATGTGCTTCCTGTGGGATAAACAGATATGAGGTTATGTTAGGTTGTGTGAGCCGTGGGTAATTCCTGCAGTTTTTTTTTTTTTTATTAAGCTGTGCAGTTGTATCCTCTGATTTCTCTTATTTTTAAGCGATGGCCTACTTGTGTTTGTGACTCCCCCTCCATCACCCTCCCAAACACAGACTTCCCTTCTACGTCATCCAAACCTCCCTCATGGATTTTGCTGTTTCTATCCAACCAAAATAAATAGCCTATGGGAGTGAATGAATCAGACATCTCCCTCCGACAAAAACTCTCCATGTAAGCTAATATTAAAGTACTTGAGGTGTTTCTGCAGATGGTTGAGAGGCTTGACTGTAACTTTCAAGAATTCAAAGAATGCTTTTTCTCCCTTATAATGTCTATAAGAAGCCAAACAATATAAAACATTCATCCATCCTTTTATCTTCATTCTTTTCCAGGGTTGATTCGCAGTGGCAGAATGTTAACCAGGGTACTCCAGATGTCCTTCTCTGTTTCACCTTCAAAAGTTGAAAAGCATTATTCTTTAGTCAAGCACGAAATAATATGCGTTATAATCTTTACACTCGGTCAACTTATGCCTTGATTCCAACTGGCACGTTCGTGACGTTGCGTGTGCGACATGGTTTTGTTCCGTCCTCCATGCGGCTTCCTATCCCACCGGGAGCGTTTAAGAAGTGAGGCATCGTGCCTGTTGGAGCTCATATTGTGTTTATTTTGTAATTTTGTTCTCAATTTGTGTGCTTCTACAATGGGTGAGTAGGCTAAGCAGTTAAATGGCTGACTTTTTGTCTGTTTTATCTGTTTTTATTTTGCCTTATTTGTGCCTTTCCTGTGTATGATTTCCTGTCTGGCTCGATCTGCTCTGTGCAGCTTGACGCGGCCTCTGTTCCCTTCTGTCAAAATTAGACTTGGTGTGTATTCTCTGGAGTAGAGTCGCTTCTGGGACGCTTCTGAAACATGCTTTAGTGCACCTGGTGAAACCACAACACTGTCCAGAATGGTTGCTCCAGCTGCCATGTTGTGGCCGAATTGCAATGCAGACATGCCCCAGGGAATCTATGGGTACACTTAAAGATATCCAAACCCAAACCTTATTCCTTTACTTCTGCTGGTTCTTACCACTTTTATCCAGTAAACTCAGAGTGAAAGCATAGTGCATAGAGCATCACACACATGCACAACAACTCTTAGAATTGTCTCAATTTAAACTATTTACAATACTCATTCAAAGCCAAGCAGATCCACATATGTAGACAGTGAAAGCCTTTGCTTGGGTATGTGCTGAGTGAGTGAATTTCATCATAAAGAGTGTGGCATCATGTTTGGATACCTCATATACCGAGAAATAGCTCTCTCAGCAACTGATGAACCAGAGTAGTGCTGTGTCACACCAGTCTGCATGTTCATCACCAGGTAAACATGGCAGCCAGGTGTGGGTAAACACACGTGATGCAGTCCCTGGCCCAGACCGGTCCTGTTTACCAGCATCAGGAAGCCGAGCTGGCTGCAGGAGGCTTATGATGTGGTTTGCCTCTGGCTTGGTTTTGTTCTGAAGGGATGAGGCGTTTGTCTTTAGCCCTCATGTGCTACTGGCACGGACAGGAGGCTTTCCTGTAAATCTAAAGGAAGGATTTGCAGTTTTTTCCCTCTACTTCTTTGATCGGCTTTAGCTGTGTTTGCTTAGTGTTGTAGTATATCTTAACCAGTGTTGGGAAAGTTACTCATCAAGTGTAACAAGTTACTCTTTACTTACTACTCCATTTAAAAACATGTTTAATATTACTTTACTTATTACTCTGTATTAAACATAATAAGGAAGGATATATTCACGATGTTAAGTTTTGTAAACACGGCAAAAGGATGCGAAATGAGGCCAAGTCATTCCAGTCTCAGCAAAAATGAGAGAAGCCTCGATCGGCCAGGACCGCTTGAGCAAGGCAGAGCTGCCCTCCAAAAAGATAAAAGTATTTAAATACAACATCAAAACAATCTTCAAACATAAGTTTTCTTCCCATCAGTACATTCCCATCTTTCAGTTTTGCACATCCCTTGACAGTCACCAATTTATACCCTGACCACAGTAACACACACACTACTCAATTTCATGAGCTTTTACCAGAAATCACATATCCAGGTGAAGGTGCAGGCTGGGTGAGAGGAACTCACTTCCCTCCCAAACACATACTGTGCATCCAGCATGTGGGACTGATGTCTGCCTCTCAAGACTCATCATGAGCCTCACGTTATTTTTTTCTCTCACCTAATCAATTTGTACTGCTTTGTTCCCTTTGTTTATCTCACTGTTTGCAGGTCAATAAACGGCTCTAACTGGAGCCAGACGAGATGAATATTGATATCGAAAGTTAGGCACAGCTCAAACAACAAACCAAGGCAAGCTCATGAATAATTGGACACGTTGTTTGCTCATTTTTCAATCTTACATATACTTTTATGAAGTCACGACTACATACTTAGAGCCATTACATTCATACACTCATTCATACTGAACGCACAGCTTGGGGCGGATAGCGAACAGAAAACATGAATTCTTTATGAGCATTCTGGGAACAAATGTGACACGACGCTAACTGCTCAACCTTTTAATAGTACAATTTAGGATAACTGTCTCAGAAGCAAATGTTAATGCTAATTTAATGATTCTAACATTTATGCAGCTCTAAATAATTACTGTCTTCACATAAACCTACATCTCCAGAAGAGTTTAGTGTTCCCACAGCTTGAAATGACAATGTGTGAACGGTTGAAGTAATAGTCTTCTATCCACACTAGTGGTTCCGGTCGGTCCACTGCTTTGGTTCAGACCGAGATATCTTGACACATATTTGATGGATTGTCATAAAACTTAATACAGATACTCCCCACAGTATGAGTCCTACCAAGTGAAGTAGAAGAGAATGATCTTCTCAGGATGAATAGTAAGACTTTTGGTGATTGCCTGACCTTTTTTTTCAGCTGTTTTCAGCTTTTTTCTTCTGTTAACTCCCATTCCATGTAAGTAAAGGGGCAAAAAAGAAAGAACATTTGCATCCGGTGGCAAAGCAACATCTTGGCTTTGTGGGGAGATCAACTTCGGTGAACTCTGACTGCTTGACCCCACAAAAGGACTACAAACCAGCGGACATCATGCACTGCACACATTCAGTAAGCGTTCGCGAACATCTGACCACAGCCTACTGCTGATAAACGAATGTTAACATGCTAACTTGTTAGCTAATATGGTAAACATGCTAACATTATACCTGCTAAAACTCATTATTTTTATCATCTACCAATTTCCTCAGACTGATGTTTTTTCATGAATCAATCTTAAAGCTTCTCAGTTTTTTTCAACAGAATAAGCGAGTCTCATTCTAAATGAAGTTGGCAGCATGAACGTTTGAGGTTTTTGTCCATTTCCTCTCCCTGTTTTAATATGACATGAAATCTATAGAAGGGGAAGCAAGAACACATAAAATTGTATATTATACATATAAATAAATAACCCTAACCCACAGTTTGTATTTGTAAAACAAACAAAAAATTGTCACTGCAGCAGATTTTATTATTGGATTACTGGATCTCACTGTAAAAGTTGACAGGTGCTTGAAAAGCAAAAAAAAAAAAACATTTAGTTTTGAAATATAACATAATTGCATGAAAACTAAATACAAATTAAGCTGGACATAATACATATGTGTCATTTTTATGACATCCACCCTTCATAGAGCTTGTCACATTTTCTCATGTGAACCTGAACCAACTGTTTGCCTGCGCAACCACAACCAAACAGCTCTGAGCCTCCGTCAGTCTGAACCGACAAATGATGACCCATGCAGGAGTTTGTCTTTGACGGTGTGTTCTCACATGCTTCAACATCTTTGCCGCGGGCTTTGATGTGGTACAGAGAAGGCGTTTTCCTGCTAAACCTCCACCCACTCCTTCTACATTAAGTCCCAACGCCACACCAAAGGCCAAAGACATCTGGCGCGTCTGTAATGAGGTGCTCAAAGGCCTGCAGCTTCCCATCAGAAAACACTGTCCACACTGTGATAACAACCCTGGGAAAATCAAATAGTCTAATTTGTTTCTATTCTGTACATAATTTGGACTATTATGTGTAACAGTTTGGCATAAAAAAATGCAGTTAGTCTCTTACTGATGTATTGGATGAAACATGGATTGTGCAGCAGATTGTTAATGTTGTGTATCTTGGCTGCTAACGGCTCTAAATCCTTGTTTGGCACCGAACATTCTGGGATTATTTTTGCCCCAAACTGACTGAATTTGTGTGTGGAGTGTGTCTCCCATTCCTTATCTACATTATTCTTGTCACATTATTCTTGGACTGCACAGTCATTCCAACACCACTGAGTCACCCCTTTCCCATGTGCTCAATTTGCTCCAATTTTGCCTTTATCACCCTTGTCTCTTAATCATTTCTCCATTTTTTTATGAAGAACTGCCTGACACATTTGATTGGCTGCATGATTCAAGAAAACCATTGAATTTGATATATTGCGTATCTTTGTCACAGAGTTACTGATTGCTTGGATTGAATGAAGGTAATTTCGCTTGGGACAATATATGTACTGCAGGCAGGAAAATAAAATATAAAAAAATATCATGGAGTGAGAAGTCATGTAGCCTAAAGTAACAGTTACAGGTCTGACAACTGCAGGTGAGAGCTATCCTGCGAGGGTGTTGTGTTGTTTTGTTTGGTCATTGTCCCCATAAAGCCTGATCTGAGGTTTTTAAAAGAGGTGGGTTAGCAGATGCATCAGGTGGTTTCAGTGACCATCCCAAAGCCAAAATGATAACAGTGATCATTTTCTCATTTTCTTTTAAAGTAAATATACACATACTGTAGAGACTTGACTCACAAACATCATGCAAGTCTCAATTTAGTCGTCCTTCGTGAGAAAACAAAGAGCTAACGTGGAAGAAGCGACATTTGGATAATTACAGGTGCTTGCAGAGTGTGTGCTCATATGATCTGACAAAAGAAGGTGGCAGGAAGCTTGAGGCCACTAATTGTCCTGAAATTGCTTCCAAAAGACCACATGATGACAGCAGGAAACATCCAACGTTTGACTCAGACACACACACACACATACACACACACACACACACACACACGCACACACACACAAACAACAGTGAGCAGATTACCAAGTCTTACCTTAGATTAGTCAGACTGCACAGCAGCTGAAACATGCTCATTTCCTAGTCTTACTGTTGACTTTAGGTGCATCAAAGCAGCTTGAGTCTTCAAACACACACACCCACACCCACACCCACACGCACACACACACGCACACACACACACACACACACACACACACACACACACACACACGCACACACACACACACACACACACACACACACACACACTTGGCAGCGCAGCAGTGAAAAGCCAACCCAGCGTGTTACTTCAGCACCTTGGCTCTAACCAAAGCAGCAGATTATTAAAAAACCATGAGCAATTCCCCCCCCCCCTTTTTTTTTTTTTTTTTTTACAAATGGTTGTTGGAGCGAAGCGCTGCAGACCCGACCTCACTGTAAGCCAGGAGGCTAAATTATGTATGGGCACCTTGAGATGACATCATTCATCAGAGTCCTCTGGAGGGAGCCCACGTCACTGGTGATTCCAGCTCCACGCTGTACTGAGTTTGTAAGGAAAATACTCATACGCTGTGTGAATGTGGCACAATAACTGTACGATGATTACAAATGTACTTGAGATTAGAATTCTGTGATGGACTGTAATGAAGTTGTTAGGCTGCGCTTTGAGTTCAACGCTAACATCAGCACTTGAAGGGCCCGTGACACACCAGACCAATGGTCAGCCATTGGCCAACGTCAGGATTGTTGATGAGCGGATGTGGTCCAAGTTGCTGTGGTGTGTCCTGCAGCGTTGCTGACCCTTGTCTGTGGCTTTTTGTCCGATTGAGCACTTTGAATTGGTGGCGGAGCCCGTCGGTGAGAGTAATCACTCTGAGTGGATGCAAATCAATGAGCGAGTCCAAATGGGAAGACTCTTCCCATTAATGTTGACATTTTAAATTAATAAATCACAGTTTCACCATGTTTTTTAGAGCTGTTGGAATGTGTGAAGGGAGAATTAAAAATGTCTCCGGACGTCAGGAGAGCCAAGCATCTTTCTGGAGAGTCCTCTGGTAAACCGTGAAAAAAAAAAAAAATGACCAGAAAGGATAAATCAGAGGACAAACAAATGCAACAATGTACCATCATTTGAGTATCATCATTTGATTGGTAGTCACCAATTGGAGACACAGAAAGGTACAATTGTGAATACAGGAGGAGGATCAGCTATGGGATCACCAAAGGTCTTGCAATTAATCTCAAGGGGAACATGAACGCATGTACCAAATTTCATGGCGGTTTACACTAGTGTCAGGTGTTTGGTTTGGGACTCAAACTTGACCAATCAGGCTCAGTAAATACAAAAGAGGGTCCTTTTTATGGAGTTAGAGAGAGTGTGGAAAGTGATAGCAAAAATCAGTTATCGAGTTAAGTTCACAATATCACAGAACAATGTTGTTCTCTTCCAGACTTTTTCCTGCACTGGATTTAGCCTGGTGCATCTTTGTGTGATGGTCATGATAAAATAATTTAATGATGTTTATAAGGCTGTTTTAAAAGTCATAAATGCCATGCAGCGTGTTTCCTTTCTGGCTGTTAGAGAGTAACGAACCAGTATTTTTACTTCTCCTCTATGACTCACCCTCAGTGATCAGCGTTACAACCTGCAGGTCACAGGAGGTGTGTGCACAACATAATTTTATAATGATGGTGATTATGGGCATATCATAAAGGAAGTGACTCACCTGACATGTTTACAGCTGCGCGTGTAGTGATTCACTCTTTCCATCTTTAAATTGTTGTTTTTCCATTATGCCTTACAAAATCTGATATGATTCATTGTTCCAAAGCTCCCTAAGATCACAGTCGAATCCACATTTACATACACTATAATTAGATGAGTGAAAAAGACTGCTGGGTACAGTGGGTGGACTCTGTTATGAAGCTTTCACACCCATACAGGCCTGTTGAACGCTGGCTTTGTTGTTGTGGGTTACACTTCAGCTGCTGCATTGTGACATTAGTGTCTGTGCTACTCAAGATATTCCAATTCAGTGTCAGTCAGACATTAAGGCTGCATCTTGGAAAATAAAAGATGTGATAGAAAAGGCGAGACAGTCTATCAAGGCCAAAACACAAGATTTTCTGTTTTTAAAAAGGCATGGTGATTCGAGTTTCATCAGATGCCACACCAAATGAAAAGAGCCACCTAACTAACACCAACAACTAGGCCGACCATTGGCTCAGTGTATCAAGGCCCAGATCAGCCCAGTCGCCAGGATATTATGTTAGCGTGTAACATTTCTGCAAACCACAGTAATGTCCAAGGTTGCCGTGTGCCAAACGTGGCATATCATGTTCACATTGTAAGCTTATTAGCCACCTGTCGCAGCAGGACATTGAGGGGAAGGTGGTGACGTTATTACAAGCCAACAAGGCTGCCAAATGGGCAACAGCAGTTTGAGTCACACACACCTGGAGATATATCCAGCCATTTTAGTGGCTTCAAAACCGGATGTTTATTAAGGAGACCTGCAGACATTTCAAGCAGTTTTTGTAAACCATGATGCTTTCCTAACCCTAACAAGGTGGTTTTTGTGCCTACACCTAAGCAGAGCATAAACAAAGCATTCTGACACAAGAGAAATAGAAAATTGAACCTAAACAAACATTCAGTTTGACTCATCCGTGGTATTGCAGAAACAACATTTACTCTGGCGATTGGGTTGGCCCAAACACTCACCAGGAGAATACTGGTGTCCTTTATTTGAATGAGCAGCAGCACGGCATAGCTCACCACACCGCACACTTGAATTTGATAAGAGGAGCTTCTCAAATCTAGCATCATAAATCTTATTATAAGGGGGTGGAGAATTAAAGAGATTGATGGCAACAAGAAAGGAAAAAATACAGAGTGAGCTGAAAAACAAAAAGACACAAAAGAAGTAACAGAAGAAAGACATGATTCAAGTATATGGAATGAAAACAAGAAATGAATGCAGAAATACAAAAGTAGAGAAGTGTCACATAATAACATGCCATAAAGTGAAGTCAAAAGCAGGTCACGGTGTATTTCCTCTGTGACCAATCAGATTGTTTGTTTTGGAGCTACCTGTTGCATAATGTGCGGTTATCTGCAGCAGTGCAGCGGGGGAACATGGACAGACAGAAGGAACATGTATGACAGCTGAAGGCGTTGCGGCGTTGCATTACTTATGAGATGAGTCATGCTGGAACTGTGTGGAAGCTGCGTGAGAAGCTCTGCGGGGACTCCAAACATGAGACCTGTAGCCTTTCGTGAGCCATTTTCCATGCACTGCTCCACCTCACATGCATGAAGACTTCTTCTGGCAACACACACACATGCAGAGAACATGACATTAGTTCTGCTACTGGTCATTATTTTACACAGAGGCAAACATCCTCTCTTTTGTGCACACAAACTCTCACAGCACATATGTTAACTCTACACACACAGAGAACACACTGTTTTAATCAACTCCTTCACTGAAGCCACTCTGACTCATTCATATATTATGCAACTTCCCATAAGCCCATGATCTCCGAGAAAGCCTTAAGTATAATCTTACTCCAATCCGCCGTGTGAATGGATCTATTTGTTTTCCTTCACGTAGCCATAGAAAACAAAAACTACACTGAAATCAAATTGCAAATCATTTTGTCACAGAAACGTATAAAGGTGCAGGCGGTGCAGGAGCAGCGCCAGGCTCTGTGGTGCCTCTGATTTGCTGCTGAAAGAGAAACACCTGTGAAACAGTTGCATGCTGCAGCCACATGGTGTCATGAGTTGAGTGGCCAACATGCTGGTTTCCTCAGCTTCAACCTGACCAGTCAGGAATCAAACACTTGCTTTACAAGACTCGAGGCAACAGGCAACAAACACGTGAATTATGTGGGGGAGAAAGCAAATGCTCTGTCATTTTTACAACCAAAACTCATCGAACCCGACCAACACCTCTCTGTCTCCGGACTCTGTATTTCCAGTTATGAGATGATCATATAAGCTTCCCAGTTGCTGGTGAAAAAACAAGGTTTGTAACTATTAATCAAGCATAATGTGGTAGCAATGTGCCAGGTTGGCAAAGGTACTGTGGCCTTTATCCTGGACATAAATGCATAGCTTTGCACTACAGTTGGTGCTCTGAAATACAATTACTATTACTATGACTATTTTGTTTGTCCCTGCACTTAAAGAGAGCTTCATCCCACAATGATTTTAAAAAAAAAAAACTATTTTAAATGAAAGCTCCGGTGAGACAAAAGTTACTATCTCACTACCTCTGACAAAAGAATGCGTAAAGTCTTAGATTTGAGCCCCTCTGCTGAAATACCAACATACTTCGTAGCCGGATGGTAGAAAATGCATCATCTCCCTGATCTGTAGCTGAGTACAGAAAATCTGGGAACTCACGCCTCCTTTCACAGCATCAATATTTTAGCCTCTCACAAGCCTCTGCTTCCGCTCAGCAGTGATGCCATGTTGAGTCAGATGTTTGACTTTAGAAGTCTTAGATCATTTTGCGAGGGGAGGGAGAGGGGTTAAAGTAGGTCAGTGAAGGCAGCACTGGAACATATTATACCTCCATTCAAAAAACAGTGTTCTTCTTCTCACTCTGTTCTTTTTAAAAATGAAAATATGTGGTTGTGAAGGTGTAGTGTGGATGGAGGGTCATAACAGAGAGGAAAAGCGTTTTCAGATTTAGTCCCCCAAGCAACAAAATCCCTCCTGTGATTAATGACGGTCCTATTTAAAGGCCGCAGGAAGCTGGAGTTAAAGTTACGGCCTTGAAGGACAGTTTTCCACTGTCAAGTGAGGGCTCATCCCCCAGGTGTTAAAAGTGATCTTGTTTTACGACCCTGTTGGTGAACATATCCATCGGCTTTCGCAGCCATCTTCTGCCGTTCCTATGTGGTAACCATGACAGAGATTGAAAGTCTTGATCATTTGTAGCCATGAATTAATAATTTACACCCTCAAATTACTTAATGGGATTAATAGGATGAATGATAAATTATTCATTTAAGGGAACAAATGACTAATTTATGCACATGAATTGTGCTTTTTGGTCATACGACCCTCGTCACACATCATTCTTTTGCTGCTGTGCGGTCGCTGGTAAAAGAGTTCAAAGGTCACTGAGATTTCCCCTGAAGGATGAGCCTGCTGCTTATCAGGTGTGTGTGAGAAGGCTCCACCCTTCAATCTGGCGCGACCTTTTGAACTTCCTGTTAGGACGAGGTCAAACTCCTCGGTGTTTACCGGGATACACAGGAATTTTTACAACATGAAAGGTCTGCTGGGAATTCCACAAGTGGCCCACTTCAAATGAGGGCTGCTCTGCCTTAAAGGGCCAAGCATGTGACCCCGGACTCATAGGTCAAGTAAATAAAGCTTAATGGCAGCCCATGGGGAACAAGAATGTCAGCTTTTAAAGCACTTTGTGCAGCACAGTTCTGCAGGCAGGCTTTATAGACTTTGTTTTTATGATGTTATGTTGTATTTGTTTTGTTCTGGTGGTCAACCTCTGTAAGGCAATAAATTCACTAGGATTTATATTTTTCTGGCTTTTATTGATAATGTCTGTGGAGCAATTTAGAAATTAATAATTGTCTCTTATTATGTTGTTGTAGTGTTACATTTTGTTTTCTTTTTTTAAGTTGGTGTTATTGTCATGAACACAGCCATGTGACTGTCTGTGGGGGAGGAGCTTAAACGGTTTGAAGAAAGATTTTTCTTGTTCGGAATAGACTTTGTTGGCTGAGGTTCACATACAACAACTAAAAATGTGAATTAGTTGTTTCATTAATCGTTTAAACTGGTAAATAAAGGTCAGTGGGTAGGATTTAGAGTGATTTAGTGGCAGAAATGGAATACAAGTTATGTAACGAATTGTATAGTCACCTGACAGTAAGAATCGTTGCGTTTTTGTTACCGTAGAATGAGCCTTTTATATCTACAGAGGAAGCAGGTCCTGTTCCATGCAGATCGCCATGTTGCACTGCCATGTTTGTAGGCAACAGTAGCCCAGAACAGACAAACCAAACACTGGCTCTGGAGAGGGACTTTCACATTTTAGTCGCCACCGTAGGGGAGGATGAGGCGAGGGGTGTTCAGTTGGTTGTAAACTGCAACCAGACTGCTAGATACCACGAAGTCCAGCACACTGACCCTTTATATGTTAATTTGATAAACAAGTCCAGCTGGTCAATGCCAAATTCAAACTAACTTCACTGACTTATCACACCTACTTAAGCCCGGTTTCATCCAAATTAAACAACGGCCATTTAAAGCAACACACTGAAGCATTTTCTGATCTTCATGAAGGTTAGGAAAGCCTTGTCGTCATGGTTACAATAATAACCACAATGGTTAGGGTTAGAGGATGATTGTGGTCGTGTCCAAAACACCACACAATGCTGCCTGTCAGAAGCGAAAAGGGAAGCAAATAGTGGTCCACCTTGTTAAAGTCGTCACATTTTGCTTCCCACTGTACGACATCACCTGACTTCCTTGTCTGCTTCTGTCATAATTCTTATAGGATTCACTAGAGGGCTTTGTCACTTGAGTTTAGGGGTGTTTGGAGCATATGCTAAAACAACTCATTTTCTTGTTTTTTTTTTCTTAAATACACGGCGGTCCACAACACTGGGAAATCATGCAATGTATTTCATGTGGTAAATCCAAAGTGTTAACACACCAGTTTTGGGTTTGAGGGAGAGTTACACACTAGACCTGTTTTCTTGGCAAGCAACTACCGAGTGCAGTCAGCCAAAGTTTTGTTGTCACTGTGAAGTAGCCAGGATTGGTATCGTCGTGTCTGCATGTAACAAAACCCTGTGTTCACCAACCGTATTTGGAGAACAGAGGCAGTCGGTGGGTGGATAAACTGTCGTTTGTCAAGAAATATTGACAGCACGTTCCTCCAACCTAAACCCACGAATTGAGACTGAAATGATTGTCTCATCTCAATCTTTGAATTGAAGTGAGTTAACAAAATGTTGAACTATTCTTGTCACCTCAGAAATGGTGGATTGATTTAATTTACTATTAAACAAACAGGTGTTGCCATAATACCTTTATCAAATGTATGATTTACAGTCATTCATAATCTTTTACAGGGACAGAGAGGTTATGATTCAAGTTCAGGCATTTCTAGATGTCACAAATATTGGTGATACTGAGTTGCATTTTATAATTAAGTGTTAGTGCTTATATTATATCTTATCCTTGTCTAGCTGTTATCAGCCCTCACCGGGTTAAAAATATCTCTTTCCTGGCAACAAAATAAATAAAAATGCTCATGAGAAATTAGTACACAGGATGCACATGCACAGTGAAACATGCTTTGCTTTAGTGATACTTGTTCCTGAATGGCTGCGTTTGTTGAGCGGTCATGTGAACTGTAGTGGTTAAATTTGGCTTCCTCTCTGCATCCCATGACATCCTTTGAGGGCAGGCAGTCGGGGACGGGAGGGAGGGGCTGAGGAGAAACTATTGCACCACAAGTTCACCGATAAACATAAAGATCTTTCTGATCGAGGACAAACTGACGACAGCAGCGTCTCATGTTAACGCTGGGTGAAGGCGGGGCTCGAATATCCGGAGCGGGATCCATATATTGACACTCATCAGTGTCAGGATGTGACGGCTGCCTGTTCGCTAACCTCTGAGTCAACATGCAAAGTGTCCTGATAACAGCATGAATGCTCAGCCGCTGAGATCTGCTCCCATGACACATTCAGAAGGAGGTGCATGCAGCAGATGTATCCATGTAGTATGCATGCACGCAAATACACAATGTTATGCACATGTGCAGGCACATAGAGTACAACATAATAATGATCATTTTATCCAAGAACATTGGACAGAAATGGAATAGATTTGTTTAATCAAACACCTATAAATCATACATGTTATGTTGGGGACTGTATTGAAATCTATTAAAACATTTCAAGGCTGGATATTGAGAAAATGATTCAATTCTGGCTGTGGCCGCCATCAACACAACTTCTGACAGCCCCTGTTCTCACAACATGACAAGTGATGGTCCGCTCATGAAAGAAAAGAAAAAGAAAAAAATCAGGACAATCCAACAGCGTGACATTAATATTGACAATCTTATGCTTCTTGGAGATGAATCTTTTAGGTCGTCAAATTATGTGATATTTTGATTAGACCGTTGGCTAACGAGCTCCAGGACTTGGGTCAAGGTTCAGGATTGGGTTGCACCAGCTATTGTCCTTTGCTGAAAGCATGTAATCCCTCTTCACAGTTCTGTTCATTAAGTGGTGAACCACCAACTATCCATTCACAAACTCCCTGAAAAGCCCCATGAACTAAACCCTCCTTTCAGTTTTCTCAGCTTTCTGATCACTCACACAGCAGAGGACATTTCAAACACTCCATTGTTGCCGCCGTCTGTGTCAGGTCCCGGTGGGTTACGCAACCCACAAAAACCCGACTCGGCCCGTCCAGTGCAGCGGATGTGGTGGCTCCTCTTAGCCGGCCCTTGGCATTCTCCGGTTACTGAGTGTGCAGGCGGACAGGTCCTTGTGTGTATCCCTTACACTTGCTCAGGCAGGCAGGAAGTTCCTGTTGACATGAATGAACTGGCCTTTCAATAATGCAGGAGGAGCTCAGGGGAGAACGGCTGCCTCTCCCCAAGGACCATTACCTCAGCAACTGTCCTGCTTAGGCTGGCCCGGAGGCTCTAAGTGTGTGTGTGTGTGTGTGTGTGTGTGTGTGTGTGTGTGTGTGTGTGCGCGCGTGCGTGTGTGTGTGTGTCAGGAAGAGAGCGAAAGAAGAGGAGGAAGCAGAGTGTTTGTTTTATGTTAAGTGGATGCATTAGAGTGTGTCTGCACTTGTGTGTTTGCCGGAGTTTGTTCGTTCTCAGCCTTGGTTTGTAGACTGCCTGAACTTACAAGAGGAGACAGTATAAGAGTAGTTCACTGTTGCTCTGATTGGTAATATTTCAGGTCGGGTTTTAAATTAAGGTTAAAATGATGTAACGTGATTGAGCAGAGTATGGGTTAAAGGTGCGCTGAGTTTTAGTTGAAAACATTTTATGACGGTTAGCGTTAGTTCAGGCAGGACACAAGTCACTGGACTGAACAAACTGATGGAGACGGACAAAGTCAGCTTCTAGCTGGTTAACTAAGTGGAGCATTTAGACGCTAAACAGGCAGATATTTCCCTCAGGAGTTGGTGGAGAGTAAGAACACAGGGAGAGACTTCTGAATTGCTCCCAGCGTAGGCCTATGTGTATGTAAAGCCACTTTACACCAAAATTAGCATGTATACACCGATTTTTTAAAAGCAGGAATTAGACACAGCATTTTTTCCATAGCTGATAACCGAAGTTGCTAATAAGTGAGACATCTCGCTCGAGAAGCAAGAGAACCTTCGAGGAGAATGGCTGCATCCCTGAGGACCATTCACTAGCTCATCTGTAGGTTCAGTCTGCTTTTTGCAAAAGTTACAACTAGCTCTTAATGTGGATATTAAAAACTACGCTCTAAGGAAGAACTAGTTTGTGCAGTGCAACCCATGTTGATCTGGTGATTTAAAACGGCACTTTGTAAACCCTTAAATCAGTGGATCAGCAAAGAGCTGGTGCAAATTAGAACTGGTTTTACATTAGATCAGGGTTAAAAATAAGGATTTGGCTGGCAGGGTTGGGGTTAATGTGGTTTGGGAGTGAATGAAAGCTTCTCACAAGTATAGTCAGTCACAAATGTGTGCGCTGAACACACAAGAACAGTCAACTTCTGAGCAACTTAAACCAACAATATCATTGTTTTATCTTCCCAAAATATGACCTCTGCTCACGTTTCCTACACCAGACCACACATCAAACCGACCTCATCCCAACAGAGCCATTGTAAATGCTCCTTGTTATCTGACCAGACTAAACAAGCCAGACTACACAAACATTCTTGTTTGGCCATAAAAGCCAGGAGCGGAGCCTCTCCCCTCCTCTCAGCACACACAGCCTCCACATCACACTACTCTCCTCAGCAGCTCTTTTGAAGTCGTCCCCCGCAGCTCTCCACCATTAGCCAGCCTCCCATCTGCTGTGCCAGAGCTACTTCATTACCAGCCTACCGCTGCTGCCATAATCGGAAAGGGAACAGCAGGCCAACGTTGCCGTGGTGCTTCCTGAACCGAACCCCCCTCACTCCCGTTCCAGCTTCTTTAATTAGCTGTCGGCTGTTGGCTTTTATTGACCTAAATGTAACCTAGATGAATAAGACAATAAACTGATATAACTTAAGATCAAACTTAAAAATAAGCAAACATAATAATTATTGTGTTTAATGTAACAGAATGTCATAAAAGCAGTTTACTGTTCAATTTATTATTATTTTGTGTGTACTGCTCCTTTAACAAGTGCTGGTCAGGTGACTACAGCGCCGCTTACTGGAGAGAGGGAGGATAATTAGAGCGAGAGCGGAATGCTACAGACGGCAGACGGAAAAGTCGAACGAGAGGAAAAGAGAACGTAAATAGGAGTAAAAGCAGACTATTTTGAGGTTTTACACCTTGTTTTTCTTTTATTTCGGGAGGATATTGTACCGAACTGCTGTTCACGTTGCTGGATTCTGTTTTTTGCACTTTTGAACGAGGATTTGGTGAGTGGGAAAAAGCTATTTTTTCAGTGTGTGTATTAGCAGGTATTCCTTTGTCATATAAGTTCAGTGTGAAGGCGATATTACTCGCAGCTAAGCTAAAGCAGCCTGAACAACTGTTATGCTGTGTATTTTGTGTTTTCATTTGTGTAATGTGTAGCTAAAAGCTAAAAACAACAGCTTACACGGTCAAGTTGTTTCACGGTGGAGGAAAAGCGAGAGCAGAGCCGCCATTTTAGGGCGCGGTTTGTATTTAAGTTTATAGTTAATCTGTATTTCAGTACTAGTACTTTCTTTTTATTTAATTTCCTGAATTATGTGAAGCTAAAATGCCTGCATGTGCGTTGCCCTGTTGTATGGCAGGCCAGTTTTTTTAGTCGGGATCGCTGGTGTGTGAATACACCTTGGAGCCGTGGAAACAAGATGGCGAGCTTCCCATAGGAGAGAGAGTCGGAGCGGAGGATCACCTGTGCTGCAAAAGTCACCTACACAAGTGGACAAAGACACTGATTCTGACACTGGGATCGTGGAAGGACAGAACTGACAGGTTTTGCAGCAACACACAGTGAATTTCATTTGGACTGAGAAAGGACTTAACCAAAAGACTTGTCATATATCAAACTGAAGAAATCTGAGTTATTGAATATATTGATCTGTGAGATCTGAGTTGTATTTTTGATACATATTTTATTTGAATTTTCTTTTCTTTTCTTTATTCACTTTTCATTATTGTGTGCCAATTTGGTATTACATGAATGGGTTTTATGAAAGTGATTTAAAGCTTGAATAGAGCTGGTTAAGCGAATTAAAGGGATAGAAGAAAATTAGAATTAAAACCCATAAATAGGCCTAAACTAAGATAAAATTAGAACTTAGACTGAGTAAACTCAAAATAGATACCAAGAACTAAACAACCAACATAGGAAACCTCAATACAAAATTATATCTCAAATCAAATAGGTTGGATTGAATCCAAATAAGATAAATAGGAAAAATAACCTTATTTTTCTGAGGTTGGGTTTCATTTTGAATGGTTGGAGGGAGATTGAGCAATTCATATTGTGTGTGTTTGTGTAAAAGTGTTTTGGTACCACTGTTACTGTTTTTCTATTAATTTTTCTATATAAATTAGCCGGCAGTTGAAACTCGCCCACTGGTCTGTTGTCTGTTATTTTTAAACACTAATATCACCACTCTTTCTGAACCTAGACTCTAGTCCTACACCTAAAGTGCTACATAAACATCCCTAAACCTTATTTCTCCACACCCCTCGCTGGCTCATTAAGCCTCACAAGAGGAACTGTAAAGGCAAATGGTCCCCAATGAACACACCTCCACATTAAGTGCAGATGATGGTTCAGAAGATAAGTATAACTTAAGTTATCATGTGTCACATGAATGTAACGTCTGTCCCTTGTGCCTTTCTATGTAATTACAGACAAAGTGTCTGCAAATGTTGATTAATCGATATATGGTGAGAATGTTTAGTCATCAACCTCCTGAATATCTGTGTAAAAGTTGACATTTTAATGCTTTTTCAAAGATAGAAAGATATAATAGTTTTTGTTGAACAGAGAAACAGGCAGAGAAATACAAAACTAACAACAAACCACAAAGCCACAGGGAACAAAAGCTGGAACACAGAGAATATGTGAGGTGGAAACACAGATGAAACAACAAAGAGTGAAGGGAAAACACAAATACACTAGGACTAATTAACTAATGAAACACAGGTGAGCAGGAAAAAAGGACACGGAAAAGACAAAGAGAGAAAGTGTAAAGCAAAACATGACACATGAGGAGAGCACCTACAAAATAAAACAGGAAATAACTGAACTAAAAACCCAAAAGCATGATGTTTGAGCCCATGTGTGAATGAAGCAGGTCATTGATGGAGAATTCACAGTGAGCAAGTAGGCATGTTGATGACATTGCATGCTTCATACTCTTTTCTGCTGGCCTGTATTGATTTCCACTCTTTTGTTAATTGCAGATAAGTTCAAATACTCATCAAACAGATAAACATTGGATTCCTTTACACAGTTCTGGTATATTTTTCAATTTAAGCTACACATACCTTGATAGTGTTAAATTCCCAGAGATGGAACAACTCCACTACCCCAATTTAGCTAGCATACTTCTTTATGTTTGTTTCACGTACAGCATGCCCAATAGTGGCACAATATTGTTCCCAGAACAATGTTAGTAGCTGTCATCCAATCAACAGGGAGTCGTACAAAATTATGAATTTCTGTCACCTAAATGTTAGGGTTAATGGAGAGATGGTGTTGTTATTGCATCAGCCCCCTGGGGGGCAACCGCCATTCCGACATGTCGCCATTCCGACATGAGGCCCTAATTGTCGGAATGGCAACACTTAAACCTTTAATTAAACGTCCCACCATTCCGACAAATTTCTCCTCCTAAGGCCGGAATGGCGGTATTTTTTCGTTTTTTTAAACGTGTTGCCATTCCGACACATCTTTTAAAAGGGTTAAGGTTAGGGTTAGGGTTACGGGTTGCGGGTTAGTATTAGCCTTGTTGGAATGCCGGAATGAAACTTTGTCGGAATGGCGGAACGTTCACATGTCGGAATAGCGGTACGTCAGAATGGTGACATGTCAGAATTTTGGGATGTCAGCATTTTGGGATGTCGGAATGCCAAAATGTAACCCAGCCCCCTCACTTGACACTGTGTACAAATAACACAACTTTAGACTTTCAACGTGCCAAAGAAATGCTTCGTATTACGTTCTTTGGAAAACAGATGCATTCCAATTCACTTTCACTCAGGACACCAGTGTTCATTTTCTATCTGAAACCATAAGTCTTTTTACTGACTTGTTTCACTACGTCTGCAAGTTTACGTATTTAACTTGCGTCATGTTGTAACATCGTCTTTTCCTAAACCTAGCCAAGTAGTTCTGTTGCCTACATCAGACCAAACTGTGACCATTTAGGTTTATTTTTGTTAGCACGATGTTTAAGTTAACCTAACTGTGGCTCTGCTCTCCAAAGACGTTAATGGGAAGGACTGACATATCACCTGTACACATATTTAGACTTTGACAAATATACTGCATGAAAGTTTAAAGTTGTGTTATATGAATGCAGATTAATGAGACCGTGTTGGTTGTGCAGCTTATAAAACCCCTCAGAGGAAAATTTGTGATTTTCTTTTTGGGCTACTCGCTCTTATTTGAACAAGTGTGCCACATGAATGGCCCTGCATTTACATACCTGTACCTTTACTGAGCAGCTGGGTTTATTGTCCCATTTAATTTACCACAGCATGACCAGAGAACTGAAGTTTTGAGTTGTGAAGTCACCATTAAAAAACAAGAATGCACAAGCTACACAGGAGGGACATCTGTTTCCAAATCAGAAAGCATTAGCCTACGACTCAGCTATCTTGCATCCAATATACTGTTCCTGTCTTTCTTGTTTTTATATGAGGGGCTGTAAACAGACAGATTGCCCCTGGCTTTACTGCTCCCCTCCCTCTCCCTCATTTAGCGACTTCCTGTGAGGGTGGCAGTAAAAAGAGCTTTATTCCTCATTATTCCTCCGGTTTGTTGTTGCTCCAGACAGCAGGATCAAGTTGAGGTCAGCCAGGTTCTTGTTTGCATGTGAGGGGATGTTGGTGTGCCGCTCCAGACCTCTTCATGTAGATTTTACACAGATATGGGCTGATTAGAGAGATCGCATGCTGAGCCGCTTTGATGTTGGTTTCAAAGGTGAAAAGTATAGAACATTTGCACCGTGAAACAATGGGAGCATCTTTGCCACGACTCTGTTTTATGAAGCCGTAAGCTGAGACGTCAAGTAGAGTTTATGTCGATGAGGTCAGCGCAGTCCTGCTGCGAATCATGGCTCCGGAAATCCAACTAAGATAAGTAAATCCATGTTTATCTGCATGTATGAACACGCGTATAAAGGTGCAACACGCTGCAGTACTAAAAACAATAAAACACTTCCTTTATATAGCAGCTATCCTGGGAGAAAACAACTAAATATTAAAAAGAACAATTTCAAAAACACAAACACATGCACACACAGGTTGACTACTCCTCATATGACACCCAAGTGTGACACATTACACCTCAGTGCTCAGCTGAAAGGTTAGTTTATGATGCATTCATCGCCTGGTTCCACACCGCTTCCTCTCCGGCGGGGTCACAGCCAGGTCGTCGCATCACAGATGTACACTAAAAAGAACACCGAAGTTGTTGTTGAGTGCAGATGACACTGTTGCTTGACTCCTCTCTCCACCCCCTGAATCATCAGCACAGTGCTGCACTGCTCAACTTTTTCAAGCACTCTTCATGCTTCCACATTTAGCCAATACAAGTATTCTCTGCTGTATTTGCACACTTAAGTGCACAATCAGTCTGTAAGTATGAATAATGACAAGACTCTCACTGCTTATAATTAAATCACAAGTAAAGATACGGAATAATCCACAAATTATTTAAGTACCGCTTCCGCAGCCCGGTCGCGAGGATAAAATGGTCGCAGTTAACGTTTCTGCAAACCACTGACGCGTTCACTTTGGACGTGTCAACAATTTTACAAAATGTACATTTTTATGACCTGACTCTCATATCTGGAGGTAGAGGGGATAGTGGTGGAGTAACAAGCGAGAAGGTTGTCAAGCCATTGACTGCAGTTCGAGACTGAAATTCAACATCTGTAAGCATGACACCACTGGATATTTTTAAGGAGACCTTGAGACAATTTCCAGCCATGTCGGTGCCGACACAATCGGGTCTTTTTAACGAGCCTCAGAGCATTTTCAGCCGTGTTTATGACGACTAAAACAAGTATTTTAAGCCAAATCATGATCGTCTCCTAACCCTAACCCTAAGTGTTTTTGTGCCTAAACCTAACCAGCGCATAAGCATAGCGTTGTTATCATATAAAATTGAAACTTGAACCTAAAAAGTCTCAAAACTGCACTGTAAAGAAACAAACTTGGCAACATACATACAAACCCTGAGATTTATTCTGGTGATTCAGTTGCTGTACGCCCAACTTTTAAGCGTTTTATATTGATTTTATGATCCCTGAACCTTTCAGACCTTCTCACTTTGGCTGAGGCCCAGGGACATTTGGTATCCTGTTTCTCAGTATGTGATTGTGTGTGTGCTTTTTTTTTTTTTACTTTGTGTGTGTGCATGTCCATAAGAAACTAATGTTTTTTATGATCCTCGGCTGTGGCCGTTGTGTTCATTTATTGTTTTCACTTTGTTTCACAGCGTGGGTTCTCTGGAGCCATTTTGAAGTGGATGGAGCTCTGATGAAGAGCTGCTTGACTTTCACCTTTTATTACGTGTGGGTGTTTTATTTTTTCCCTTTTGCAAAGTGAATGTGAACAAAAGGACATATTCCAGCAGAAAAAGTAGATTCGAGTTTAAAGGAACAGCAGAGACAACAGGACTAAGACTACATCCTGTTTTGGTTTTAATGTATTAACACTTATTGGATGTTGAAAAATGCCAGTTTATTTTGGATAGAGGACTAAAACAGAGGGGGAAAGATGCATTTTAGGTTTAGCTGGTTTTGTGTGGACGTGAGGGAGCAGGAATGTGTGTTGCACTCATCAACACCTCTCCCCCGTGCCCGTGCCGTGAACCCCAGATCTGTGTGAGATGGCAGCTGGCAGACCTCTCAGCGGCACGTCACCAACCTGTCCACCTGCACTCCACACATTCTTCCACCCAGAACCAACTCTTCTTCCTCAACCCTGCTCTGCCACACAGCCCGGAAAAATAATGAACTCAAGTGTTGGGAACGTGAACTGTATACTGTATATATCACAGGTGGGGGAGCAGTTCTGACAGGTAATGTCTTGCTGTTGATGTAAATCTTTTTTTCAGCGCACCTGGACCATCTGCTCTATACAAAATGATTAAATCATCAGATACTGTTTCATATAAAAGATCCCGACTTGTGTTTGATCTCTGAACTCTGCATTCAGTTTTTAACACTGAGAAGTAGAAGAAGCCAGTATTGAACCTTGGAAATTTCATTGCTTGAGAATTTTTTCCCTTTTTTAAAAAAAAAGGCCATTTGGTGAAATATGAATATATTGTGTATATGCTTATGCAATGGCTACAAAAATACTTAACTGCCATAGCAACAGCTTCAACATGTCATGTTTCATGCTACAATACAGCTTGACTCTCACTGGTAAAATGAACAAAGCCTATGGTAAGTCGGGTTTATTTCATACAGTTGTGTTGGTGTTGTTCCTACAGCATCAACATTACATGAACAGCTTTACATTGCGCTTGGAACTTTGAAAAAAAAGAAGGCAGTGGAACGGTCGTCCAAGTCAGAATTCTGAATTGACTTCTGACTTGCAATGGACTGCAGCATTGGTTGTGGTTATACATGAATGTAGGCGAATGACTAAAAAATCACCTGCTGGCGTTGAATGTGGGCAATGCAGGATGTGAGGCACACAGAACTCAGTTTGCTGGTTTGTAGTCCGTTTGTGGGGTCAAGCACCCACACATCTTTGCTGTGCTATGTGGATGTGGAGGTTCTGCAGGTCAAAGTTCACTAAAGTTGAAACTCCATGTGAAGCAAAGAAGTTGTGTCCTGTCTGCAACTTGTTATATTGTTGACTTTATATTATTTTCCCTTTTTTTTCATGTTCCTGTTGCAGTTTGGTGAAGTTTAGGCAACAAAACTGCGAGGTAAGGGTCAGGAAAAGATCATGTTTGATGGAAACATCATCCATTATTTTCTTATTTCAGAACATCTTGTTGGACTTATTTCTTACTTGTTCTCAGAACAGATTTCCTGTAAACAAGACAAAACACGACTGATTATTAACAGTCTCTCTCTTGGATTATTGGCAGTGGTGTGGGACCACTCCAGACTGTATTGCAGAACTGTACGTTCCCTCTGAGGGAAATTCAGGTTGCATAAAGCTGACAACAACCACAATTCACGTCCGGGGAGAGGAAACTACTTTGACAGTTAAATGATCGTTCCAGTCTAATAAAGTCAAGGCACAATATAAGTTATGCAATGTTCTCAGCAGTTTACAGTGGTGTTATTATCAATGATAGCGCTAGTAATAATTGTAAGTCTTATCTCAGAGATATATGTCGTATATCAAAGAACCAAGAGATGACATGACATGGTCATATTTTGTAATGGCACACTGCATATAATGAAAAGTACATCGAGTACAGCCTTAACCCGTCTTTACTGCAGGCCAGTTGTCTGTTTTGACACGCTCTCACAACATTCATCTTACTCCTCCATGTGTTACACAATGGGGAGGCTACGGCCTGTGGCTAATCTGGGTAAGAATGTAGACAGATGTACTAACAGCAGGAGGGAATGTACTTGCTGTCATGATATGCAAACTCCAAACAAGAACAGAGGTTCTGCAGAGTTTATTCAGTCACTGCAGGCTTGGAGCATCCAGGTTGAACCGAGTCAGTGACATAAGGTTTCAAAGTTCCTGGCTGTGAACAGATACAAGTTAACCATCCACATGTCATGCAAATAGTTCAGACAGGACAGATTAATAATTCTGATGTGGTTTAAAGCAGCAAGATGCTGTCATGAGCTAAGAGATTGACCTTAAGTCAGCTGAATTACCTTTAGTGTGAATCAGTTTGTGAGTATAACAGGGTTTTTACTCTCCTTATTCAAACAAAAACTGCATGTTTGGGATACTGAAGACACGTACTGGTTGTTGCTGTTAGGAGACATCATGGTAAAATGACCAATGTAGAATTTGGAGAAATTCATTTCTACAGGAAAATAAAGTGGACGAAATTGGACTTAGGCTGGGAATCAGTGTCTGTTGTGCCTACATCTTTACAGAGACCAGTCTCCACCACAACATTCCGGATCATCTTTCAGCATGAACAACTTCCAAACTTTCATTTTGTTATGTAACTCTGTGTTGTATAATGACAAATAAATCACCTTGGACCTTGATTAACTACAGCAGACGGTGCAGGCAGCATGGAGAAACATTTGACAGATGTGCTGGTGTAAACATTTAAATCAGAACACTGGAAGCAATATTTCTTTCCTCCAGTTTTTTTTAATTTACATTTTGAAATAAACATTACTGAATTCCCAGTGATGTTGCTATTGATTTTCTCATCTACCTCACAATAAGAAGGAAACAAGTGTTGTTGTTTTTTAAATTGGTGCTTCTTCAAGAATAAGCTCAGGAACACTATGTTTTCTGTCCAAGTACATCTCTGCAAACATGCCTGTGCCAATTACATACTATTTACTTGAATCCTCCTAAGTGGGAGCATTTATAACCCTTTCAAATCAACTAGAAATAGACCAGACTCCATTGAGCTCCTGTCTTTATCTGCCCATTTCCCTGTCAAATTCTTTCTTTCTATCAACTCAAAAGCTGACCTCTTTGACCCCAGAGTGACCCCTGATGCCCCCACCAGTGGCAGACTGAATGAACCACAGGAAAAACGCCGCCTCACAGCCTGCAGGAAGCCCCTGACCTTTAACCCCAGCACCTCCCTTCAAGGTTTTTTTTCAAACTGGGAGGTGACGCTTTTCCACACCATTTGACCTGGTACTTTTATCAGCTCTCTGCTTACACAGGACCAGTGGCAGCAGGGAAGCCATTACACCTCAGCTATTTCACAAGCCACCCTTCCATCAGGGTGTCACATGCCATATTCTTTTACAAATATACCCCTAATTGTTAATGGTTACATTGCAAATCGGCTGAGTGTGTTTGCAAGTTTACAGTGGAGCAGTGGGACAGCAGATGATGATGCGTGTGGTTTTAAATCTGAAGGTTTGACTCCTGGTTTACATGAGTAATTCAGTACTGGTGAGGCTGACCACAAAACTCTGGGGTTTTTTCTGGAAAATCCCCTGTGTGGCCCTTTCATGATGCAGCCCCTTCACCCCAGCTTTTTTAGGGTTAGGCTTCATCAAATCAATGTCAAATTGCTGTCACTCACCTGTCTCCTTCACATAATCTCTTCCATGGGAAGATGAGTAAGACTGCCATGAACAATTACAAACAGTTAATCCGACAGTAATCTGTTGATATATTTCAACTAATTGATGAATTGTTCAGTCAGTAAAACGTTTGGGAATAGAGGAAAGTGCCTGAGACATTTTTCCAGAGTCCATGTTGAGCCCATCTACAAATTGCTGGTTTTGTCCAACCAGTGATCCGAAACTATTGGATTTCAGTGGTTTCAAAGCTGATCCTGGGTTTAGAGTTTGAATGAATGCAGCACTAATGGGGTGCGTGATTGTATTTTATGACAAGTCAGGAGATTTGGTATAGCTGGCTTTCAAAACATGGCATTACATTTTTACAGAAATTAGCAGCCATGTTATCGTTCTGCAGAAAACTATTTTGCTATTCTTTCTGCAAATGCATGACCATTGTCAGTGAGTAAGATGCCTAATTGAATGCACATTGTAAGTTGATGTATTTGCATCATTTTCTTTTGTGCCGTTGTTGCTTGACTTTGCTGTTAGTGACATGATTAGTGACAAGCACACATCCACCCACAACAACTGCCGTTGTCACGAGCGCTGTTTGAACACAATGTACTGTCACTCAAGATTGTTGAGTGTGAAAGTGCCAGCAGTGCAAGCACATAGGTGTGGTCTCAACACCTCAATAAAGTGAGATTATTGCTTAAACGCACAGTGGCTAACCTCTGACCTTACAGGTTACCAGATGTTCTCTCTGGAGGGTCCTGCACTCCAAGCCAGCCTCAAACAACCAGTGTCTACAGACCAATGGATGAAACATGTTTTGCTTTAAATATCCACACACAAGACAGCAGAATTCATAAGATCACCAAACCTAACTAGCCAACTGCTTTGAATACATTGCAGCTGGCTCTCTGAAGTTTGGTCTTTGATTTGGTCTGGTGTTGTCGGTTTATAGTCTTTTGCTTTTGGGGGGGAAAAACAAAAAAAGAAACCACAGTGAAATTGTGCATTTCATAGACTAAACAACCAGTCTTTCTCTACTTCTCAGACTCTCTGCTGCTGATTTGTCATGCTTGAATGTCTTCAACGGACACTGACGAGGGGTGACTTGTGCCAATGGTGCCAGACAGACGACAAAAAACGACAGGCGAGGGTCAAAGATTCTCAACGGCAGTCCTCGGTCTGCAGTTGCCTCGAATTTTAACGGCTAAGCGTCTTGTTATCTTTTCACTTACAAATGCCCCTTATACCCTCTGATAACCTCCTTCAATCTAAGTCAGTTTCTCTCTCATTGTGATTTAACTTTCTCTCACAGTTGTAAATGCAAAAACAGCAGCAGAATAAAAAGGAGTCTTGCCAGGGAGCAGGGAAGAAGAAGGAGGAGGAAGGAATGGAAAAACAGGGATTACTGCCCCTCATTGTCCTGCTGCTAATCCCTCCTCTACTCCACACAAAAAACATTTGACACCTTTCAGTGGCTCAGCCCAACACTTCCAGTTACTCCCACACACTCAGGGTTACACAAACTCACACAACATGGAAGCCCACATTCACAGGCTCACAGATTCAATGTGTGTCCTCGCTCCGTCCACTCTGCTTGTCAGACAGCATGAAATCCGCCCTTCATTGGAGGTTGGGGGCTCTCGTCTGTTACACCCCCGCTTCTCCTTCCTCCTCGCTTTCATCCATTCTCCATGGCTCCACCCTCCTTGGGGCCCCATAAGGCTTTTGTGCAGATCGATGGCCTGTGGCTAGCCTGGAAGTAGGGTTATACAGAGTGCACCGTACTCACTGATGCAAGATTTTTACAGGTTTTATTAATCAAATCTTCTGTTAGAGTGAAAGCTTCCCATGTGGCCAACTAACTCATAACCCTTAAATCATTTTTGAAAAACAGAGAAAGACAGACAAAGTTAAAAAATCACAATTGTCGTACAAAGAATGTACATTCAGAATTTGACTTTAGCAGAAGGACGAAGGTATTCTCATTCAAGGACATGGCTGGCGCCACTTTACTGATCTCACTAAAAAGTATTGAGTGTTGAGTAAAGGAAATTACTGACCATTGAGAAAACATTTTATTATACAGAGCAGTCAGTGTTATAAAATAATAATAATAATAATAATAATAATAATAATAAATAATTCACTTTAACATTTAAAAAACATTTTAAGTCAGTTAAACTAATTTTATCAACTAATCATATATGCAAAGTAAGAAGTAACTATCATTTTCAGATGAATGTAGTGGAGTACTTGTACCTCTACCCAGTGATGGAATGTAACTAAATACATTTACTAAAGTACATTTCTTGACTAGACTATTTCTATTTTCCGCTACTTTATACTTCCACTTCACAACATTTTGGAGGCAAATATTCTATGTTTTAATTCCACCTCATTTATTTGGTAACTTCAGTTACTAGTTATTTTGCAGATTACATGCTGCAGCAGAGCCAAAATGTCATATTTTAAAATGTATTCATTTGATCAACAATCAGATAAAAAGTACACTTTTGATAATCTGAAAAAAAGACTGAATTCTTGATCGAAGAGTCGGCCAGGTCGATGACCTGGCGACATCTAGTCTACAAAAAAATACACGTAAAGATGTATAATTCACTTTTATGTGTACTTTAGATACTTGAGTACATTTACTGGCAGAAAAATTATTTATGATGTTCTCGCAGATAATTTACTACGTTCACCTAACCATTTGTACGGGTGACTTTCACTTTTATAAAATATCTTTACTTTTACTCAAGTATAACTTTAGTGGTTTCACAAAGAAAAGATTTCAAGCTACTGTTTTATATTAAATTAGATAGGAGGCTAAACCTTTTTAGAAGTGTCAATCATTACTTTTTGGAAGAGAACAGATAACTAAATGACTTCCTGAACAAAGGGCCTAATAAAAAAAATAAAAAAAATATTTCACATGCATATTACTCATTTTGAAGATATGTAAGACATTTACATTGGCTTAGAAAAATGTAAAATGTTTAGACAAAGCACTTTGCTGTCCATTCCTCAAACTGTGTTTAACGCTACCCTGCTTTTCTCACGTCTGTGGGCGGGGTGACTTCGCAGGTGAGGTGTGAGCTCCGTGACCTTTTGACTCACCCGATTTCCCCTCCTTCTCATTTGGAAAGAATTTATTTTCAGTTCCTTATTTCCTTTTCATTGCCTCCTCTTCCAGGGGACCCGCCCCCTCGATGCCCCCTCCTGGGGCTGTTAAAGTGCAGCTGTCGCTCTCAGCTCTCTATTATCCGGCCCTTGGGGCAGAGCAGGGCAGGGGCAGAGGAGGGAAGGAGTGGAGAAAAAGAAAGGAAAGTAAGGGATGATATTTTAGCATTTCTGGGAAGCTGTGGGTGTAGCTGTGAATTACTTGAACAGGTGTTACCCTGCTTCTTTTCTGCCCTGCTCTCCTACACTTCCTTTTAAAAAAGGATTAAAAAATGCCAGAAAGAAGTCCTACACAATTACTGTGAAAGAAACTGTGGAAGAACCAGGCGTTGCAGGGTTAGACAGTAAATCGTATCATGCTTCAGTATCATTCTTTACTTGCAGTGGCATAAATAAGTTTTCCATTTTAATGTGAAAAGTTTGACAACATGTACTAACTTTTTCATTCTGCAATGTTCCTATATGCTACGTACCAGTACGGCTTGTTATTGGTGCCTTCACAATACCTAAGATCAATACTATGGACACATTCTGTTTGGTACACATTAAGCCTTTTGGTCAGTTTATGTTGGAATAGGTATAATATTATCTTGATGAAGTTTAAGTGTTTAATTAAGATGAAACCCAGACTTTAAATGACTTTTATTCATACATTTAGAATCAACCACAAACAAATTGCACTGGTAATTAGTCACATTTTAATCACAGTTATTAAAAATAATAACTGCGTGTGCTAACACTAAAATGTGAAGCTGCTTGAATTACTCACACTAAAATATTTTGTGTTTGTTATCACTTTGGGGTTGAAAGCAGGTTCAATCGTGTGTTTTGTTATCACTTATAGTTTTGTCATGTTTCTAGTTTAAACTTTAAAAACTTTTAAACCACTTTTTGATTTGATTGAACCTCTACAATCACAATGCACCCGATGGGTACTTGAACTTCTTAGAAAAGAGAGTATCTTCAGTATCTTCATCTTTAATTTCAGCCTTATTCTTCAGCTTTTCTTCTCCTTCTTCTTCTCCACAATCTTCTCCTTCACTCAGTGTTTTGTACTGACATCTTGCACCGTTGTGTTTCAACAGAAATGACGTAACATTATGGAAGAAATTACACCAAACCATGGCTTCATATATATACTGCTTATGTGTCATGTAATAGTAGTCCTCAAACCTCAGAAACACCAAATTTGACCTTTTTAACAAGAGAATACGACTGTCTGAGAGGTTTCCATGGAAGTTTTTGATTTTCTTTTCTGAAAAACTTGAGATCTGTTGCTATCCGAGCTATTTTCTGGTAAAGAAAGACACAACAAACCTCTTACTGCTACCTATTTGTTACTGAAAAGATCGATCCTGGGTGGAGTATCATTTTAAGAACAAGAGTCTTTGTTCCTCTGTGGTAACAGCAGGCTAACATGGCTGATATTCACTCCACTAACCAGCTACTTTACCTCGACCAGGCGGAAACCACCACGTCAACTGATCTCTGTTCCCCCGTCTGTCTGTCGGCTCGCCCGCCATCCTATCCATCTCACTCCTCAGGATCAATTTGGCCGAGTTGAATGAGGGGTCAAGGCAATTTAACACTCCTCCTGCATTGTAAAACAGGAGCGGGAGGGTCAGGGCCAGGCAGGTGGCGGTCAATTCTGCGAGGGCCGTCTGCATTCCTTTGTGGAGGAGGGAGGGATGACAGGAAGCAGAACACTGCCACTGGTCAACAGCATCATAAAATGCATTGTTTTGTTTGAGTTTTTGTGTGTGTGTGCCCTTGTACTTCTATCTTGGGAGGAGTGTTTTGAGTTTAAGGCTTTGAGAGTGAGTTTTATCTCCTCTTTAAACAGTCTGAGGGTTGAAAACATGCAGATATTCTATATTTTTCCAATTGTGAACAGACAAGTATTGCATGTGCCACAGATTGAGTTTATTCCCTTGTGATATAGAGCTTAATTCTTGTCCAGAAACTATTTAAAAACCCCTGATGGCACATTAAGAGCACTGTAGTTTATTTTGCATCAATTCAACATATATCTCTGCTGCAGGAAATACTCTCTGGAGCACTAAATGTATCGATCCATAGAAATTGCTAAGCCTTTAAGAAAAAATATACATTTGACCAATGAAATCCTTTGTTTCAGCTGATGGCCAGGTCAAAATGGTCGAAAACCTTATCAATTTGGTCTCACAGCATCCAATACTGTATGACAAGCACCACGACTACCTAAACAACCAAGTCATGGACAATATGTGAGTTGAGATTGTCCATCATTTTGGATACAGTTATGTTAATGTAGCTGATATTCACTTGAGTGCATTGTGCTTTTGACGTTGTGGAAAAAATGGAACACGGCACCGTGGATCATTGGCACCAGACCCGGTGAGCATAGTTGTCATGTGGAAAAATCGCATGTGGATTTTCTGTACTGCTGCATGGCATTTTTTGCATCGCACTGGTGGGAGATGACTTTTATTCTATTAGACTTAGTTTAACAGTTGAGGCTAAATATTCAGTTACTTAAGAAACAGGATGATTTATGTCAGTGACGGCTCTCACAAGTATAGAAGTCAAATAAACACTCTGCTGTTTTCCATTTGGATGTACTCATACATTTGTACGCTAAAAAATTGTACACAATTGTGTGTGTGCGTGCCTGTGTCTCTGTTATTATATGTCCACAACTTGCGTGTGTATACAAGTGTGTGTGTGTGTGTAATTTAGCCAGTAAATGGTAGTCATTACTGTTGGTCTCTAGGAACAGGGAAGGAAGGAAGTAATGCATCAACCAGCCTTCTAGGGTTTCATGGTAATCACCAGGCCAATTATGAGCAAGTATGAACACACACATGCAAGTAAACACACGCATATGCAAGTAAACACACACACACATGCACACACTACCAGCATCAACATGGGCTCTGGTTTATTTCGTTGTCTGTTGTCATGACAGTGGCTTTTCTCCTGTGTTTGCAATTTTCCTCCCACGATGTCACCAGATGATGTGTCTCAGTGAGAAAACTACAGGTGGGGTGTTCACTTTCACCACTAAGTAGACTCAATCACCGGCTGTGATTGTGGATGTTACAGACAAACACATGATTTCTGAGCCGGCGCTCTTTCTTTATGTAACAGGTAGCTCTACCCACGTACTTCCGTTTTACAGGATATTTATTATATTGTCATGTGGCGACTACGTGTCTGCATCACACTCAGTTTTCTCAGTTTCCTGTTAACCAGATGTTTTTTAGATACTAGATGGATGAATAGGTGGATAGAATAACAAGGCGTGCTTTATAAAGGTAAGTAATGGCTTTATTAGTGGTTTAAAACCTGTGTTTGTGGTTTTATTGTCAGTAATAATCCATCAATAGGATTTCTGGCGACCAGGTTGGATTGATACAGCACCAAAAGTCGGAGGTACCATCCAGTATGCTGAATTAAAGCAAAAGTTAACTATTAGGCCCAGCAGCCTTCTTTCTTTTCTTTACTTGATGGAGTACTGAATGAAATTGAACTAACCCTGAACTGTCTGCAGAAAACTGTGAACCAGCCAGGAAGCAGAAATTCAATGCATTCATTTCCCTTAACATATTTCTCCACGGTGTTTTTTCACAGTTTTTTGAGAACTCGTGTTTCAAAAAGTCTTTCCCTCTTTGCTCGGATGTTTAACATGTCTGGATTCCGGCGGAAGAGGCGAGCTGTTGACACAAAGACGATATTGATTTCAGCACGTTTCCTCTTCTTACCTTTCACCCAAGTGTCAGTCCGGCTGACGGGGGCCCACGGGCTCGGTGTCGGAGCTCAGCGTCAGACTTCGCCTCAGATAGAAAAGCGGCAGGTCAGAGGTTGAGCGGTTTCTTCTCTGCTGAAACCCTGGAGCCAGCATGTCTGGCTCATGTAGATTGAGCACAGGAATTTCTTGAAGGGGCTCTGTGGAGTTTTCTTGTGAACAAACATTTGCGAAGGCGAGTTTTAAAATTCAGCTTTGTCTACATTATATCAACTAGCTTGCAGTCTTCTTCCCTGCCGTTGCTGATTCGTTGAAGCGTGTCCAGGTGTGTTACCTCCACCTGTTGATCAGTGAAATAGTGTGACACCATCTGTAGGACTGTGTATCGTGTCAACATAACTTATGCATGCGTCAGTAAGTCCATGTGAATCCACCATGGCTGAAACACATCATGCAGTTTCAGTTAATACTTTGGACCTCAGTTATATTCCTGTCTCGTAAAAAGCGCTAAATGTAGTTCTGGTGAATGTTAAGTCTGTTTTCCAGTAACACTTTCTGTCAGTTCTGCTAATATGCTAAAGTAACACAAACTCCAAGCTTAGATAATCCTCACTGTTAGAACCGTGAACAAACACCTGCGTCAGAAGTGACGGTAGAAATAATGAGCGCCTGCCAAAGAAATCAGAATAGAGAGTTTTCAGCGGCCATGGTAAATATCCAAATGAATACAACAAATAAGCCTATAATTAACCTTGTTACATTGTGGGCTCAGCTCTTAAAGCTCTACATGTTTTAGAATAAGAACTTCCTCAGAAATAACTACATCCTCTCCGTGTATTACCTCTGCCAAGGAGGTTGTGTTTTCACTCATGTCTGTTTGTGGGTTGGTTTGTCAGCAGGATTTCACGGAAACTGTTGGACAGATTTGCACGAAACCTGGAAGGAGGATGGGTCTCGGCCCAGAATAGCCCTCATTGCTGTTCGGTGCGGATCGGGATAAAGTTACGAATGCAAGAATTTCTTCTTACTGCCTTCAACATTGTGAGTTAGAGCTGTTTTTAAACGAATTTCTCAGGGAATAATGCACAGATCTTGATGAAAATAATCTGCCGAATTTAGCTGGCTGGTATCTATGAGTCAGCACAAAAGTGGACTGTTGGGCCCTGGCAAATGTATGTGCTCTACTGAGTGCCATTTAGTTTCCAATGCTATTTCAAGCTGTTTTGCTGAGGAATATTGCAAAGCAGTAAACTGTTTCTATTAGAGGCAGCACTTCTGCTCGTCATGTACGCTTTTACCAACTAATGTCATTGTTTGCATTCTTCTTTTTATTCAGTGTGTACCTAGAGGATAAAAAAGTATGTAGAGGCAGATCAGAGCCAAAATACTTAAGAAAGTGATTTTATTGTTAATGTTGATCACTGCATGAAAAAGGGGCAGTGACTTCTTTGTAAATTAGTTTATCCTCAAAGCTGTCTGCTATGGTTGTTTTCATCTGTGTGCAGATCCTGCTGCTGACCCCTCTTCACATCATGATGTAACGCCCCCACTGGGCACATAGTGGGAGCGGTTGATTACGGAAGAAGCGCGCATTAAACACATAAACAACACAGAATCCGTGCTGTAGACATGAGCCCATGAGTGCATAGCAAGTATTTACTGTAGATGCTTGCAGCTGCTGAGTAAGAACAATCTAATTCTCTAGCATGTAGATGTTTTACATAATGATTATACAAAAAACTTTACTTATCATCTGGTATTTTGCAGAAGGTTAATAATACTGAGGAAATTTCAGTGAAGCTCAGCTTAACTTTCATGTGGAATCATCCTTTAAAGTCTCCCGTGTTGATGTTCATCCCTGCTGACATGGCCTTGAGCCAGACAGTGACCCTGGGACCAGCTCCAGGACTTCTATTGTTCATCTGACCCTGACCTTTGACTTTCTCCTGCAGGAATCAATAATCAGACATTATAAAATGATGTGAGGAGTAAAGTTGAGTCATGAGCGCCTCTGGGGGGCGGCAGCCAGGGAAAACATTACATTAGACACACTAAAATATTTACAAGCCTCTGTCGGCTCCTGAGCCTCCAGCCTTCATCAAGTGCCAGGGCTCTGCCATCCGGTGTGGCCCCTGCTGTTTGTTAATGGACTTCCTCCTCTGTGCTAACAGAGGGATGGCTGCTGTGTTTATACGCTCAAGGCCTTTTTCAAGTGAGAGTATATGGGAAGCGTAACAGGTTAGGTGTTTCATTGAAGGCTGGTTTGGAAATAATGAGGGCTCAATGGCTGTTTGATTCACTAAATCACTTTTTTGTGTGTTCTGCGGACATTGTGCAGAACTGTTGGAAGAAAAGTCTGTGCAGCAAAGACATTAAAGGAAACTGCACAAGTGGATCCGATGAATAAACATTTATCTATTTTACAGTGTAAAGAAATTATTTAAACTAGGTTAATGCCATGTAAGGGACTGATGTCTTTGCCTTTGTTATTTTTAGACATAAACAGAGGGAGGGAAACACAGTGTGCCTCAGTATAGGTGTTAAAACTCTCAAGTTTTTCTATAGGTGTGAAGATCTCAGAAGCAGCCGGTGATCTGGTGCTTCTTCTAATTCTAAACTAGTCCTCTTATTACGTATACAGTATGTGTGTGTGCAATGAATGTCAAATATATAACTTTAATCCTTCTAAAACTATTCAAGTCAATTCAACTGAGGTCTGACATGGGAGACCAGACCAACTGACAAAGAGCGAAGGAAAGACACCAACTTAAATACACAAGGGAGGGAAGACTAATTAGAGCCAAGTGAAGCTAATAGGGCAATCATAAAAGGTGGGAAGAAACACAAAGACAGGAGGTGGAAAGTCACAACAAGACACATGAGGATATAACGACAAAATCAAACAGGAAACAACTGTAAACCAAAAACACAAACCTTGACGGGCCTAGTGGCCGACATCAGAGCCAAAATAAATTGGTGAAATTCAGATTTGTGAACTTCTGTGACCACTGAAAAAAAAAAAAACAGTTGGGAAAAAGCAAAACTGTGGTCGAACATGCTTGAAGGAGGAAACATTGTACATTTTCATGGAGAAGAGGTGGTTTCTTGTTTATTTCAAATGTTTTCCAGAGGAGAAGGAATCAGCAGCTCAGTACAGAGCAATAAAAAGCACCAACCATCACTGCATTGGAATACAGCTGACCTATATGCAGCTCAAGAAAACTGAAAATGACAAGCCACTTACAGCTCCCATTCAGCCCGCTTCTCCCATTCACAGGCAGCGAGCAGGGGTTCATTCAGACCAAGGACAGGCTGTGTTTGTCTAAACCCAGGTGTCTCTGTTTCCATTTTAAACCTCTGCTGACTAACGGTCGAATATGATGTCTATTCATCCATCTCGCCCCCGTTGGCGTGACAGAGACACAAGATGATTGAACAAGGACATAAAAAAAGAGACACACAGTGTCTATATTTACCTGCTTTAAACATGAGAAACACTGACAGAAGATTAAAAAACAAGGTGAGCAGAACTTCAAGAATGGGTCTGTCAATGGAAACATTACATACACATACATGGAAAATGTCATAAGAACTAAAGTCAACGTGCTCTTGGGCAAGACACCAATAACCGTATGAACATTATTTCCTAAACGTTATGAGAGGAAACAAAGAATCAAAAGTGCTTTTAAAAGCAGCAAGATGTGCACAGCTTCACAGTTTACCTGCTGCCTCCCCCTCGGTTTGTCATTAACATCCACGCACACTCGTATTTACACTTCATTAACACCCTGCTCCGTGTCATCAGTCTGTGGTGTTCAGACAACTCCAGGAGTCACTGTTGATGAAGTGATGAAATCTAATTTTTATGCTGATCCTTTCCCTCGCCCTGCCTTAGTGAGTTTTATTTGAGGTAATGGTTTCTTTTATTTCCCTGTATGCCTTGTGACAATCCTTAGAGTATAACAAATGTGTTTTATACATCTGTGTAATGAGAGATACAGATGATAGAGATGCTGTGGCTGAGAACATAAAGGGGCCTTTTCTAGCAAATTAGCTCTGGTTCTTGAACCAGTTCCATTGAAGATTCTTGGAAACTTGGTGCGATCTAGTACCCCAACTTTGGTTTTGTACATTTTTCTAAAACAGGAGCATTTGCCTCTTTTTGGTTCCAGCTGAGAACCAGATTTAGAATTTTTAGAAATTTATTTTTGGTTAAAATGCTCCAAAAATGGTGTGCGAACCAGAGCAGAACTTATTCAGTGTTGGTGGAAAAAGGTAGAAAGATCTTAGTTCTTAAGGTCTTAACTTTTAAGATTTCCAGTTTCCTTATAGCAGTGCTGGATTGTTTCTGTTTTGGTTTATATTTGGCCAAATAGCACAACAATGAAAATAAAATGCAACCAAAGAAACATTTTGACCAGATTTGTATTTAACCCTGCAATAGAGATGGTCTGCCATTGCTTACGTTGGTGTTTTTTTCTTATTGTTATGTCATTGAGCTAAGTCATCTAAGTCAATAAACCACAATAATTGATAAAGGTATTGAAACTGTCATAAATAAAATTAAAAAAAATCAAATTTTACTAAATAAACATACACAGCACATTGACCTACAATAATTCTGAATGTAGAGACGTGAACCAAATATTTCAGAACAATCCATGAGTTATTTGTAGGCACAGTGGAAAGGTGTTTTGATTTTGATTGGTGTTCGGTGTCTATTCTTGCTTATCGTGATGTAATTTCCTAGATTATTTTTAAATGATTCAACTCCTAAAACTCAGTACAACCTAAGCTAAAATGCTGTGTAAGTCAACAAGCCACAATGACATGAAATTATTAAAACTGTGTCATAAAAATCAACCTGCTTTCTCCTCTTCTGGCACCAGTTCACTACGGCAACATGTTTTACATGTGACGTAACCGTAATGTATACCTGGCTTACCCAAGTCGTAATTAACCAGAAATATCCAGTCCAGTTACCGCCGCATTATGATCGGGTTACATGCACGATAGCATCATGTATGAGTTACATATTGTGTCTATTTTGGTAGATGTCAACAATCCTGTGAAGTATTCTGTTTATTACCCAATAGTTGGTGAAGTGTGCTGGGATGCTGAAGGGATGAAGTGCCATTTCCTCCCACTGTCTCCCTTATTAGCTCTCTTTCCCCTGTTCTGTCGCTGAAGTGGCACAGTTGTGTCAGCAGCATTACTCATACCTGGGCTGGATAAACTGGGCAGGCAGGACTGGATCTGCCTTAATCACCCACTTCCACTTCCTGTTCCTCGACGTGCCAACAACCTGCCGTGGGCGGACACTGATGACGGGAAACAGAACAGCCGAACCGGGGAGAAACAGGAGGGAGCGCTCGGCTGGGATATTATTATAGTTTCACTAATATAGGGGCAGGAGACTGGGAAGAAAAGTGCGGATGTCTGAAGTCACCTCACTGAGAGAACACACACATCGAGAGGAGTGCTGGTTTCCTGATTCATATAAAAGATGTTCTTCTGCTCTCTTGAATCCGTCTTCAGGGGAAGTGAGCACCAGATAGGGCAAGGAGACAAGACACACTGTCCGAACCTCACAACTAGAATTTTTTAATTTGAAAAATTGTCAAGGATCTCTCCAACATTTAAAAAATGTATCTAAATCTAAGTCATTTTAAGTATTTGGCTGATCTGTTGAAGCAACATTATATAACTATTTTACCTTAAATTATATAATAGAGTGGGAACAACAGAGGCATCATTCTCTCCGAGACCTTCACAAAATAAAAGCCTGCAATCTGTTTGGTATTCTCCCTCTTGGGCTAGTGTTTTTTTTGGAGCTGGCTTTTGTGTTGTAACTTGCTTGATGTTTGGCTGTGTTAGTAAAGTTATCATAACAAATGCACGTGCACAGCTGTCGATATTTATGACATTATAGACTCTTTTGCAATGTCAACAACTTTTTACACTGATGTTGTCAAGAAAGCCACTGCTCCTGGCCAATCATTTGGTAATTATTTCTCAAAATGCTACTTTAATGTTCACAACTTAATTGTCTTAACTTATTTGTTTCAACAAATACTTACATGGGTATTACACTGCTGCCCAAGTACTTTTATATATCCATAAAAATGATCCGGGTGACATTTTTCATCATGCAGAATTGAGTGCTGCAAGGATGACGCATTTTTGAAGGCCAGCTTTGAAGTTAGCCATCCTGGTTCCCTCGACAAATAAGGTAATGGGATTTCTTCGTTGGATTTTGGACTTTGGAGAAAATGACACTTTAATTGGCAAGATAATCTTCACAAATGAACACCACTTTTATGATTTTTCAAGTAAAAAGGCAACTGTCAAGAGTAAAAAGCTAACATTAGGCTATAAACGAATGACACCACAGGCACATGAACAGTCACCACCACTAAGCTGGTGGAGAGTTGGAAAGTTTGAGTCAGAGTCCTTTGCGAGAAGTAGATGACTTTCTTTGTTGGGGCATGATGATGTTTCATGTCCTTTACAACTTCTTTAGTCTCAATTAGCCACTTCTTATCAATCACCGTTTTACACATAAAGCTTCAAAATTCATTCCTCCAGCACTCTATTTAATCTTCCAGTCGGAGCTGTTGAGACCAGTCAAACTGCAAAGGTGGCTGTATGAAAGTAGAGAACAAAACACATTTTCTGCTTGATCACATCAGTGAGGGTGATAGTCAACTACAAGTGAATGATTTGTTGATAAATTCTGCATCACAGTGAGACTGACACCAGACAGGTGTTGGACACAACTGACACTATGCTGAAAGTGTAAATAATGAGACCAACTGACAAACAACGAAAAAAAATCAGCTAAGTAGGACTGATAGCAGGTCTGTCTGTGTGGGCAGGCTGTGATGTTTGCTCGCCTTGTTTCTCTCATTTTGTCATTTTTAAAACAGCTTTTAAATGATAATGACTATTTATACTCCTCGAGAGTTGGCTGCGTGGGCTTGATGGAGACGGATGATTCACAAGCGTTAGAGATCGGCTTTTGTCAACCACCGCTTCTCTTTCCCGTGGCTCTCTTTCTCTTTCTGTTTATCTCTCTCCATCTCTACATCTCGCTCCCTCCGTCTCTTTTCTCCAGAGGAGCAATAATAGAAAGATCCTGTAGTCACTTCAGGTAGAGGCTATGTGGGCGGAAGGACACGTTGACTCAAGGTTTATAAAGGAGCCAAAGATAGTTTTTGAACGAAAGGTTTCATAAGTCTCCCGTCTGACTCACGACTAATTTAAAAAGAAAAAGGTTACTGTTAGTTGCAGCACTGGCCTGGCCAATCAGGTCAGTGCATTTCTTTAGTTTGAGTGCACTCAGAAAAAGGTTTTTTATGCTTTATAGAATTTCGTCTTGAGTCATATAAATGGCTGATAAAAGATTACATAATAACTAAATAAGATAACATAATAGAAGAATAAAACTTTTGTATTTGAGACATATTCCTTAGATAAAATGCTATTTTCATGAACCAAAACCAGCATCATTTTCATATTGTAGCCTACAACAAACTTGCAATATTATTATAAAACTGTACCTTGAGGTGTCCTACATGCAGCACTGCACGCAGTATGTTTAGTTGGTGATAGACTGAAAGTGGAGGTCACTGACGTTAGCTTACCCACTACAAGAGAAGCTGACTCAACACAGCCTCATCAACTGTTGTACAAAAACTAGAGATCCCATGAGGCATTGACAGTGCACAAAGACTTTTGGTGTTGTTATGGTGTTGTTGAATGCTCCAAAAAAATATATATATATTATTTTAATCGTAAATAACACAGTTTTGCATGAGATAGCAAGTTGCTAATGTTGTCAGGCTGCCATTTGGTGCTGGGCCGGTTTGTTAGCTCTCTACTGGAGTTGACGCCTTGTTTTTCCGAGTGCCCCTTTGGCCCTTGACAGAGTTACAGTACAGGGCGTAGTGGTTAAAGGGTCCCCTATGAAATGAGAGAGCCCTTCAAGGCCCTCATATGCCATCAATTGTGGTCGATACTGTTTACGTAAACAGACGCGACCAGACATTTCCAATATGCCGTCTTCAGCTATGGTGGTTTCTCTTGTGTTACTGTAACAATCCTAGTATTATCACAACTTTACACTATGAAGCAAGTCCCTGTTTCATTACCCGGTCACTAGCAGTGCTTTATTAGTAACCCGTGCGCCTACCTTGCCAGTCTGCACTGATATTAGAGGAGCGGTACCGAGTGCAACAGAAACTGTGCAAAATGGGGTTACTGTCAAGCTCAAATCAGCAACAACAATGTAACATAAGGTAGCTAGCTAGTTAGCTACAGAGGCATCAGCAAACTAGTAGTGATTGTTCTATCAAAGCTAAGGCAAAAACACAGCCTTTTTAAAAATGTTCAGTTATTCAGTCATGAATCAGAAATCACTGTTACTTTTGTCAGTATGAGAGTGCACAAGCAATGCTATGTTCTCATTGCTTGATCGAGGTCTTGATGATGTTTTGGCTGCATCGTATCTACATAAGCTAAGCCATAAAATAACGTGGCTGGTTGTCTCGGTTTAAATGTGACAATACAGTCTGTTGTTCGTCGCTGAAAAAAGACTTTGTTTCTTCTGGATTAACAGAACTGGGACCAACAATTTTCCAATCAAACACCCGCTGCTCCAACCATCCAAGCCGGTTCTGCCCGGATGCCTATAATGGTAAAAGCCTATTATGGTATAAACCATGAAAATCAGATGTTTCCCACATTGCTTCGCTCGTATCTGGGACAGCTCACAGTAGCACGTGCAGAGCTTGACAGCCAGCTATATCAGCACCCTGCAAATCCATCAGATCCGCACATGAGCGAGGAAGAGGGGGCTGCAGGAGGGAGAGGAAGGTGGGTGTTATGAAGCGATGCACACACATCCTCCAACTTATAAAGAGGCGATTCAAGGGATGTGAACGGCTGGACTATTTTTACCACTGGCAGCAAAGCTCGTCAGGTGACGTTTTGGTGGGTTTGGGGGTGTCTGAGAAAAATGAGGGCACATCTGCAGCTCTGTTAGCGACGGAAAGAGACAAACCCAGCAATTTGAACATTGGGACTATTTTTAAGCTGCACAGCTTGAAGGTTTTGATTCCACCTTTTGTTGATTTTGGCGGCAGCTACCGTGTCGTTGCACCTGAGCTTAAATTGGAAGTGTTTCACCTTAGGAGCCAATTTGAGGCATTCAGTAATACTGAACATTTTCATTCTGACAATAAACACAGTTTTTCCTGAAGTTAAGTTTTCTGCTTCTCCATACACATGTCAGAGTTCAGGCTAACTCACCAAGCATAGATTCATTATCTGCAGCAGTGCAGATAATGAATCTTGTGCAACTTGGATGTAACTGTTTGTCCTGTTGATGGTTGGTTTCAGTCCTGTACATGCCATTGAAAGGCAGTTTCCCCAAGGACACAGGACAAAACATATAGTAAGAACCTTTTTGGTTTTAGTTTTAGCGGTTTTTAACTTAAAATACTACCAAATATAACCTCAATTTAAAAGTTTAGAAGTGGCCAAGAGGAGGAGCTCAGTGTGAAATGAAGATTGCGTGTATTTGTACAAAATGTGAGCAGTTGAAGGTCACGTGTTCAGTGTGGTGGTAGTCAGAAACAGGGAACGTGTTTGTGGTTCAGTTTGTCTGGTCGAAAGGACCAGACCATCACAAGCTTCACTACACTGCTAGAGAGAGTGTGGATAAAAGCTTGAAGAAAACGTGTCACAGTTGAGCTGAACAAGGTTAAATGCTTACAAGTCAGACTGTTGCAGGGCAAAGTCTAGGTAGAGTTGTGATCACACTGTCTTGCTGTGGAAATTGCGTGGGCTGAATGGCCGTGATAGAGAACATTGTATGTGCTGTACACACACACACACACACACACACATAACACACACACACACAACACACAGGGAGAGAGCAAAACACTGAGGCCCAAAACAAAGCTCTTCTTTCTGACTTCCCCCCTACTCCAGACATTCTTTCCCAGCATTCCAGAGGGCGTGGGTGGGGTCAGAGGTCCCAGTGACACAAGTGATGATTTTAACAGTGGGGAAGCATGTTAATGAAACCTACACACATGTTTGTACTTGTGTACTTGTGAGGACCTTCAGTGACGTGAAGCACTCTCTGGCCCCTGACCCTAACCTTCAGCTAAATCTGAGTCTAAACTTAAACCCACAACCAAGTCTTAAAACTGCCCTTTAATGAAGCATTTCAAACTGTACATATCTTTTTGTAAGATTACAAAAGTGAAGGGTTAAATTTCAACTTTCTTATTCAAGACATATCAAGTTACTTAGATGATGAGATAAAAGTGGGACTCATAGGAGGGGAGGACATCAGCTGTCAGTGATGGGAGTGTTCAGCCGCAGAAGGTTTGTCCATGTGGGAGGTTTGGAGTGAAGGAGAGGTGATGATAGCTGAGTGTGACAGCAGTGCTGCCTGAGAGGCCATGATGCAGCAACAGGCTCGACTTGCTGACGCTGTCAGAGGAAGTGAGCCTTTATGAGTCCCGAGACTATAAAGATACCAAGTGTCATCGTTGACCTGTGGACCTCCATCTGGCGTTTAGCATCATTAAACATACATACAGCTCCAGTGAGCGTACAGAGAGCCGCTCAGACAAATCTGCTCAACTAATATATGATTCGGCTCCGTTTCGGTTTTTGTTTTAGTGTTTGTCAAAAAAAATCTGAATAACTGGCAGCAAGACTGGACCCAAACAAAAAAAAACATGCTGGCAAACGACGTGGCATGTGGTCAATAAACAGATAAGAGAATTTTGGCAAATGCAGATGAAGGCAGGAAATAACAGGCAGAGAGCTTGTCATAAACAAGTTGGCAACAGGTAAACAGATGTCAATCGGGAAACATCTATTAGTCTGCAATCAAGAATACAGAACAGATCTTTTACACTGGGATGGTTGGCAAAGACAGATCTGATGAGACAGGCTGCTGGGGAGATCACGTGACCTACATGAGCAGGAAACTGAAGGGTGGAGAGGTTAAGCATTAACCACTGTTAGTCCAATCGAGGCAAGGTTGTCAAGTTTTAATAAAGTTATTTAGTCACACTTGAAGACTTCCTTCGTCACTCTCTGTCTCTCTGCCGGAAGTAATAGCGACAAAACGAAACGCACCATTACCTTGAATAAAATGCTGCATTCCTCTGGTGTGAACATTGTTGGAAACGTATGGGGTAATTGGGACAAAATATACAACAAAGTTCTCATTTTTAGACATTTGAATGCAGAAATGTTACATATTATATCTTTAATGTAAAGGGAAGAATGTCTGAACGGGGCTGAGTATGGTCCTTGAAAGAGATTTGCACAAAAACTCAGAGCTGAATGTTGTGACTGCATAGTTTATACACGATACACAGTTATGATTTACTCTCATACTTACACACTTAACACATCCTGTTGTTTCCAGTCCAACTTTGCCTTGTATCGTGAATGCAGCTGTCATCAGATGACTAGACCGTTACACAGCTATTTCTGACACATGTGGCTTAAAATAATGAACACATGTGATTTCCTCACAGATATTGTGCACTTTTGGATACACTCAATGTTTAATATGCCACGCACAGGCTGCTCTCAGCTGTGGAAAGAAGCTCTAATGTGACTTTTAATTAGCAAACTGCCTGCTGCTCAGTTAGAAGAAAATTTACAACGTGCCAGCTCACATCCTTGAAAATTATTCCTCTCTGACATACACACACCGCAGCCACACTCTCTCTCTCACACACACACACCAAAGCCACACTCTCTCTCTCTCACACACACACACCAAAGCCACACCCCTCGAATGTCCTCAAACTCACAGAAACGCAGGCACAGACATCTTGACACGTGATTCCGACTGCACCAAATCTCTCTCACGAAAAGACAAACTCTTCTAACACACCAAAAAAGTGCCATGTTTGTTGGAGGAGTAGGTTTCACACACACGCACACACACTCACACATTTGCTAATCTTAACCTCAGCAACCCCATTCATGAGAAGCGTTATGGGCTGATGGGTTCGTGTGTCACCGTGTGTGTGAGGGTGTGTATGCGCTGCATGTGTGCAAATCCGCTGACAGGAAGTGTTTTGGGGGTTTTGTTGTTTTTTTGCGAGCTGGTCCATCTGTTGCTTCCGACGAGGTTTTGGTCACAGCCCGTTCCCTAAGCCGGATTAATAATCTGGTCAGAGAGAGACAGTGTGTGTGTGTGTGTGTGTGTGTGTGTGTGAGAGAGAGAGAGACAGAGAGAGAGTTGGAAAGTGTGATGGTGTAAGTGATGAGATTGTGAGGATTGGCAGTGAAAATGATAGCATAGCTGGCATGCAAGAGCAAGTGTGTGCGTGTTTGTGGGTGAGAGAGTGTTTGCCGCCCTTTAAGTCTGTGTGTGATGAGAGTGAGTCCGTAGGCGTGTGTGTGTGCGTGCCTGTGCGTCTGCATGTGTGTGTCTGTCTGCCTTTGCAATTTTGGAACTTGTAACTCGATCTGCGAGGGCAACAGGAAATTGCTGGAGTGGATGAGGGGGAAGCAATGTGACATGAGACAGGTGGGTGGGGGGTGCAGGGGGGAGCTGATGGAGGGATGGATGGCGGAGGGAGAGACGAAGGGGGTGGAGGCTGCTGTCAACACGCTGTCGCTCGAGGGTAAGAGGGACAGGAACCGTTAGCAGAGGATTAGCAGGCGCGCCAAGTTTAGCCCTGAAACCTCTTGCCTTTATTTTCATGGCCAAAAAGCCAGTGGGAACTGGGGCAGCCGGGCCCACAGCTGGATGTCACATCCATACTCAATCACAAAGCGGATGTGGCATTTTCAACACTTCAGGATGTTACTTTGCAGCACGCGTTAGGATAAATAAGCATGACTTTTGATGCTCCGTAGCACAAAGTTGATTGATTCGGTCTTTGATCAGTGCCAGGAACTTAGCAATTACTCGTCCAGGTGCTGATTCCAGACTTTCAAAAGTTACTTTTTGGCCCTTGTTCCGTTTTGGAGCTGAAACTCCCCACGCTTTGGCAACTGCTCTGCTCCAACTGGAGGATGGCGTTATTACCAAGCACCTGGAGTCGTGAGCCATTTCTGCGACGCAAACTGAACAATCTCATTCTCCAACCAAAATAGCAGCTGAGCTGTTATTATTCCAATATTTAGCATGACAATATCTGGATCTCACTTGTAATTGGTTGTTTTATTCTACTCAACTGTGAAACAATGTGTGTGTGGGAGGGAAAAAGTTCTATCGATGTTGCCGCAACTCCTACTTGTGACGATAAAGGTCAAAGTTGAATTTACTTGTGTTATCAGCTCAGAGAAGTAATGCATCACTTATTAATCACTCCAGTGTATATTTCATGTACCAGTCTACTAGCGCTGTAATTAGTTTCTTTGCATGACTTTTCTGTCTGTCATGTCTTTTTTTAGCTTTGAAAGTCGGGACAAGATGTCTTTCTAATATGAATCATCTGAGGAAGCAAACGGCACTAATGTTCAGGGTTCATGTCTTCCTTCGCATGCAGCCATCTGTGACTGCAGTACTTTCCCATACATTAATCATAGTGTTAGATAGCTTCATCTATGACATTTAGCTCAGAGCACTTCACAGATGACAATCTTAAACCCTAAAAATGTTGTTTTATTGCAATCTGTTGCAGTAAAAAAAGACGTGTTGTCGAGAAGAAGTGCTGTCGATCTCCACGTACCTCTCTCGAATCGAGGCTCTAAGGACAGAGGATGTCGTTCACTGTACAGTTTGTAAAGCCCACTGAGGCAATGTGATTGTGATTTTGGGCTGTATAAAGAAAATTGATTTGATTCTATTTGATTTCCTGCAAATACTCAAAATCTAGCCAAGTAAATTTGCCTAGCTTCTAGTCCAAATATCTCTCTATACCTAATAGAAGACACAACCCCCTAGAAAGTAACACCTCAGCAAATCCGCACATTTCAGAAGCTTGAGAAGAATTGTAGTTGAGCAGGAATACAAAGTGGCAGTACTTGAGTAAATGTACTTGAAGGAGGGGTGCCCTCTGCACAGCATGAAATGTAATGTCTTGCTCAAGGACACTGTAACAGATATGGACTGACTGGCTGCTGCAGGGGATCAAACCTGTGAACCTGAGGGTGAAGGGACAGGTCTCTACAGCCACCCGGATATCGTCCATCAAACCTAAACCCAACTATAGCCAGCCCTGGGAAGCTCTTATTCTTAGAATGGGCCGCTGTGATGTCATGGCAGCGCTGGGATTGACAGATAGGGTCGGGGGTATGCGTGGCATGCCAAGCGCCCCCGGGGCTCTCATGGCCGTTCTTCCTGTCTGCAGCTTGGCCTTTAGTGGTTTTAAAGCCCAGGATTAAAGGGCACAGGAAACTACCAGACCTAATTTTAGACTGGCATGTAGATGGGCTTGGCAGACCCCGTCAGCACCTTCATCACAACGGCATAGCGGCTGTGACAGGGCAGGCCTTACAGGGATCTGGAAACACGTATGGCTGGGTCATCGTGAGGGCTGTCAAGGGGGTCGGCATGTGAACATGTGGTCAGATGACTGATATGCGCTGAGTGAAATGTACAGTAGTGAGGAGATAAGCAGGCGTTCCGGCTAAAAATAGCACAGCATTAAAAAATGTAAGACTCTGCATTTGGGTGCTGCTGCAGGTAGAGCTCAGGAGAGGAAATATAATCCGGTTTTAAGGTTTATCAGATGTCCAAACTCTGTTTAGGATTCCACCAGACTAATGAAATTTAACATCTTTGGAAATCTGTCTCTCGATGGTAGAAGTTTTTCCATTTAATTATTTCATTTTATATTGTGGTTTGTACATTGGTTGGACAAAACAATTGATTAATGACGACAATAATCAGCAGATTAATCCATGATGAAAATACATTTGTTTCAGTCCTATACAATTATGCAGGAGTTATATTAATCTAATGGTGTATTAACGGTCACAGAGACCATTTTTCTGCAGTACTTTTACTTTTAATAATGTGGGTTATTTCCTGATTATACTTAGCTTCATATTTTTTTACTTAGGGTAAAAGTATATTAGACTCACTTAGCAACATAGCTCCAGGAATTAGAACGTTGTTCCAACACCTAGTGAAATACGAATGATTAAAGGACGGATTGCTATTAGTTTTTGTAAAGATGTTCATGGTCCCCAGAGGATGATGTTGGTCATTGGTAAATGTTGCCGGTGACTCAGGGAGTAGCACGATAATGTCACTGTAAAACTTACATTTGATTCCCAGCCAAGATTCTTTCAACGTGGAGTCTGCATGTGTTCCCCAGAGCTTCCTTCTACCATTTAGATGGATTGGATACCGGATTAGATAGAGGACAGTAGGAATGTTATCACTCATTGCCTTCACAGTATATCTGCATTAACCCTGTGATAAACTGGTGACTGTTCCTTCATGTATTAAGCAGACCCCATGACCCTAAAAACAATTAGATAGGAAGAAAATATGAATGAATGATGATTAAACTAACTAAATATCAGTGTAGCAATCTCAGAGAAATTAGCCTGCAGAAATACTTCATATGGATGGGGATTTCTAGCATTGCCATAGTACTGTGTGTTTCTGTTTTTTGCCATTGGTTACGCATTATGGGCAAAAATTCACTCTTTGAGTTAGAACAAACATTGCCCATTACCGTGTGTACTTTTCTGTCAGAGTTGGACTGGAGGAGTCGTATTATTATGAAATGATTACCCAGGAAATGGAAAATATCACCTGTATTGGAAAGTGGGCAAAGGGGAGAGTGCTGGCACCTCCTGAAATGTAGCAGTCTTTTTATAAATCATTTACGTCAGGACATGAGTGTGCAGGTTTAGTCCTTTGTTACGTAGCCAATGATTCACTCACTTTGTTCGACAGCGTGCCAGATATTTCCTGTATAAACCTAAAAAAGACATGTCAGGAAGACCATTATTTTATTATTTTAGTTATTATGGGGCGTTTTTATACAAGACTTCAGCTTCTTTAGTGTACTACATATCATTTTCTCTTCGGCTGCTTTTTATATATATATAATCTGTGTTCTGAAGTGCATATTAAGGGAAAACCTTAATTAGATGACGAAAAAATGAATAAAAGTACTGTTCACTTATTATTTTGCGTTGTCTAGTGAACTACTGTTGGTCCCATCTCACTCATGTTTTATGAAACCCTACACTGAACTCTGAAGTTGTTGCGTCAGTGTTGCCTATAGATTCACAGACACACAAAACAATTCTGTTTCACAGCAAAACAGTGTTGCAGAGTTCAAACAGCTCATCGGGCATAATCTAAGTCTGTTGAAGCCCCAAGATCCCAAATTGATTTAAAAATAATATTATTTACAACCTCAACTGGCGGTCGAGCTTGTGCACCCACTTCAGACATGGTGCATGCTAACAGTTTTAGCTCAGCAGGTACAGTGAAGATTTGGGCTTAAAAAAGGGTGAAAATAACGTCTTTTCAGATCAATTTGGGACCTCGGAGGCTTGGATTACGTGGCAAAAGACATTTTTTTGCCCCCATCTACTCCAGTTGTTTAGGAGAATGTTGGAACTGATGTGAAGCTCCAGAAATGTTTTGTGGACTACAAAACTTCACTTTCCATTTTTATGGGGACTGAACTTTCAATTTTGGGTGAACCTGTCCTTTAAAGCAAATCTTTAAAGCAGTTTATCACAGTGACGCTGCTGTTTGTGTTGACTCACTCTTGACTTCAATTTGAGGACTTTGCTCCTTGACAAGCACGTACATGCTGCACGCATCAAGAGCTTAGCAGACACAAAGAGCTGGATGGGAGTCAGTCTTGGAAAGCCCCTCATTATAATCAACTGATTCCCATTTGTCTGTTAACTTTGATGCGAGGAGATGCTTTGCTTGTCTCTTTTTCCACACGCACACTCACACACGCACTCTGCTGTTGGGAATGTTGGTGCAGAGCAGGCAGGGCTCTGCTGAGCAGTGAGGCGAGTTGCTGCTCGCGTGAGAACACACCGCTCCCCCTCCCTCTCCCGCGCTGTGGGGATCGTCTTCTCCAGGTCTTTACAGGTACACGCCGCTGAGCTTGCTATCAAATAACACATTTAGGTGCTTTCAGCTACCTTTGATGGCTCAGTGCAGAGGCCCCGCCTTCAGGAAGCGCCAGAGGGAGTGTTTATGTGAACCCGAAGCCCTCACCACAAAGCAGCACCTGGAAAAACCAGTCGGGTTGTTTACAGCGTGACTGGAATCACTTTGTACCTGTTGAGTGGCATTTTGCAGTTTGTGAATGATTGTCAAAGGGAACATAGTGTGCGCGGTGCTTTGTTACACAAGCATCATGTGACAGGACATGCTAATTCTGAACTGGATATTGAAGTGGGAGATGTGTCGAGTGCTGCAGTTAATGAATAGCGAGAGCTTTGTGAAGAGCCTCATGATTCATGGCGACTGTTTTGGTTGTCGTGACTCGGCCTGCTGGTCAACACTCAACTGTACTGCGGGTGAGGAGACACTTACATAAACTTGTTACTGTGGACACAGACACAACAAGTATGTTCAACGGAAAAACAGGCATGGAGAGCAAGGAGTGTAGACAAAATAGCAATTTATTAATAACTTATCTTTTCTTTACATTCGTAAGAGAGGAGTGTGGAGGGGGTTGGCAGAGGTTGCCAAGATGGCTTCCTCTGGTAAGAGGCCTTCTCTGTGGAGGGGGCAACACAACACTTTTTCTCTCATCTTGACAAATAAAAACTGCATTTCACAGAGTTTTTCCCTGAAGAGGCAAGGTGAACAAAGCCTCCTACTTTGTCCACACGTCAGAGACTTTTAACCCTTGTGCACAGACCAGGATTACCCACATTAACCTTCAGAGACGCATGCTGGCCATCCTGACTCCATCTTTTTATGTGGTGCCAAATTAAAAACTGATGAAGACTTGATTTTTTTTTTGTGCAAAATTAAAAACAAATCTCTGGGATGCTGTAGAGTTGAGAAAATTGATGAATTTCTCTGAAGGCTAATGCGCAATAAGAACCCTCTGAGCGCAAAAGTAAGGCAAACAACCAAGGTGACTTTGATTTGTGAGTGGGTGGGTGCAAAAACAAGGCCCGTCGGCTGTATTCACACGTAAAGCGATTATCAAATATATTACACATGTACACATTTTTGCACAATTCTTAGAAAGCCTACTTGATTTTTGGCATAATCAACTTAAACATACTGATCAATATGCAATTTGTCTGCTTACATAAAAGTAGAATATGAAACAAAGAATCTTCAGTACCCACTTGTTGCAAAGGGTATATACTAGAGCAAGGCTTTTACTGTATTGTCTCTTATATTAAGATATATACACAATGTATAAATGTTTGAAAAGACTCCACAAATGTAAAATCGAGTCCAGTATATAGTGTGCCATTTAAAGCTGGGGTGCTTCAACCCCACACAGGCAAGTCTTCACAGAAGACGGAGGAGACAACGCGCCTTGACGTCTTGGGGGAACCAGTGCTAGACCCCAAAACAAACATAAAAAAGGGTTTCATTTATAGATCTGTCCAGTTTTGAACAATCACGTCTCTTTGGCACACCAGCCCAGGAGCTTTGAAGCATAACGAACAGCTGTTGCCTCAGACACAATGACACAAAGAGTGAAAAGACCTCAGGAGTCCAACAGTGATATAAGATTGAAGTAAGAATCTGCACTCTTTAAATGACTCTCTTGTCTGTCTCTTTTACTGTCTCTCCTCATTCAGTCAGCAGCAGCTGCGTCTTGGCCAGACAGCTTTGGCCCTCCAGTAACCGTGTCCAGCAGCAGTCGACTGTCCCACGCCAGACGACGGAAAAAAGAGAAGCTTTTTGCAGCGTTTCCAACAGGAGGCCCGTTAAACCTCCAGCAAGGAGAGGTGTGGCAACAGCAGTCCTCACGTGGACTGAAGGGGGTCCAGCTGGAAGACGTTGTGGTTGGTCGGGGTGGTGAAGTAGAGCTGCTGGGTCGGCGGCGCGATGCGATTGTCGCACGGGCTCTTCAGGCCCAACGTGCGCTCAAAGTCCAGGAGCTGGCCCATGAAGTTAAAGTTGGGTGAGATGTTGGACTTTTTCATCTTGACGATGTCGTAGGCGTCGTTCATGGACAGGTTGAGCTTCTGCATCAGGTAGGCCACCGTTACTGTCACGGAGCGGCTGATGCCGGCCAGGCAGTGGACCAGGACGCCGCACTTCTGGCCTCGGGCTTCATCTGGTAGAAAGAGGAAAGGGAGGGAATGTTACAGACCTCTTCAAGATGTAAACAACAGATTGAAAGCAAGACATGGTTTATGAAATTGCTTCTAAGGCTGCAACGACCACTAGATTAAGGGTTTTTTTCAGAAAAGTCCATGTTGATATCTTAATTTTGCTTGCTTTGTCCAACCAACAGTCCAAACCCCCACATGTACAATGATACAGAAGAGAAAAGCTACGGATACAGATACACACTACATTTTCAGCAGTTTAGGGGGCATGATTTTCACATATTAGACGCTTGTCTTTCTACAATGGGTAAAAAGTGCAGCCCGTTTCTCCACGGAGAGAACAAAACTTGCGATAAACATCTGTGACATTTAAGTCAAGCTGTGCTGGAAGTTGGAGCGGGGCCAGGGAGGGAGAGCGGCGGAAGTTATTATCCCAGCTATCTCCCAGGCGTGTCAGTCAACAAACAGGGGCTGCGGCGGTAGCGCGCCTAAACAGAGCCGACATTCTTTCGTTTTTTGGCCTAGAGTAGCCGGCTGGGAAATTGACTATTACGGTCTATTAAACCATTCTTCCGCTCGCCAGGGTTACTCCGACAATGGTGCCATTTGGGCGTGTAAACGTAGGAGTCATGAGGGCACCCTGTCAAGGCGAACAGGATGTCAACAGGGCCTGTAAATGGCTCCTTTTGTAATGTGGGGGGGGAGATGGGAGGGGGAGGGGGGGCAACGCCATGTCCTAGATTACTTTCAATGCCACTTCCTTCCTGTTGCGCTCGAATTACCACCCTCCCCTTGTTCACTCTCCCCATTCTCCTGTTTCAACGTCGCCCTTTGTGCTGCAATTACACAAGCCCCGGGACAAGAGATAGGCCAGGATGTCTTCCATTGAAGTCAAATCCTTTGTACACAGTGCATTTTAGCCTGTGCGCCATTAGAGGCAGACTTGTATTCCTCTGCCTCAACACAATGGCCTTAATCTGCCCGCTCTGTGTGTCCCCGCCTGATTGACTGATAAGATCACAGCCAGGGACACCTCATCTAATCTCAATTTCACAATAAGAACATAAGAACTTCCTGGCAGTGATAAGACATATCACATTAATAAGATTATGACCCCTCGACTATCTGGTTCTGCCCCTCCACTTTGTTTTACATGTACTCAAAACAATCACGTAAGGTCATCAAGCGAGGACGGAAGTGAAGAGTGGTGAAATGATTAGTCGAGTAATCAATTTACAAGCTGGTTCCTGTTTTTCAAATGTGACAATTATCTGCTTTTCTCCTTTAAGTGTCATTGTAACCTGGTATGTTTGAGTTTTGGGTTGTTGTGCAGACAAAACAAGCCATTTATGAAGTCATACTGGATCATTTCCACTGTTTTACAAATGTATTACTCAAAAATTGTATCATAATTAATTATAATGATCGTTGTTTGCAGCCTGAGTGAGCACATAATGAACTCAGAGACCTGAGAGAAGCTGCAGTGTGGTTTCAGCTCTGCAGCTTTACTCACCAATGAAGCTGATGGCCTCGGGGAAGAACTGCGAGAGATTCTGGCTCCAGTGATCCGAGATGGGGATCTGCTTGTACTTGAACTCTCCTGCGTTCTCGAAGAGGTTGGGCAGGTTGGGAGTCACGTTGAGGATGTACTTGATGCCGTACTCCTCCAGCACGTCCAGGTTGGTGGAGTCCTTGGCGCAGCCCAGGTAAAGGTGCGGCAGGATCTCCACCGGGAAGGAGGGCTGCGGGTTGGACAGCGGGCTGCCGTCCGAGTCGGTGGCGCTGCTCGGGTCCCGGTCGATGTCGGACTCGATGTCCGAGGAGTCGGAGCTGATGCGCAGCCCGCCGAGGCCCAGCACCTGGGCGGTGGGGGAGCTGCTGTTGGAGGAGCCGTCCAGGTTGGTTTCGCACAGACCTGGATACTCGGCTTGGAATTTACTGAAGCCACCTGGAGGATGTGACAGAAATCTAATGAATACAAGGCCGCAGAAACACTGCAGACAAATATCTTAACTTGGAGTTCAGACACATCTGGCTGCGCTTTCCTTTTGGAAACATCTGCAAACAACGCCTTAGATTACATGATGTCTATCTTACACCAACATAAATAGTCACTCAGGTGATTTTGCCGTTTACATTTACAGCAAACGTGTTCATGAATAAGATTCCACATTACAATCTCGCTAAAGCGCCTCCCTCCGTCCCTGCGCAATAATCTGCGGCTGTGAATGAACAGCAGCGGGGCCCTAAAATGTGAATGAACCGCACTCACCCTCCAGATAGTAGGCCTTGTAGCCCTCGTCCTTCATCCTCCTCAGCAGTAAACCCAACACGGAGCCCCCGTCCACGTTCTCGTTCCACTCCCGGCTGTACTCGTCGTACAGCACGATGGTGTCCGTCTTGCAGCGGCGCACGAACTTCTCCCGGTCCTCCCCGTCGGAGAGCAGCGACCGCACGGGCAGGTTGCCCTTCTTGAGCCGGCGGAGCATGAGGCTCGGTATGGCCACGTTGATGGCCGACTCGACGTGCGACGACTCGTAGAGCTCCTGGGCCCGGCAGTCCATCACAAGCAGGCCGTCCCTGCGCGTCTCCAGCTGCTCCCGGAGCCAGCCCACCGTCTTGCTGATCGCCATTACCGAGTCGAGCTGGACGACGGGCTTGAGCTTGTCGAGCATTTATAGGCAGGAGTAAAAGTGATGTGAAAGAAGCGAGGTGTCGGGGAGCTGCAGACTTTCTGGCTGCAACCAAAAAAATTAAATCTTGTCTGGAGCTTTCTGTTTTTAGTCCGCTGCTCGGAGGGCCCTCAGCAACACGAGCGACTGAGGGCAATGATGTAAAAAACAATAAAAATCAAAAGTCAAAATGCAGAAAATGGACAATAAATTCTCACTCCAGAGGTGCGTCAGAGTCCCGTGCGCTTTAGGACGAGCCGGATCGGAGACCCTTCACAGATTTCCTTGACTGCGGGTCGCTCACGCAGGCAGTCATTCATGCATCTGTCCGGAGAGCCCGTGTTATTTATCAATGAGTCACACCGGCCCTGCGACGCGGCTGACGCTTCCTCTGCTCTTATATAACTCCACGGCTCCAAGCGCAGCTCTCCTTCCTCCAAGAGCTTCCTTTGTGGAGATCCAGAGAGGACAGGTGGAGTGAGGGGTATCAGTGGATGTCAAGCACGCGGGGTAAAGCGCGTATATCTGTGCCTGCGGATGCCGCCTGTTCCTCCTCCTGTCTGCGGTGTGAATAGACGCTCTGCAGGCTCTGGCTGGATGTGCTCTCTGCGGCGCCAGGCTGCTGAATGGCTACAATCGGGAGGCGTTTCATTGGATACATTATGTCAGCCGACCAATCAGAGAAGGCCCAGCGGCGGTCGCCTTGGAAACGGGGGCCGGATGGAGCGGCCCGTGTTGATGAATTGTTAATGAGTTTGTCATTCACAAAAACGGAGAGGAATTTCCGCTCCGGATCAAGTGAGTGCAAACAAACAGAAGAACTGCGGGGAGAAGGAAGGAAGAGAGGGAGGCAGGGGGAGGGAGAGAGGCCTTTGCTCAGACTGAGAGAGAAAGGGGGAAAGAGGAGATGTTGGGCAATAATAATAATAATATTACTACAGGCCTGTAATAATGGGCTTTACATTCTTCAGTTTGTCTGAGCTTTCAGAAAGTCAAAAGGTGCACTGTTTCGTTTTGGAAAAGAAACTCAGCAACTCACTAAGGTAATATTTACATGATTAATAAAGTAATAGGCCTACATACTTTTTTTTTTTTTTTTTTCATATAATTCCATAAGTGGATAAACAAGCCTTCCTCAGAGGGAATAATGTGACCAGAACAGTGTTTCAAGCAAGAAAAGTGGCTACTCAGAAGCATCCCACAGATCTAAACAAAGTAAAAACAACATGAAATTGTGTTTTCAGTCATGAAAATCAATCAATGAAGATTTTTGGCTTCTGAATAAAATTTCTTCCCCAAAATGCCATAGTGCGCCTTTAAAGTTGAGACCTTTTAGTAACACTTATGCCTCAAATAAAACATGTCGCTGTTGTTGCAATATCATAACACCAGATAATAAAGTACAATAAATAACACATCTATATATTGAATAGTGGATCAGAAATCTGTTACTGACAAAATAAAAAGAATAGTGTATATGTGACTGATTTGTTGCTGGAAAACAGTGCATGAAGGAGACCGACATCTTTTAAGACATTTAAAAAGCTTACACCCTGCTGCTGGAGAAACTCTCCTTGCAGTTGGAAGGTCAGACGCCAGACAAACAACAACAGGTGCCTGATCAGTGCTCTGACTCTGTCTCTCAATAGGACGCACTTTTTTCATTTCATCTGCATGTCTTTAACTTCAGCAATAACACCTTCCTGTCATGTGTCCTCATAACATCCTGTTGTTATGAGACAAGGCCTGGGCAGGATCTAGGCACATGCCTCAGTGCCACTAGGGGGCCCAGTCAGAGGAGAGGAGAGCTGCTTACTTTAAATTATGTTTAACAAACTTCTTTACATACATATTCAACATTAAAATATTTAAGATGTAAAAACCTTAAAGAATCCCTGGTCTAAAACTATATTTATATAGTTTTATATGTATTTTTTTTATTCTTAAAGATGCATGTTCTTTAGCTCTACTTTTCTCATATGGCCAGCCAATTTCATATCAATACCAAAATATGTCTATTTGATCCGGCTCTGCATGGATTAGGATTACATAGAGACACTTATACATGCTATACTGCACTTTTATCTGTGATGGGATTACTCAGGTACTGTACTTGAGTACAATTTCAAGGTACTTGTAGTCGAGTTTTTTCCATTTTCTGCAACTTTATACTTCCACTCCGATACATTTTAAAGGCTGATATTGTACTTTTTACTCCACTACACTAACTTAATAACTATAGTAACTCTAGTAATGCATACTGCCTCAGAGCCAAAGTAATATCATTTTAAATGTAATAAATGTATTTAATAATCAAAAAAAATATGAATATTTGATATAAGTTTAACTTTTACATGGCTGACTTTCACTTTTACCACTCATTCTAACATAATATATATCATATATATATACTTTTGGGTATGTTTTACAACACTGTATCTGATAATGGTACTTAAGTATCAAAAACAATAAACCTGCACTAATTTGGCTGAGATGCAGCTTATACTCTGAACAGTAACTAGTAAGTAAAGTTATTAAATGAACGTAGTGAGTAAAAAGTACAATATATGCCTCCAAAATGTAGTGGAGTGGTAGTATAAAGTAGCAGAAAATTCAAGTACAAGTACCTCAAAATCTGACTTAAGTGCAGTACTTGAGTAAATGTACTCAGTTACACTCCATCACTGTTAGCTATACTGCCTTTTTACGCACACTCATATGCATTCTGAGCAAAAAAACTAAATTAAGTGCTCATTTTGAAATCACATGCCCCAATTCTCAATAACTTCACACTCCAAACAGATCTGTATACATTATGCATTATATTATGGTGTTATTATATCGTCCCTCTGTCTGCTCAGTGCAGCCATTAAAGTGTTTTGTTCACCTTTCTAATCTACATCATCAGAAATAAACCCCGTTGAATAATACTGCCGTGTGACATTGTGAACAGACAGCAGCAGCAGCAGCGGAGCTATTTCTGTCTGTGCAGCCTTCAGTGGACTGAAGAGGGTCGTTTGTGTGGGTGGTGGTACATCAACGTGTCACCCTCTCTCTCCCTCTCTCTCTGCCCGGCTCTCTCTCATACTAACTAGACAAACCACAGAGAACAGAGAGATTACCTTTATTCCAACATGTGCAGCCGAGGCCTCTGTGCTGTTTACCTTCAGTGAGATACATTTCTATAACTCTCCAGGATCATAAGGACACGCACGTGAACAGAGCAACACAGTGGTGCGCACGGAAGTGTCGGGATCATTTCACATGAATCACCCGGATCTCCCGCATCTCCGCGTCCTTCACGCCCTTTTAACGCGGACAGACAAGGAGCGCCGGGCCATACAGAGTGATCAGGGCCGCTGATTGCTTCCCATCGGCCCGTTAATGGCCTCCACACCCAAACTAAATGCGTTTGCACAGTAAACAAAAGGAGCGCTTCCAGCGGTTGTGGTTTTATCGCCATCTGCGCCTCGCAGCCGACCGTAAACGCACACAAAGGCTTTTTAATTGATGACCCGTTGATTTAATATGTCCAGACTTCAGGAGGTCTAATTAGCTCCAGACTGCAGGACAACCATAAACACCTCCGTCAGATTAAAGCAAGCAACCGCAGTGATCATCAGGTGGAAGTCAGTGCTCAATGGCACATCACAGGTGTTACATCATAGATCATGGAAAAGGTAATAACGTCAAAGAAAAGGGTTGTAATTAGTTTTATAGGCCTGTTTCATGATCTAGCATGTGTGTAAGTAAGAAACTGCCTGAAAAAAAAAGAAAAAGTCTGTTTAACCCTGAAATAGCCTGTAGAAGTAGAAAATTGCCAAAAATATAAAATATTTAAGTAGCAGTAATTGGATGTAACTAAATACAACAGTACTACAGGTTATTTGTGTTTAAGTGTATTTTGATACTTTTGTACTTTAACTTAAAGGAACAGTTCACCCAAGAATGAAAAAGCATTCATTGTATCTTCATCCACATGCCAATAGATAGTAAAATGTTTTAAAAACATAGAAGAAGAAAAAGAAAGAAAATTAAAAAAGATAATTGAAAAAATACTCCATACAGCTCGTCCAACATAATCCAAGACTCCAGAAGCCATCAGGTCCTAAATTGATTTGAAGCGATGTTATTTAGACCTTTTTTTAAGTCGAAATCTTCACTTTAACTGCTAAGCTAAAAGTGCTAGCTGAAGGGGGTGCCCACCCTTGGCCATACATTGAGGGAGTAAATCATGTCTTTTCAAATCAATATGGGATCTTGGGGCCTCCAGAGACTTTGATTACCCTCAACCAGTCGTATGGGGCCATTTTATGCTGTTTATTTTGGTTATTTGTTCCCACTTTAAAACAAGACTCCATCTACTTGTGCTATGCTAGAACACTCACAGCTCAATTAGGCCATTTAATTGGGCTACTGCCATTGTCCCTGTATACAAACACCCAGAGAGAATCGATTTATTGAAAGAAGTATGTCCGACTCCACCACGGTAGGTGGCGATATGCACCGTTTCAGCTAGTTGCTACTGGACCTTCATCCGGTTGATCTATTACGTGACAAACACATTAAGAGGCGGTAAACCGGCTGCACAGCGAATGGTGAAAACATGGATGACTTTTCGGCGTTATACATTTCGTACGTACTCTACGCTTTACTTTTAGTACAAATGAGGTGCACGCTATCCCTCAGGTTGATACCCTCGTCATCGTCGTCTTCTTTTGTTTTTCCTAGCTTCCTGCTACGGATTTATGCCATGAACGACATCCGGGTCAGTCCGCGTGGGGACTGTGGTGCACGCGCAGAATGCCGAGGCCAGTTCAGGTTCGACTAAGGACCCGAACTGGCCTCACACGACTCATTTCTGAATGAGCCCTGTGTGGTTTACAAAGTAGCTCAAACTTGCAACCTTCACTGACAGCAAGGTTAGATTCCATGGTAGCTTCCTGTAAACAATACACTGGGATGACTGGGTGTGGATTTCTTGTTAAACCTCTCGACTGTTTCGGTCATGATGACGTCTTTAGTTGCCGGCCTTATTTCTCTGCTTCCTCTCGTCCGTCTCACACCTCGGACACCAGCAGCTCTGTAACCAGATAGCATGAAGCAGTTTATCAGTGAACTGACAACATTCTCCAAAACACTTTAGCAGAGTCATCTCATTTCACTGGAATAATGTAGACTGCACCCATGTGCCCATACACGGGTACAGGAGGGTGGGTGGTTTCCACATCAGTGGTGTCATATGATGGTTGCAACAACAGGTAAACAACTTGGGTGGACCAGTGTGTTGGGTGTAGCGGCGTCTGTCACTGCCCCACCCTGCCCTAGGTTGGTGGGCATAAAACGCTCATTCTAAAGGTAACCAAAACACAACAGTACTTAGTTTCAGGTGATTATACACTAATGAAAACATAATTATGAATACAATATTCAGTCTCTGCTAACACATACTCCTGAATCCTACACTGGACCTTTCAGGTGTTTTTCTTCTGGTGATTAGAAATTGCATTCGTACACACATTTTCACAACATCTCATATGTTTTGCAAGTGAAATCTTCATATACGGAATAACTGCAGCTATCTGGTGAATGCAGTGAATAATTTTATATTATATATTATGTAAACAACAAGTGCATATAGCTCAGTTATCCAGACCAGAGTACAGCAAGTGGCCAAATAGACGTTAAGTGTCACATCCGCAGATGTAAGCACAAACACGTTTCTTTTTCTTGCCCTTTGTTTCATCTTCACAACGAAAACTGATGCTGATAGTTTTGTTTTCCCACTGATGTGCAACCTCTTAAAACTTTTCCATTTTCATGCCAAGAAAAAATGTGGTTTGATTTAACGATTATGATTCCTTTTTCAAGCCAGAAAGTCTACAGACAGGATAAAAACAAAACTGGGGCTATTAAAGTCTACTAAACTCATGTGAAAGTTTGCAAAGTTTTGCAGCAGGCGCATTACTGCCTTGAAATGAAACAAATCATTTAACAGAAAACAGTTAAATTGTTGACAGCAGTTGGGTTTTTATGTCGCTGTGATCAGGGAAATCATAATGGTGCCACACCACGCAGCTGTAAACTGGTTTTACCTTGGGGCCTGTGAATACGGTGAAATATTAGGTTGTTTTACTGTCTACCGAATACAAACATATCTGCATTTATCCGTCTCTCTCTCAACAGACGACTCCCTCTCACCCGGCAGCCAGTCTCCTCACTTATTACCTGCATGTCTGTGTGTCTCTGTGCTGTGTTAGCATATGAAGTGTGTGGCGGCCCCGGCGTTAACATTGGCCCTTTGGCCCCTGTGGAACGCCCCCCCTCCTCCCCCCAGCGTGACAGAAGTCCCTGTGAAAGGAGCCAAGCTGTTTCTATTCACCTTCAAATGAATTCTGCTCTCTTTCACCAGCGAACGCCCCCTCCCTCCCTCGCCACCTCCTCCTCCCTGCTGCTCGCCCTATTCTTCGGCCTCTTTTTTCCCCCCTTTGCCCTTGGCCCCCTCTTTCCCTTCCTCTCTCACCCTTTCTGCTTCATTCTATCTCTTTGTTCCGTTCTCTCATGAAATCTGCGATCAGTGTCTGTACATTAAAATGAGTGCGAAATCGTTTGTTCGTATGGAATCGCTGCATGTCACTACATGCTGGGGCGAAGTCTGCTCTGATCAGCCTGATGGAGGTGTCAAGTGTCCTAATGTGTCCACATGAATCTGAAAACAAAGTTCACGCCTGAGAACGACTCGCATCCTCTGGTCACTTTCAGAAAATTCACGTCCAATCTGAAATGCCTAAACAATAGAAATCTATTCCCTGTCATTTATTTTGCTTGTTAAACGACACATTTGAGCATCACCGACAACATCTTTGTGAGATAATGTGGTTCATCAGGGCCAGTATTCAAAAACAGTAGTTGCAGTGCTGCACTGAGAAAGACAACTAAATCACTATTGTATGTATTTGCATTTGGTAAAATACGTACATAAATAAAGGTGGTTTGCGATACATTTGCAATTATTGACCAAAATGAGAAATCTCATAGAGAGTTGAGGGCCACAGAAATAAGTTATCTATGATTGATTATCAGATCTTGACACTATTTATCCAGTAACGTATTTATCCTTTATTTTCTTTGCACTACTTAAACTGTTTAAAACAACAACAACCGTACACCGTACAATACAGTCCTGAGCACTCACACGTCTTATTCTTTACTTTATTTGATCATTCTTTACCTTATCTGGTCAAATTTGCCTGCTGTCCTTGTTTCTAGCTGTATGTCTATTTTTGTCTAAACCAGAGTCAAATGTATAATATGTGTACTTGGTCAATAAAGCCAATTCTGATTCTGATTAACTAGCTGATGTACAAAACAAATGAACACAGGGAGGGTCAGAGATGGCATGTCTGCTATGTTGAAGTGCATCAGCCATGTTTGTGAGAGGTTGACAATTTACGCATTGAGGGAAAAAAGTAACGAATGACTGACTGGGAGGCACTCATTTCACATATTTTGCTGAGATTGTCAACATCTCACAAACATGGCTGACGCACTTCTACATAGCAGAGATGTCACCTCTGATCCTGTGATCATTTGTGACGTATGACAGCATAGTCAATGACACAGTTTTCATTGGACTATTTCTACATTTCTGTGGAAAGTGGCTAGGAAGTGACCGGAAGGCCTCAGGCACGACCGACTTCGCATATTTCACTGACAACACAAAACTACATCCATCCAACGACTTCATATGGCTGTTTCACATACCAGTCCGAGCCCGTCACCATATCCTTTGTTAACTTCTCTGGTCCCATCATCTGTTGACATGTTTGCTATTGCCTTGTTTGGTCTCAATGTCTTTGTATTCTCCTCCTGGAAAACCCCTGCCTTTCTTCCTCTCTTTGTTCCCCTCCATACCCCACAGCCATACAGCCATATGGATTTCATGTCCATTTTGTTGTGTTGCTGGTCTTGGTGTTGCTGATTTTTTTTCTTTTCCGTATTGTAATATTTTTATTCCAAAAAAAGTTGGAAAGGTCATCTGGGAGTGTGGCAGGGGTGTCAGGTTAAAGAACAAGAAGAAAACGCGTGTTCCTCTTGTTATTCCTCAGCTTCTGAAAAGATTCACCTTTTCATTTTCCACTGTCTCACCCTTCTTTGCATACATTTACATTTCAATCAGTTCACATTTCCATATTGACAGACCTAATGATTGACTAAATGATGAAGATGAGTGGGCAGAATGAGCTTCAATTACCAGATGACCAAAAGCAGGGAGTTTAAAGGTCACAGCTACTTTTCCATTAGCTCTGGTTAAAACCTGCTGGTTCATAGAAACTGTGTCTTCATGGAAGCAAAAAACATTGACATTTCTGTTTTTGTGTACTCCGTCACACATGTTAAAACATATGTAACACTGCGTTCAGTAGAAACGCTTTCTCCATGAAGGTTAGCAGGATCCAACTTGTGTTCAAACTTAAATCAGACGGAGGATCATGAAGGCAGGAGCCGAAGCCATTTCATGCTCTTAACCTCCATCTTTTTTCAATCTGCCCCCCCCCGTCCAACCCCTCTAACCCCACCCTCTCTTCTCATTCACCAGCTAATCTTGTCCTCCTCCTTGTTTCTTTGCCACCGGCTGCTCGTCTCAGACGGGGAAATCCTTTGTCCTCATACAAAGACTCACCACAGGCACTAATCAGGTCTGGAGCTAGACCTGTCTGTGTGATTGTCTGTGTTGTCTGTGCGTGTGATAGCGTGTGCATATGACACATATTCAGGAAGTGAGTGTGACTTATCATGGAATTTATTGTGTGAGAACGACAGAAGCAGACAGCGGCAGACAGTGGGAGAGTGTCTGCATATATCGCTGCGTTGCAAAATCCCTAAAGTTAGCACATGATTGATGCAGGAAGTCTGTTTGTGTTTGTGCCTCAAAGAGGAACTGGGTATTTAGTGAGAACGGTGATGGATACAATGACTAAACACACATTACGTTTTTTTTATTAACTTGGTTGTGTAGATTCCCTAAACATAACACCACGCATCTCGCCACTGAGTTCTTAGTATGCGATCTGTATGCGGATCATTTGGATAATGGAAAACATGTCAACGCAGGTGTAAGTTCACACACAAAACATTGCTGTCAGATCAGCCAAAAACCATTTGGAGGTAACGGGGCATGAGCTATGATCGGATCTCTCCAGGTTTAAATTACATCCGTACAGTTTATCCACACTCCGAAGATAAAATCTACCCATAAATGTTGCAGTCAGCTAACTCTACATCTCTCTGCCAGCTCAAGCTGCTCATTGAAAAACTACTGTATAGACCTTGTTTTCCTCTGCAATAGAGAATACCACATTTAAACCAAAATTAGCTTGTGTATGCAGGTTTTTTTAAACGCAGGTAAACCCGCTAAAAATAGGCAATTGACTCTTTTCCCATTGCCAGTGGATGAGTTTGCCTTTGGGTCTTTTTTTCTTATGTGTCTCGTTAATCATCACGAACACGGCGTAGCATAAAGGACACAGTAGAATACCTCATCAGACTACATAAAGAGGACGTTGAAACGCGTTTTAAAAAGTCTCCATAACAATCAGAATTCGACACATTGTGTTTTTTCTGGAGCTGATGATGAGAGAGGTTCAAGCGCTGCTGGACCAGAGACAGATGAAAAAGTATTAACAAGCCACTGTCGGTCACTTCGACACACGTCATAGCATCACGCCTGATTAGGGGCGAATAATTAGCGTGTCCACCTGGATGATGTTGTGATTTTAGAGCTGGAGCCGACAAACACCTGTGACTACTGCAGAGCCTGGCATGGCAAATATTATGAATTATGCTGATATATTGTTGCTGTGTGTTTTTAAAGTCTCAAATATCAACATGTATTACTCAAAGAACCAGTGTCAGTCCGACTCTAATCTAGATACAGATTGCATGTCAATATTTGGTGTAAACAAAGCCTAAATGTGCCGCAGTCAGCATCATGGAAAGATGACAGGAAGTTGCAGCTATCTCTATCAAGAGTTGAACCTCTTCAAATGTTGATCTTCAGAGGCCTTCACACAGTGTAAAGGCCAGACAAGACAATACGAAAGCCAAACAACGTGAAGTCAGAGAGGAGCGAGACCGCGCAGCATGAAGACGAGGAGGCGTTAGTGATGAAGAAGGACTCCTTCCAAGGCTCTGGGCTGCAGCAGAGTTTGAGATTAGCAGAGACTAAACAGGAGGGGCTGCTGGGCTCCTGCTCTCAGATAACAACCACATGCTTCCTCCTCTTATCACACTGATACTATCTGTACAGGGCAAGAACGCTTGCCAGAGCAACACCCACACAAACACACACACTCACAGGTGAGCAGCACGCGATGTCTTTGACAGCTCATTCTGTACATGCTGTTCTCCTGGGAACACTGTCCTCCGGTTTTTAGCGCTTCAGTGACGAAGGCTGTGGGTTTTTGGGAGGCTGACTCTGTAGGAGAAAGCTGTGGAGTCAAGCTGCTTAGGAATGATTTTTTTTTTTTTTACACTAATGAACATGATCTTTCTACAAAAATATTTCACAGGGTGATACAAAAATTTAAGTCGTGTCTATGAAATGGACAGCTTGAAGACGGATTGAAAATTGACGACTTTTAATCAAGTGTATTATGGAGACTCATACTCCGTAATGTAGAGCAGGAACAAAAATACTTGATTTAGGTTGAGAAGCCTCATTCAAAACATGGCTGCTTACAGAACAATAAAAACATGGATATGTTAAAAGAAGCTTCCCACATGTAAAAGAGAGCACATGTATCTACATCACTGAGGTGGAGATTCAGCCCTTTTTAAGCCCACAGTGAGATCTCATCTCTGCTGCTCTGTCAGCTGCCGTCTCCACCGCCCATCCACAGACCATTCACATGTTAATCTGAGATCCATTTACACCTACATCACCTCAGGGACTGGGGAGCACACAGGGGTGACACACACACACACACACACACACACACACACACACACACATATACACAGACACACGGAGCCGCAGACTTGTAGGCGTACATGTTTCCTGTGTTGTGCAAACTTGTCTCGTTCTTACACACACACTCATGCATACACACACGCATTTCCTGTGTTGTGAAGGGCAGTTTGTGCTTTTGTGAAGTCACGCTTGCCCACAGACAATATCCAGAATAAAGTGACCTCTCAATGATTTGTCTGATGCCAAGTATTTGTTTTAAAATAAAATAAATAATTACTGTCATAATTTATATTATAGTGTTTTCTTGTGTTGGTTTTTGGTTTAATTATAAGCAATTTTTTGTAAATCACATTGTCAGAGCACACACACACTCTCAGTCCCGCTTTGATTTCCAGGGAGGTTCCCTCCAGCTGTTTCATGACAGCCCCAGACACACACACAGACACACACCCCGCTCTGAGCTCTGTGAAGACAATGGCGGCTCCAGTGTTATCAACAGCTCCATCACTCTGTCTCTGCTCTGCATCGCCTCACTGCTGTCCTGCTTCTGTATCTGTGAGTGGGTGAGTGTGTTGCAACAGACGTGAGAGGCTGGGTATTGTGTGAAGGGCTTGGTCAACTACAATTACGTGTCACGCTCATATGCTGTGTGCCTGATAAAGAGAGACCAACAGAGGATTTCCCCTTCGCTGGGTGTCCACCTCCCTCTGCCTTTGGCCCATTTCTGTCAATCACTGCATTCACACGTTCCAACTTTTCTCTCACTCATCATGTCTTTCATATGTCAGCTCAATTGTTTCTGACATCTGACCAATAACATTTTATTCACAACTTTACATTACAAATACATTTGCATTCCAATGTGCTAATTTGTTTGGAGCCATACCTAGACTGAATGGAGTTGCAGTTTCTTATCAGCTGCAGTCTTCTGCCATGTTGGCTAGTCCTTGTGCCAGTCAAGAATTTCTGAATGGAAATGAAAGAGAGCTGATGAACAGAAGTGCAGAAAGAAAACATAACCACATCGTCTGCATATACAGGGAGTACCATAAACAAAACCTGCTTTAGTCCAAACTTCCAGCACAAGTTATGCTTTGGCCACACTACACGTCACAAAAAGTTGTCAGTTCACTGTACTGTTCAGGCTCGACACAAGAATGACGCGGTCCGAACAGTCTAAGTTGTCCATGCGCTGACTTGCACCGAAAAAGAAAAGAATACGGCAAGAGGATGATTTTGGACACGTGGGCTACCCGACCTGACGGTGACTCAGCCAGATATTTAGCCTGCTAGAAACCCAGCAGGCATCCACGGCACATAGGGGAGCTCCATAATTGCGTTTTCGAAAAGTTCACATGTGGCGAACGTTACATATGGGAGCATCGACGATCTCCATAAATGCCGTTATAATATCAGAAATCAGATTCAAAATACCATGGAAATAATACATTTTGAATTAATGTCTCGGATGTCCTATTTTTGTAGGTGAGATTTCATTTTCATATGCCCAACTGTATTTATAACAGCATCACACATTATTTCAGGGTAATGCCATTTTCATCTCACAACACTGGCTGGTGTCCAAAAGTAAACAAGTGGACTTGCGCCGAGATGCATGTTATTTTGGAAGCATGAGCAAATCTACTGTTGCGGAAAGTACTGAAAAACACTGATGGATGTTTACAGTGTGACTGATGATCTTTCTGAATTACATAACAGAATGAATGTGATTTTAAATCCGTGTTGGCATAAACTGTGCCAGATACACAATTTGAAAGGTAACATCTCCAAACAATATAAAAACAAAATCTAAGTTACGGTTTAAGTTGTCGACTTGCATTTAGTTGTAACCAATAAGCACGATTTACAGTGATAAGATACTCATTTTCCATGAGCAGGTAGTGGAAGAGTCAAGGTGTTTTGCTGCTGGTTCAAGTGGACAGAAATTCCTGCTGCCTGCACTTTCGACTTCTGTAAGCTTAGTGAAAACAGGAAGCGTCGGACTGAAGGGTGTCCTTTGAGAGCGGGTCCGCAAACAAACAGACGAGAACAAGCATGAGGAAAACAGGAAACACTAATGGGGAGGGGATGGAGGGACTTTCGCAATGTTGAGCTGTGCAAAGAGCGTGTGTGCTGTACTGTATGTGTGTGGTTGGTGGTGGTGTTTCAATTCATTTTTGGGACTCTATTTCAAGAGGATGTGATAATAAGAAAGACAGCAAAACACAGAGAGGAAGAGGAAGAGGGGGAAAGGTTGAGTGACACCGAGAGACAATGAGAGAGGCAGAATGGGAGAGAAACTATTGTATGGAGTTGAGGAACAATTTGTCCAAAAAAGGCTGTGTCTCTCTCCTGGATCCACTTTGTTTCTCTTAGCAAAACATCAGTGACATTCCTTGTCAGGCCACTGGGAAGGGAGCAGGCATGTTTCAATTTCCAAACAGCTGTACAGACATTTATGGACGTCAGCCAGTGGACTCAATGTACAGACAAATTCGTCAAAACAAGACGTTGGACATGTACACACTCCCTGTAGATGTCCTGGCCAATCAGTGTCATTGCTGTAAATTCTCAAAGATTTACCTCCAAAGCAGAGATACAGGGCTGTATTAGAGACATGGCTCTGCTTCTTCAACACATCCTTATACCTCAACAACTGAATAGGACGATTACCAGTGACTTCCAAAACAACATGACCATTGCAGTGTACTAGCGACAGCTAAACTAGACCTTCGTTGTACCATCGCAGCTTTGTTGGGTTAAGGCAAGAAAACTACGTGGTTAGGTTTACGAAATAATAATTATAATAATTACATTGCGTATCTAACTTCAGTTACGTTATGTACATGACGTCACTTTAGTAAGCTAAAATAACTCACTGTTGACTTTTGGTTTCGCACTGGACATGGACAGCTGTCTCTTGGGTAAAAGTCATGTGCTTGGGAATCCCCACCACCCATCCCTGGTCTGCACCATAAGCGGACTCTGTTTCTCTTTATATAACTCCACCTGACTTCCTCCTTTGCTGCCATGATAATGACTTCAGCCACCAGAGGTCCCCGCCTAACAAGAAACGTAAATGTGGGTGTAATAAGCTGCTTTCCCAGTCAACGTTTATGGTTGTTTTTCTGGTAAGAACGGGCAGATCAAACTGAAATACTGATATCATGTGAATAATACACATGATATCTTGTAAATAATCCAGTGCTTCTTAAATAATTTCAATTTCTTTCTGTTCTCGGTTTGTCACAATAACACCTTAATGCTGGAAAAAAAAGGAAGAAGAGATGCAGTAGCTAGCTAGTAAGCTACTAACACAGTGTGTGGCTACCACTGCTGTGCAAAATCATGTTGGAGGATGAACAGACGTCAAAGCGTTTTTTGGAAATTTGACTTTTTTTTGCTAATGTTATATAGATATCACAATGATATCCATTTTGGGAATTATTTTGATCACGGTAGTCGTTCAGTGAAAAACCTATATCATGTCTTTAGCTTCCAATTCTAACATATTTGTGTAAGTCACTCTTTTCTGATCTGCTCCCATTTGAATTTGCAGTTCATCGAACTGGGCACATCTCCCCTGTTGTCTTGCCACAATCGGGACAATTTACATTCCTACAGCTTCATCTGCATCAGTACAACGATATTATCATATCCTGCCCAACTATCTGTTGCTCTCGGCTTCTGTTGAAATGCTGTCCTCACTTACTAACTGCACAGCGTTTCACATTAAAAGCCTTCCAGCATCATTTCTCCCTTTCCTGCGAGGCTTTTAATGTGAAACATCACAGTTAGTATTCCGTTTCATTGAGATTATAGTGTACGAAATTAATTTGTATTATCCAATTTGATTGGTAGTCAGCTATTATTTGCATACAGCAGTTTTTATTAGAGAATCTATGATAAATCTATTAACATTAGCACTCAAAAAGTGAGGGAAATATAGGACTATCTTTAAAATCAACTTGATGTGATTTAATCAGGCATTTTGAATGTGGGTACACTGTTTTTCACATAATGAAGCCTTCTGCACCTTCTTCTCCTGCTAAAACAAGTGCAAATGTGCAGATTCTGATGCATTACAGCCAGACAACAGGGTGGTCTATCATAAGTACTCAGCAACACAAAGGGTCATTGTGTCACTGTAATTCAAACTGCAGCATAAACAAGCAGACGGAGCAGCACTCAGCGTCTTCCGACCTCAACCACAATGTGATGTAATTAAATTTGTCTCGTCTCTTCCTGAAAAACAACCAGGAAAATTAAACACAGGAACATTGGAGTTAAATGGCAGCGGGACGTCCTCCCTGTGTTTTTAGTAATCACTGTACATTGTCTCATGGTGTTTTTATGACTTCCTGTTTATGTTTGATTAGTCTGTTTCAGAAGAAAACAAAATTAATCTTAAACAAAAAGGTAGAAGTACAAAGACACCCATTGTTGTTGTTTTGATCACAGGTCCAGCAGTAGCTGTGTAATGCTTACAATGTAATCTCTCTTCTATATTTGCCCAAATAATGAGGTGTCCAAACTTGACTGTCCACTACAGAGGCACAAACCAGTTAAACTAAGAATGGGGGGGGGGGGGGGGTCTGCCCTCTTGGATGCCCCTATGGTAGATAAAAAAAAATGATAAAGTGCCTTCTAACATGGCCAAACTGTGGACAAAACCTGGTGAAGTGCCCTCCAAGGTGTTCTTTCTATGCACTGGTGCCCCACCGCATACAGCTGGTGCCCTTTATTTTATTTTTTTGCCCCTGCCCCTCAAACATCCTGAGTCCCTCACTGGTTAGTATTCACTCGAAAAGTCTGCAACCTAGTGAATGAACGACATGCCGTACCAAATGCTCTTAGAAAGCGGATCAGCGTTCTCTTACCAAGTTAAATGCCAGTTTTGTTTAAGTGACATGATGCGCTGGACGTTGCAGCAACCAGAATTATTACATAGAACAGTTAAGAAGCTGGAATCGGAGGATTTTGACTTTTTTTCTTTCATAAAAAGGAACTCAATTAATGAATTATCAAAATAGTTGGTGATTGACAATAATCAACATTGACGATTAACATTAATTGTTGACAACTAACCGATTACTTGCTTCAGCTTTAATTAGAATATACGTTGAAGCTTGTAAGACAACTGTAAGTAATGCAACATTTTTGCCAAATCCATTGAAAACAAGCCACCATTTACGTAAGTATAAGTAACTCTATCAGGACAAGTAGGTGCCTGTATTGAGAATCAGAACAAAACACAACAAACTCTGCATGATAGCAGATGATGATGTCTGAGCTTGCTGCATTCCGGCGCCGCGTGGCCTCCCTCAGCCTCCATAACATCCCAGCAATCCCTCCACCAAAAAACCAGCAACCACAAGTCAGGAAATGAGTCGAGTCGCGCAAGTTCAGGCAAGACCCCTCGCTCCTAGACAGCTGTTTCAGTCCCACACACACACAGATGCACAGATATGTTTGCATGGTCTGGAGCTTCCCATGCAAGTAAGGCTGAAGTATGGGAGGAATGCGGTAAACACTGGGAAAGGAAGGAGGCCCTGAAGCAGCGTGGGTAATGACCCCCCAGAGCTGAGGATGATGGGATGGCGAGCAGGATGAGGGCCATTATGTGGTTGTTTGTTGCTGATTTGCTGGTTGTTGTGTGACCTTAAGTGAGGAGGCCCCTGTAATTAGGCCACTGATGCAGTTATTACTATGAGCATCTGGATGGTGGGACAAACCAGAGGAGGGAAACCTGCATAACGACTGAGTGCGGCTGGAGGTGGATGTGTGTGCATATGGCTTTGAAAGGAAGTCAAAGTGTACAGAACATTTACTCCTTATACTTCCGTGTATCATTTTGTGGCCCCAAAATGCAAATCCGTTTTTAATCTTGTGTTTTCATTGTCCAAAACATTCAGAGGGTAGATGTGTAGAGATACAGACACCCAAACATACTACAAGAACATAGTGAACATACAAAATCCGGCTGGTTATAAATCAGAATTTATTTTACAAATACTGTACACTAGCCAGCACTGGTGTGGAAAAACTTCCTCTGCCCTGAACAGACCCATGACCTCAACCCTAACATCACCTTTGGGATGAATTAGAAGGCTGAATACGAGCCAGGCCTTACCACCCAACACCAGTGGCTGACCTCACTAATGCTCTTATGGCTGAATGGAAGAAAATCCCGACAGCCAGGTTTCAAAACCTGGTTTGAAAGCCTTCCCAGAAGAGTGGAGGATGTCACAGCCACAAGTTAATGCCAACAGTCTGAGACTGAGATGTTGGACAATTACATATGTCCACATACTTCTTGTATAGAGAAAGTGGATTTGAGTAGCGAACTCATTGCTATTGATTCAACACTGATTCATTGATGAACAACAAGTCGTTCAAGGATAGATAATGTCAAAAACTCACATGAGCACAGTTGTTTTGATTTTTGTTTACAACCTTCACTGACCCTTTGACACACATCACACTGCCTGCAGGCCACAGATGTGTGACGTCTTATCAACACACACACAGTAGCACTGTTTGTTACAGAGTGGTTTGAGCAGGATCAGTGGGCTTTAGATTCTTTGGGCAAAACAAGGAGATACTAGATTACTGCGTATATTTCTTCTGAAAACATAGAGCTGTAGCGCTAGCCTTGGGTGTTTCTACAGAAGACATTTATTGAAAAACAAATTCTCTCCTCCGACAGACTAATTGATCAGTTTATATAATTTGTCTGTATATAATAGCTTGGTCATAGACCATGCATTCCAAATTTAAATTAAGGTCTGATGATACTCTTGTGTGGGCTTATCCTGTTGGATAAACAACCAACCTAATGGAGCCTTTGTGACCGGGGCTAAAGCCACAGGTGTGTGATGATTATGTCAGCAGTTAAATAACTGTTTAAATCATTTGTGTGTTAGGACAGGACAGTGTGTCTTGCAGTAAGCAAACAAAAGCTAATGAACACTCAAAGACTGGATCCTGAATTTGCTCGTTGCGGTTTGCTAGGTCAGCTAACATGGTAGCTATGATTACAGTATGACTGCAGTCCTGCCCATGTCCCAACCAGTGTTTTTTTTTTTTCGACAGGTAAATATTCTGTGTTATAAAAAATAAAATAAACTGAGGAGCAGCTGGCTAAAGGCCAGCAGTGCTAACAGGACAACAAGTATAGCCACCTTGCTGTAGACCTAACTAAAAGCTAGCTGAGTGGAGTAGGCAGTAATTAATCATCTTGGCAGTCTCAATTATCTGTGTTGAGTAAATTGAACACAATCAGAACACAATTGTGAATGGGCCTACCAGCTGTGCAATAATTATGGTGAGCAGTTGAATAACTGCTCTAAATCATTGCTTATCTTAAAGAAATGTTACAGAAATCATAATCTCTGACTAGACTCGAACTTCAAATCCGACATACTTCACTCTGACTTAATGACTGGTATACTATATGTCCAATGTGTATTTGTTTTACATCAGAGTTCCTCTCTGCACTGCAAGCCCTGCATATCTTTCACATCTCATATTCACCAAACTCAAACCTTGACACGACTCTCTGGAGGGTTTTGGGTGCTCTGCAAATGTTAGCAAAAGGTATGAGGTCTGCTCTACACAGCAAAACAAGAACCGACTCTGCTTGACTTGACCCCACTACGCCCCAATGTTGTGTAGCTGTGGGCCACCCAGGCTGTCACTCACTCACACACACACAGTGGGCCTCCATTGTTCTGATGTCTGGAGTCAGTCCAGGAGAACAGGCCTCACTACACTCCATCCCCTTTGGAACAATTAGCACAGGGGGTGACCTTTGACCGAGTGAGCGGCGGGGAAGAAATGAGCTTCGAGGAACTCCGGTGGACACAAAGCCGGGAGTCTTACACGCTTCTGGAGATAAACAATAATTAGGGTTTTTGAAGAGAGTGGTTAATTTGCTGCAGCTAAGAGGATGTGTACTCCGTTTAACTGTTCCAAAGTTTAGATCAAACACAAAAAGGTAATCCAACAATTGCAGTCAGAGCTGCTGAACTTTGGAAAAACTAGCTGGAGGAAATCCTGTTACAAAAAACTGAAATATTTTTCAACTCCATCGCCAGAATAAATGTTGGCATATCGGTAAACCAGGGATATGTTCCATTTTTACTTTTCTTTATGTTGCAACTTGACATTTCTTTAGACTCAATTTTGAATTTTATGTTGTGACAATGATGTGCTTATGGTCTGGTTAGGTTTAGGCCAAAACCCACTTGGTTAGGGTTAGGAAAATAATGTCCTGATGGTCTCATCAGATATACCACGGCCACAAACATGGCTCAAAATGTTCTGACATCTTGTTAGAGATATCCAGTGGTGTCTCACCTATAAATGTTGAAACACAGTCTCAAACTATGCTCACTGGCTTACCATCTTCGCTAAGATGTACTGTCACCACCACCCCCTCCAACTCCCGACATGACAGTCAGCTCATATTTGTACAATACACATCACATCATGTTCCCCTTACATGTACATATGTCTGTATATTATTGAGTGTTTCAATTTCTTTGTCTTTTTTGTTTTGCTTTTTATTCTTTCAAAACTTGTTTTGTAATTTATGAAACTGTTCTACATTGCATTCCACTGACACGAAACTATATCAAACTGCAATCGAGTACACTAAACAACCTTTAATCTCATTTTTAAGTCACCTCAATTAAGGCCTAAAGTACATGCTACTCCTTAAAGACGGGGTGTGTTTAAATCCAATGACAGCAGATTTCCTTTCAGCGCTCCAGCAGCTGTGACAGTGACACACAACGACAGCAAGCAGACGGCTGCTTTACGCTAAGAGTTGACATCCGTTAGTCAAATGCCCGAGATGAAGCGATTACCACTGTCACTGCTCGGCAACCTGGACCACCAACTGTCACCACACTGAGGCACATCACACCCATACGCACTCGCAAGTGAGCACACACACAAATGCGCATAAAGTCAAAATAAAATAAACCAGCTGTCATTGTCGTCATTTACGTTTAGCTCATAATGCACTCAAGCATTAATTCCATAAACAACTCCCTTTATAGGTATTCATCCTCATATTCATCAAAGGACACACATGCATTCTGTTCCCTCCACACATATTCTAACACACATGTTTCCATCCCCCTGTGGCTGAGAGGCCTAATCCTCGACGTTGGCGCTCCTACCCTTGCACCGGTTATATCTGGGATTTGACTGGGCCTGAGTTGGCAGTGCTGGCATACCAAGTCTTAACCACCACCCCCCCCACACACACACACACTTCTCGGCTTCACTCTCCCCTTCCCATATCCCCGTCCGACCTAACTCCTGGCGTAGCCAGCACACCCTGGCTCCTTCAATCCCATCAGCCCTGCACAGGGCCAGCTGCCCACAGGTCTCGTGCATGGCTGCGGTGTCTTAACGGATCTCCCTCCCGCTAATGCCACTTAAGCACAAAGCGCTTCAGCCCGAGGAAGGCTCAGTGCTGACGGTGCCTCCCTGAAGATCAAACGTCACCGTCCCACGGCCGGCTGCTTGCTGGCTGGCCTTTTGCCCGCTCAGCACACTACAACAAGCTGCCAGGACAGGAGGGGGCGGGGGTTACTGTACTACAGCCAGAGAGATTGTACGGGCTATAGAAGGCCCCCAGGAGGGTGGAGAGCCAATCAAGACAGAGGGCTGATGGGTGCGACTCAGAGGAGATCAGACATCCTGCTGCCTGTGTTTTCTGATTTACTTTTTCCGGCCTATGGAAAACTTCTAAGTCAAGGTCAAAAGGAATTAATTGTTATTGGATCAATGTTTAAACTTGAAGGGAAATAGTGATGCCTGTAAAGGATTTGGATTCACAAATTTACTGTACCTTAACTTTTGTACCAACCACATACTTTCAGAAGACAGTAGAGCAGTTCATTTTACCTTTCGGAGTCAAAAGTTTGGGTAACAGGGCTAAGCCAGACACACTACCAACTGAAAGCTGATCCCCATAGTGGAGAACCTCCAAGCAAATGCAAATTCATACATCTTTGGGTATGGATGTTGACTTAAGTTTGTTTTTAATGACCTATCGTGAATTTTGTAAATTGGAAGTAATGCTATTGTCCCTGAAATGCCTTAGTTGATCAATATCAAAACTATATCCTTCAACCAATTGGAAGGCAACTGAGGCTAATGGTGCAATTTGTAAGAAAAGTAGATTTTTGAGTTTGTACTGACGCTTTGGTTTCCCTAGCACATCAAAAACTGATGCTCTGGGATGGCAGCCGACCCGACCTCCAATCCCAAAGGATTGTAATTTGGGATTGTAGGTCAGTAGTGGGACCTTTTAATAGAATTTGATTGTGAAGACCTTCTGGCTTGCTCAGGGAGTGCCTATTAGTTTGCTGGTTTGCCGGTAATGGGTTGCATGCAGGAATCTTCACCCGACTGTAAGCACTCAGACCCTTGTTCCTCACCTATAATAAAAGTTGCCCAAGTTTCCTTCAAGAAGCTTTCTCTGTTTGCTGCATTTGGTTTCTTTACTCTACACCAACATTAACTCAACTACACCGTCGAGAGTGATGTAACTTTCAAGATAAAGTTTTGGGCTTGGCTGGATACTCACAGTGCTTACTTCTCATCAAATATTTTGTGTGGTCACGATTACATGCTTATCATTATCATTTTTGTGTGTTTATGTGCTCCATTTGAACAAACAGTTCTGTATCTTGCTTGAAAGTGCTGAATCTTTAGTGTTTATGTGAAAAATTGACTTCCTGCCTTCCTGGCGCCTGATCATGACTTAGCCACAACACAGGCCTCTTTCCCATTTCCCCTCTATGTTCAGGAAGACCGGCTGCAAGGTCATGAGGTTACAGCCTGTTTAGCAAAGAGAGACACTGCACAGTGAGACATGGCCAGGCACTCTGGGTATTACAGGAATGGAGGCCACCGCTAGAAAATAACAAATAGTGCAAAAGTCTTTCATTGGATACAGGAAGGAAACTGGGTCTGTAAGAAAGGTTTACTAAAGTAATCCTCCATTTTGCTTTCCTTTAGTTGTATGTTTGTGCTTCTGCTATGAAGACGATCTCATCACTTTAATGAAAAACTTGTGTTCTACTGTTGTCTGAGACAGATGTTGGTTTTATGCAACAAGTCATTGAAGACAAAATACGTTTCTAGGAAACCAGAACAATCTGGAAACATCAGAGAGTTCATGAGGGATAAAACAGCCAGATGAAAATGAGATATCTTGATAATAAAATATCCACATGTATGAGCGGTGAAGGCAGGGGAAGAATACGGTTATCTTGGGAACTGGAGAGGAAGAGACCTAATCAAATCAATCACTTCGCTGAAGAGGGATTCCCTTCCTTTAGTCACGGTATTGATGGCTTTCCAAATGGGTGGAATCCGCTTTGTGCTATCAATCGCTGATTGATCTCTGGTCCAGTGGGACCTCTTTGATGTAAAGAACAAAGGGTTCCTATTGGGTTACACAGGTCAGGATTGATGATGCGTGAAATCAAGGCCTCAGAGGGGAAAACAGGGGAAGACACTCTCATCTTCCCAGGGGAAGATCACCTTTTCTCCAAAAACTGCTTTTACGGAAAGCTCTTTGGAAAACCGTTTGTCTACAAACACTGGCGAATCATCAGATAAAACTGAACTTCAAAGGACTCAAGGTTCTGGGTCTTCTGTTTTTGGCGAAGCAAGGACCAAGATGGCTGGGTCCTTTCCTGCAAGTCACCTGACATGAGGCGTTCACTTCCTGAGCGAATAAAAATTCCTGTTTATCATTTCAGGGAGGAGATAGGAGCCATTTTTGACAGTGAGGGCCGTCTCATCTGAGCCCTTTGGCTGCTCCTCTCGCTTTCTCTTGTCTGTCATCTCCTTCCTCTCTTCCCCTCCCTCCCTTTCTCCAGTCTGGGGATAGACGTGCTGACAGATGGACACAGGACATCCGGACCCAGGACCGGGGAGGGTGGAAGGAGTGCAGAGAACAGGGACAGGAGGGAGAGGAGGGTGAGAAGGGCGGACTTCGAAGCAGGGTAGCCAGAGAGAGGGAATAACAACAGTGTTTGCCAGATACAAAGCGTTTCTCCTCGCGGGCGAAGGAGAGTTGTCGGATTCCGGGAATGGGGGGATGATGAAGTGGTGGTAGGAGGAGAGGGCTGAGAGGGCTGAGAGGGTGAAGGGGTGCAGGCTTGAGTTCGCCAACACCTGGTGGGGATTATAGGGAGCAGAATGGGTGGGAGTTGGGGGCACTGTTGTGTTCTGGAGGGAAGACGTTTTTTTTGTTTTTTTTCCCTTTTGGCAAGTCGCTAGATTAGAGGCTTGGAGTGGATGTTGAGGAAGTAGGGCTTTTCCAAAACACTTGCACACACAAACAAAAACATCAGGATTATTAAAGGGGATCTAGTGCGGTGAAAGGTTATTGTTTTTGTAAATGGTCATTAAAGGGGGCTGTCTTTATGTTATATTTTTTCTGGCCAACAAACCCCATGAAAATTACAAAACCAAAAGTTAGTTAGCCCGTCTCTCCAAACTTCCCTATCCTGTCTGTGGCTCTCGCCAACAAACTCATTTGGGCTGAGGACGTAATTCTTTACAAATGGCTCCCAAATATACTGTTCCATTTTTAAAAAGGCTCGGTAAACTCCTAAAACAGCTGGGCACTGTAGCTTTTAGCAATAATTACACAAACAGAAGTGAATGGTGCATTTGTTGAGGACTATTTTCAGGGGTGGTTTAAAACACATTTGGTGTTGTCATGAGTATTTCTGGCAGCCGGACGGTGTATGTGGGATTGAATCAAAATAAACCACAGCATGAATTTTCATGGTAATGAAGGAACATGCCATCGAGAACAAAGGTTTGGCACAATAAGCTCTATGGCACAGAGGAATGAGATGTACCAGTCTTTGGAACACTTGGTAATAGGATGAATTCATTTTTTGTTTAGATCTTTCATTGGGTTTCTGCATTTACACTGAATATGAACAGCTTTTATTCATTTAAAACAAAACTCCAGGGTACTGTTAAACAAATTCATCAGGATATTTATTAAACTGTGTATTTATTTAGCATTTTTATTAAGTGGTAGTTGTATTGGTTGTTGCTTACACTCATCACTGTGAGGCAGATGATCCACTAGGGACAACTGATGGTTCTTCGTCTTATTTTAGTAAAATCAGTGGAGAGCAGATTGGGAGTGATTAAGAGGTCGACAAAAACTATTTATCAGACAGGAGGAAAAAACTCTTGCTTATAAAAATCTCTAATTTGAGCACAAAACTCTGTTATTTAGCAGCAAGCTAATAAGGGATGTAGAGAAAGATTTTGCTGAGCTGTATAGGTCAGTTTGAGACAAACAACAATCTGTCACAAAAAGGGGTATTTTTTAAGTGTTTCTTGATATTTTGGGGACTTGCTGTGTGCTGCAATGGGAAAGAAAGGCCAACAGGGGCAGTATCACTAAAAGTCCAGCTGAACATTGCACTTATGGAGTCATGATTTACTGCGTTTCATAGACCAAGTAAACAGAGCATAAAATGTGGTGCACCCATGTTTTGTTTTCTTTCGTATCATTTTAATTGGAGGATTCACACACACATTGACATCTCCAAAACACATCTAATTGCACAGCGGAAATGACAGCTGTATTCTTGGTTAAGGCAGTGATGCACAGTTGGCTTGTTGGCGTATGGAAAACCCACAAAAAATGACTTCCCCTTCCGTTTTAGGTTAACCTATTTACATCAGAGTGAGTTGTAGCAAACTGACAAAAACAGATGTCTTCTCAAGAGAACAGAGAAGAGAAGTTTCTTATGTTCTGAATGGTCGCCTCTGCCTTATATCTACAGTGCCATTTAACTGTAGCTAAAAGAGAATAAAGAGTATGATAAGAAACACAAAGGACAAGAAAATACAAAAAAGAAGAAGAAGAAAAGAAGACAACAAAATAAGTGACTGTAGAAATGAGTACAAACAGCACAAGACAGAACAGCAGGGAAGGACAGTAGTGAAAGCATTTCAATAAGAGCAGAATGAAAACAGGCAGGTGTCCCGTCAATCCAATCAGCGAAGGTAAGAAGGATGGAGGGATAAGGGAAGGTGAAAGAAACGAGGGATCAGGGCAGTCTGATGACAGGCGACTTCACTGTCACGTACTGGGAAGCGGGCTGCACCAGAGGTGCATTGTGGGAGATGACCCAGAGGCCCAAAAATGCTGAATAGAGGACTTTGGCTTAATGCAGTGCTGAAAGTCATAGAATGGACAAAGTGAACTGCAGCATCCATTCAGAATTATTAGCAACTACAGACTGTTAATGTAAAATGTTAGTGGCCGTTAGATGCTTTTTCATAGATTTTGGGAAGATTTGTACAGATGCCTGGGTAAGAATATTGCAAAAAACTCATGAGATTTCACTTTTAAAACATCAAAAATATTTATCTTTGAGTCACCATTCTCTGACTAGAAAAGTTGTTTTAGGAAAGTTGTAAAGCAAACATCTTTCTTTAATGTACTGTTTGTACATGTAGCTTTGTTCTCAACTAGTGGCATCAACTAGAACCACCTTGAGGGAAATTGTCTTCATCTTACTGCCCTTAAACCTTTAACATCATTAAGCACCTCTGATTCGTCAACATGCAGGTGAAGCAGAGGAGTGTGTAGTAAAAAACAAGTGTGATGAGTGATCCCCTGCTGTCCTCACCTCAGAGGAGGACCACTCAGGGACAGGCTGTGACAGCAGGCTTAGAGAAAAAACCATTAACCAGAAGAGGATCCTCGAGTCTGCAGCCAAACACATGACTGAACCAACACATGGAGGCATGATGAGAGAGGGCGGAAGGGATGGGAGGAAGCAAAGGAGAAACAGAGGGACGGAGATGATCCAAGTGACACACTTACTCACATGACGAGAGAGAGTATCACGCGTTCAGGACCTGTCCGGCTGTCAATCACACAGCAGATGAGAGGACGGCTGTCGATATACAGACACAAACTTAATAAATAGTTTTAGATTGCTCATCATGTCATCAGCCAGGTTAGACATGTATAGTTCACTACATAGTTCAACTACACTTCTTTCAGACAAAAAAGAAATCTGTATCTCCTTTGGTTTCTGGCTCAGGGCCTACATGTCCCAGCATGCACTGTGTTTGAGATTATAAATGGAAAGCTGGTAAGCATGTTTACCTGGCTGAGGTCTTATCACATCTGCCAACTGACAGAAGGCATCCTGGAATTCTGTGATTTACTTATTTAGAGCTGCATCAAGTGATTATCTTCATTATCACTGCAGCTGTTTATTTTCTGATTAACTGATAAATCAATTACTGTATAACGTTTTACACAATTATTCAGATGTTTTGTCTGACCAACAGTAAAGATATTCAATTTACAATTACAGCATGTCTTGATATTTGAGGACCTGGAATGAGAGATTGTTGGAAAGGAAACTTAAGGAGGCAAAATTACAGTGCCAAGAATTCATCAACCTTTACAGAGGAGCAACAGAAAGCATCCTGACTGGATACATCTCAAACTGGCATGGTTCGTGCACGGCCGAGGACAGGACGGCTCTACAGTGGGTGAATAAAACTGCCCAGAACATCATTGGTAGCCATCTACAGAGCATCAATGAATTTGTGAAGGTGTCTGCACAGAACTACAACTTTATTGTAAAGCCCCAAAATTACTTCAGCCAAACTCTTCATGCAGTGCCAACCATTGATGTCAAAGGAATACGTCAGGGTGGATGAAAACTGGCTGATACAGTAGGCAGCAGAAAATACTGACAAATATTATACACATGCTCCCAATGAGTAATACAAAGAACATGTCCATTTAAGGTACAAATCTAAGAAAAGACTTCTAGTTAGAGCATCAGATGTAGCCTATGTATGTGCAGTATTGGCAGCATTACTGTGCATATGAATGTGTCAACTGTCTGCACCTGCGTCAGTAAAATAATAAGGCAAAATAAATACAAGTTGTACAGACTAAACTAAAAGAAACCAATCCTAGCAAAGTATTACATGGTCAGAAAAGAGATTTGTACTGAAAGCAGCAGTGATGACTATTATGTTGACCATGTGTGAATTAGGGACAGTTTGTGTGTGTTTGTGTGTGTGAAGGGTAAATAGGATATGCCGGTCAGAGCTGCCACCACTACCCAGATGGTACTTCCCATAAATCTGTGTTCCTCCGAATCCACTGGGGCCAAAACACACACACACACACACACACAGACACACAGACACACAGCAGGTTGATGTTGTAAGTTGATCCAAAGTCACTGCTTTAATTTCTTGGGCTGTAGTTCCTCTAATGGCCACTGGATGCTGCCTCAAGGAAAACTTCATAAAAAATAAATAAACATACAAAAAGTTGTTGTTTTTCCATCTTTAAGTCAAATACTTACTGAATGATTGGGACTTTCTAAGTCCTCTCTCTTGATACAACATTAATACAGTACTGGAGGCCGAGACAGGAGTCTCGCTCACAGGTTGCGGTCAGCCAGGAAGGAAGGATGTGTGATCCACTAGAGCGACCTTCGACCTATATGGCTGTAGACCAATAACACACCAAGATGCCAGGAAGTACACCACTTCCTTATCTGAGGAAGGGAGACTGTTCCCACGTTTGGTCCCTTATTCCACAGAAAAAGGAACCAGATAAAACAACTGAAAACTGAGCCATGTCGGAAGCCCGGCAGCTTTATGGGAGGGGAGTTGGCATGAATTGTGATTTTTTTTCTCCCCGTTTTCTGGGAATAAGTCAAAAAGTTAACTGACATGACCGGATCAGTCTTTACATTGCGAGTCTTTGTGGGCAAATTGCATGTCAAAACTTTATTTCAGGTCTACTATGGCGTTGAAACATTTTCCTTTGTTTACACTTTGTTTACATAACTAACAGCAGTCCTGTCGTGCTGCTACCAAAAATGCATTACAGCTTCCCCCTAATGCAGTAGTAGCTATATAGAGTCAAAGCTTCCAGCAGAATGAGTAGTTTTGGATGCTGTTTTATTCAAATCTCACAGCAATTCACAAAAAAATAGTATATGGGTGCATGTTCATGACCTATTTCTGATGTTTTTAGGAAAATGTTCCTACATACTGCCAAACGGTAAAATCAATCTATCAAAAGTAAACCACGCCATTCCCTGATTTATCGTCTATTTTACTCAAAATGGGACCATTCTAAAGCTCGCTATTAGAAAGAATGCAAGTTTAAGGCACTTTATTATTGGCTTCCATCCATATATTATACAGTCAATGGTAAGCAACAATATGGTGATTTAAAGGTCAAACACATTCAGGTTTAATCCAGGGAAATTTTGAAAAAATTACTTTTTTGACACATCTAGTAGAAACAATGGCCATTGTCAACAAAATTTAGCTGGTATATTACATGTCTTTTTACTTGCAAATCACCAAATCGTTGCTTACTAGGTATCTTCTTTGGCTGATGCAAAGCAAGTGCTCAGAGGTAGTTAAGATAGCTGTTTGCCCTCTGCTGTGGCGCAAACTGTTTACATACAGAACACAGTCATGGTCACCGGACATGTTATGTAAATATCTTAAACAAAGGTATGCAAGTAGGAAAAGGCATCCAGCGCTTAACACAGTTAATTACTTTTTCCTAGAAAATCATGATATGAGTAAAAGGTGCTCTATTGTGGCCTTTTGGGGCTTACTGGACTGTAAAACGGTTTATGAACATTAGCTGGTTATATGTCATGGAAGTGAAGCTATTTAGGGCTCAGTACACTTTGTGTCCACGATACAGGAAGTTGGAGAAGAAACAAATAGCATTTTATTGGCCCACAAAGGAAGGGAAAAGGGTGAACCTGCTGCCAGAGGCCTTGTGTACATGTGTCCTCCTGTTTCCTGTGAGTGAAAGAGAGGAACAGGAAGGCCGAAAGAGAGACAGAAAATCAACTCAGGGATCAAATGACAACAAACAGATCACGCAGGAGCGGAGGTCCCTTTGAACCTTCCCCGTGCGGAAGTCAGCTTTTTTTCCCCTGTGCTCGCTCTCTCTTTCCTCTCACTTTTTTCTTTTTTTTATCCACCGCTCCCCCTTTTCACCGGAGATAAGCTTTCAGCACGCTAAGCCCTGTAAAAACAGGCCACGAGTCTGCAAAGATGTCCCAGCATGCTACGCTGCATCAGGCCGCTGCTGCTGCTGCTGCTGCTGCTGCTCAGGGCCGCGTGTCCCTTAAAAAATGTGCAGCATAAAAAGTTGACTAATGACGAGCCCACGATGATGAGACCTGAGTGTAACCTGGTTACATGCAAGTGTTACTGCTAGAGGTAGATGACTGACAGCAGGCCACAATAAGTTCTGTAAATGTTCTATCAAGACAACAATAAGTGATATGTGTTGTTGTGAGCATTAGCAAACAACGACCACGTCTCTCAGTGGAACATTTTCTGGTAAGAAACCTAGTGTCAGTTCAGTTTGTGTGGAGATTGTTTCATTGATTTGAAATGTAATATGTGTCGACATGCTGCAACCTCCTGGGCAAAAACATTTGCCAAAAACTGCAGTTCCTCGAAAAGCCACTTGAGGCCGGCTCCAACATTGATTCAGTCCCCATAGGACCACATGTTTCAACCCCAAGTGTCCAACTTTACAGCAGAAATAAACATGTTTAAAGCCTGGCACATAAAACAGTTTGTTCATGTCCATGTATTTTACAGTTTATGGCCCCAAATTCAAAATGGCATTTTACTCCAAACAATATTTATGAAAAGTGGGTGTTCTTCATTTTTACACTTGTAATTTCAATATTACCAAATTCCCTTTTATGTTGCCAAAACAGGCCCTCCTAGCTGGGAAACTATGTTACATTCATAACTTTTCCCCACATAAAAACCATTATATGGAATAGTAGAGACACTACAGCTGAGAAAAAAATATATTTGAGCAAAACTGGGTTGACAAAGGTATTATTTATGTAAATGATCTCTGATATTTACTGCTTGTGTAGAATTAAGTAAAATTTCTGTATTACCAATAAAATTGAAGAAACACAGATCAAAAATGTACACAATGTGTTGAACAAATCTATATTTCTCTAAATTTTTAGAAATTGCTAACAAATGTAGCTCTTGTAATGATGAAAGCACCCTCTAGGCCTCTAAAAACATAAATATTGAAATTGAACATGGGACTATGATCCTAAATAGACCTGGCCGAAATGATTGTGTTGCAAATAACTAGTATTTGGTGCTTCTAGATAGACAGTTCATCACCGAGACAAAGTCCTTTGAGTTTTGTTATTAATAATAATGTGATATTACAGTGATAGGACTCCAGTTCGGCTGATATGTCAACGTTTTCGAAGCTAAACTGTACTGCCAGTTTCCTGTGTCGACACGTCCAATAGCTGATAATGCGGAGTATTCAATATCCTCAAATATGTAAACACATTCATGCCAGAAGGCTGTCAATGATTCAGCGGCTCTCTGGTGTGAATGTGTGCTAGTGTGACAATGTGAAAACCTGAGAATGAAACACACACAAGTGTCAGTTAGATAACAAGATAACATTTTCCAAAGCTTATTTAAAAGCTGTAATAGCCATGAGATGTTATTTAGTGCTGTGAATTACCTTTTCAGTGTGAGTCATTCCCTCAACCACAGTTCCTATATTTTCCAGAATGCTAATCATGAAGTCCTTGAGCTCTTGAATCAAGTTATCGTGCACGGAAATTGGGCTTAAACATATCGGCGTGCCTGTCACTGGTGGTAGTTTGAGGGTTTAGATTTTCCAGTAAATGCGATAATGTCAACTATTTGTGACAAGTGCTTGATGCAGCATGCAGGTCACTGTTTATCTTTGCACCGTAGCTCAGTTCGAGGTGCATATCACGAATCAGTGTTCAGCTGTTACAGTTTGTACCGCAAGACCTCTCCTGTCAAAAAAAAACAAAAAACAGGGATTTTATTTGACCAGATCAGCAGCAGGAACTTTAACTGCCAATCATGTAAAAGTGAAAACCTGTTTACTTTTGTGTTTTATGAGCGAGGCGATGGAAACAGGTTGTTAAACCTCTCTGGCAAACAGGCGGCTTTTTTCCTGCTGAGGAAAAGTCAAGCAGAGACATTAAAAACAAACAGAAACGCCACTAGTTGAACAGCGTGCAGGCTTCACTATTTACCTGTCCCCTTCTGCACCTATTTGAACAGGTGTCACTGTGTGTGAATAGGTGTGCACATTCGATAAACTACAGTCAATTGTTGTTAAGGCCATATCCTGAGTTCAGAGTGACACTCACTGTAACTCAATAGGCGTGGGTGCAGGGTCTTCCTCTCCTCCTGCCTGTCCTCCTCCTCCTCCTCCTCCTCTTCTTCTTTCTCTCTTCACTCCCTCCCCCTTTGTCCCTGGCCTCCGTTTATCGCCTCATCCCCTGGAGGGGGTTAAGGGGGAATTTCCGAAAAGATAATCCTCCTGTTTTTCAGGGAAAGGCAGGAAGCGGCGGAAAAGAGAAGAGGAGGAAGATGAGGAGAAGAAGAGGGTCTGTTGATTCAGTTGAGAGCAGAAAATAATGTTTATCTTCCGTCTAGCGCCCGCTGTGAGGCAACAAGTTTAACATGTGCGATGGTATACATAGAGACTAATTATTAGCTACAGAATGTAGAAAGAATTTTTTATATATATATATAAAAGCAGTCAGAAGCCAGAAGTTTGTTCTTGTCAGATTGGAAAAACCTGTGAAACAGCATCTAGAAAACCCCTGAGGGACACAAACACTTTCCACTGAAACGCAGACTAATAAAATTCTTCTGGAATTACAAGCTCTTTAGCAAGAAGGTGACTTATCTGACCCATTACCCTGCAGGAGACCTTTTAAACCAACCCTACACATTGTCGAACACTTAAAGGGCCCGTTTAACCCAATCATAGCTCAGCAGTTTTTATAGGGGAGACTTTCTTTGGAGTCATTCCAAAGAAAAAATATAGTTTTTTATCCGTAGATTATTCAGAGTATTGAGATATTGTTTCTTTGCCGTTCGTTATCACAAACAAATTTCCATTGTAGTGGGGTGAAGACGAACATCTAAAATGCTAGACATAAAACTAAAACAATCTTCATGGCAAGACACCTTACAGCGAACTGGGAAAATGCTTTTTGTAAGTTGGGTGAACTGACCCTTTAAAATAAACACGCAAATCTGAACTACATCAAAATTTCTACGCTCATCATACGTTTATTTTACGTTTCTTTCGTGAACATCCATCACATCCGCAGCAGACGAAGGCCGGCTGACGACTGATGTCTGGTGAAAGGCGGACATCAGCTTGTTAAATCAATATATTTCTGTTTAACACTAACAGGCATCAGAACATTGCCTTCTCTAATACTTCAGCTGCTCATAACTCAAAGACAAACATATAAAATACAAACACACACACAGTTCAGCAGTAAACTGCGAGCATGAGTTCGCCCGGTGGCAAGTCAACAGCCCCGCCTGTAAGAGCTCCTTCCTCAATATCAACAGGAAGCTCCTCCTCCAGGAAGCTATTAACAGGTTATGGGATCATGTTCACAATGCACTAAACACACACACACACATTCAAGGATTTACACCGCGCTGGTGTTTGTGCACTGTAAAACAAGGCCTGTGTGCACTTAATGAGATAGAAGTGGAAGTGAAGCTGGAAATTGGTCGTTAAACGTTTGCTTGTGACTCTCCCTCCTGCCCTTGTACACAAGATGTTTTGCAACCGAGTTTGTTTGCGTGTTGTTGTTGTTGTTGTGTTTCCACTTATATAGAAACAGTCTGAGCCCTCCAGGGGACAATTCCGCACAGTGAGGTCATTTTGTCTGATTCTCATTTTTTTCAACGAGGCACTTTTGGGTTCAGCTCAGTTTATAAGAACAGGCCACATACAGTCTTAGATATAATCATCTTGTGTTGTTCAGTGCTTTTCAGAATCTGAAATACTTTTTATGTTTCTGAGTGCTTTAAGGACTTCTCGTCCATGTTGAATCGATTGTTCATGGAAACAGTACGACAAAACAATCTCAACACAAGGTCAACTTAGTGGGTCTGTCTCGGGCTTCAGGACACGTGAAAGGGTTGAAAGGACAAACCCAGAACACATCGTTGGAGCTTGCATAAAGCTTGATTCAAAACATTTTCGAAAACATTTTGTCATGTAGTCTTTTCACTCTGCCTCTCATTGGCATATCTTGCTGAGTTGCATCTTAAATAAAGGCTGTGATACTAAATCTTCAAATATTTTCTACATTTCACAGAATAGTTGGAATAAATGCTGTGAAAATATGTTTAATTTGACTCCAAGACAATTTACATAATTTCAGTTTGTTCATTTTTGTTCAACACAAGTGAGGAGTTTAGTGTCATGTAATAGATTACACATGTAACTGAAATGGAAATCAACTTGATTATTTTATGTAATTTAGCGATGTATAGTGATTTATATTGATATCAAACAAATATTCTTGTAGCATTTTGATATACTGTAGATTAAAAATCTACAGATACAGATTAAAGGATAAATTTACCCAGAAATGAAAATTCAGTCATCATCCACTTACCTCACAAGTCGGGTGTCATGGTCCACAAAACATTTCTGGAGCTTCACGGCAACACAGTGTTACACCATTGTCCTTAACAACCAAAGTAGCTGGGGACTTGTTTTAAAACATAAAAACAACCAAAAAATAAACCAAAGCATAAAATGGCTCCATACAACTTGTCCAGAGTAATCCAAGTCTGTGAAAACCCTGAGATCCCAAATTGATTTTAAAAGACATTGTTTACACCCTTTTTAAGCCAAAATCTTTACTGAAGCTGCTAAGCTAGCATTAGCACGCACCCCGTCTGAAGTGTGTGTAAATAATGTCTTCTTCGAATCAATTTAGGATCATGGGGCTTCCTGAGAGTTACATTACGCCGGACGAGTTGTATGGAGACAAGTCCCCATCTTGTGCAGTTGTTGAGGAGAATGGCGCAACACTGTTTTGCTGTTAAGCTCCAGACATGTTTTGTTGACTACGAAACTTCATGGGGGGAGTAGATAATGACTAAATTTTCATTTTGGGTGAACTGTTCCTTTGTGCAGTAGAAACTGAGATCTCTTGTCTAGTGGTAGGCCCTGTATTGAAAGCATGATCAATGTGAGGAACTCCCAAGAAGAAAAATGTGAGTGTGCTCTCTAAAATGACGATGTGGATACAACAAAATAGATGTACAACGAGGCGGATGTTCTAAAATTATTCTGATTTTTCTTTTGAAATTAATGTTTCCATTTGTGTACTTCACCTTTTACACATCTCATCATTTTAATGTCACATGAAACCCGGGGTCTTCCCCCAGTCAGTAGGCCGCACCACTTTATGAACCTGGGACGGAGCAAAAGATGCAGGAGGAGAAAAACCAGTAAAGCCAGAGAGGAAGCGAAGGATGTGGTGGGGAGAGCAAACAGCAGCCAGCGGAGAGCTCCCCCTTTGTGTGGCTTTTTTACAGCTTCCTCCCGACCCGGCCGCATCGCTCACCACATCTCCGCCGCTGGAAAAACATAAACAGCTAAAGTCTCCACGCTGGGCGAGCGCAAGCCAAAACATTTCACAGTCTCTGGTGGAGACGAGAGGCGCAATGACACGTATCACATGAACAAGCTTTACCACATAACAAGCAAGAGTTACACGGCTGCATGGAGAGCCACTACAAACAGAAAGATAAAAAAAACTTGTGACAAGTTAGGGATGATGATAACAACACTTAGGGTCAATTACATGGTATGCGATACTACAATGTGTGAAAAATGTCAAATTTTAAGTCAAAAATCTTTCTGAGGCACTAAATCTAACTGATACCAATGTCGACATAAATATACTGTATTTTATGAGATACAAAGTCAAACAATGACATACTATCTCATGTTGTTGTCGTTTTAGTATCTCTAACCTACTAAGATATACACTTATTACTGTAGTATCAGATTTTAACTTACTATCATAATTTAGAATTATTGTAACAGTGATGGGATGTAACTAAGTACATTACTAAGTACAGTATTTAAGTACAGTTTTGAGGCACTTGTACTTTTACTTAAGTCTTTCCATTTTCTGCTACTTCAAAGTTCCACTCCACTGCATTTCAGAGGAAAACATTATACTTTTTACTCACTACATTTATTGGATAATTTTAGTTACTAGTTACTTTGTAGATTGCACGCTGCATTAGAGGCTAATTGGTCATTTTTTATATTGATTTATTTAACTGGCAGTCAAAATTTAAAATAAAAAAACAACAACAACAAAAAAAAAAAACACTGACGCCAATAATCAGAAAAATGCTGAATATCAGATGCGATAATCGGCCAGGCTGACAATCGGTCAAGTCGACTCGTTAAATTTCCTGGCACTATTGGGATTCCACATGGTGAGGTGCACATATGTAATTTTTTTTACGTATGACTTCAGAATTAAATGAGGGATTAAAATACACAAATCACGACTTCACTGTGCTCAAAATTAAAGGGCCTAAAACTGATATCATAGATTCTTGAGTCATGCAGACACCTTTTTGATCAGGTTCTTCCTCAAATGTTCTTCTTCAAAAAAGAGGGGGGGTTATCAGCCCTTTTCTGAACAAAAAGGACAGAAATACAGACAATAACATTAGTGCAATACAGTGCATCATTTATTCATATAAATTAGATCATAATCATACGATGTGTATCTGAGGCAACATGTGTAGCACCGCTTGGTTTTAAAATTACATGGCAATATGCAAAGATGCACACAGATTACAGTGAAAGATGTTATTGCAGAAGCAACCAACTCCTAAAGCATGTGCTAATACACAAATGTACACATATAAAACACACGTTGTGCACGCGCGCTCACACACACACACACACACACAAACACACGCACACACAAACACACACACACAGAGGTCATACAGCAGACAAGCACCGTCTGTTTTCATAGCTGCAGCTGTCCCGATTGGATGTAACATCCATATCGCCACACACACACACACACACACACACACACACACACACACACACAGTGGAATGTCCCAGCCAGACTGTGCTTGGCTGTACAGCTGGATATCCTTAAGAGGTGAAGACAGACATGGAGAAAAAAATATCTTGCTATTACACACACACACACACACATACACACCCCAGCCGAAATCCTGATTAACCCACTGACCCCTGAGAGAGACCACCAAGGTGGACATTCACAATCACACATATGTAAATAGGCACAAACACACACACTCATGTCCCGCATTTAAACAATACCACTCAGTGTGTGTGCTTGTGCTGCAGTCTGGCGGAGGGCGAGGTCATCCTCAAGTGAAATGAACAGGTGATCCGTCCGTCTCCTCGCTCTCCGTCCTCCGACTCCCTTCTGATGATCGCACATCATTCAGAATCTGGGACTGGTGGACGAGACACTCCTTCAGCTTGTCCTCAGTCAGGGTGAGACGCTCCTCCAGCACTGAAACAGTCTGTGTGTTTGAGGAGGTGGGGTGGGAGGGGGGTATAATTATAAAGCAGTCAGAAAATAATTACAGAAGAAGAAACTCAAAAGAGATCAGTCTGAGAGCCTTGAAATCAATCCTGTCAGCAACATAAGAGCTAAAGAGAGACAGAAGAGGCTTTTTAGTTCGTGTGACACATCTGGGTCTTTTCAGGGCAGCCAGATGTTGGCCTTAAAGCTGAGGGTAGCTCATCAGCATGCCTCTGATTATATAATTCTACGATGAGGGTAAAAAGAGTCTGAAAAAAAAATATTTAGAAAGTCTGGATTGTTTTACAGTTCATTATGTTTTATTTCTAATCACTTTTTTAAATACATATAAATATTATAAATTGAACACATAAATCCTCCGGTCAAATGGGGGTTGGATAAAAACTCGATACTGAAATATACTGTATCGGTTCCTCTAGCTAAATGATTATCAATACACTGGTGCCAAATATTGATATTTTATTAGAAAATGCAGGCACTCTTTACAGGTTCCCCTGATAAATTGGCTGACCAGAGTCAATACTTCATGACTCCTTGTGGTTTAAACCTCTGCAAACTTAATTTACAGAGATTTAAAAGAATTCAGTGAGACAGTTGTATTCCTTCCATTTTCTGGCAGTTTGGCCTTTTGTGTGTTTATTGCTTTTTTACATTGAAATAATTGCACACATGGACAAGTTGCAGTCATTGAGTGTGATAACGAGGCACGAAGCCATGACTCAATTATTGACTGACACAATGCAGTGAATACATATATTCCAGCAATTTTCTTGAAGCAACATTGCTTCAGCAAGACAAATCATGAGCCCACTCTGTCTCTGTTCAGCTGCTGGTGACACCTGTTCAAACAGGTGCAGAAGGGGACAGGTAAACCATAAAACCTCTACTGGCTTCTGTGTTTGTTTTGTGTCTTTATTTGACCTGGCTTCAGATGCTATACGTTTGAGGGAGGGGATTAATAACCTGCTTCAACTGACTTTCTCATGAGGAATAAAACACCAGATTAAAATTTAGGTCTTGCATCTTTGATCGGTAAATGTGACCTGACACTGGGATTAAACCTTTCAGACACAGGATTATTAACTCTCAACACTTTCCTATGCTTTCAGGTTTTCTGACTTGAGATGACAATTCAGATCTTTAACAATAACTGACCTGCGTGAGAATGTCCAACTGTTGAACAATGTGCCGCAGGGTCGAGTCCAGACTCGATGGATGACCCGAGAGAACTTCCAGTGGGTGCGTCTGCCCTCTCTCCCCTTCCTCTTCCTCTCTCCTTCCTCTTCCTCTGCTGCCTGCCCCAGTCTGGCTCCCAGCAGTCACACCTGCCCGACCGGCACTTTCATCTCCCATCCATCCTTCCACTCTTGACCTGCTTATGTGATGCGGGGGCAAACCGTTGGAGTGGGGACTGTTGGCGGCAGCCTGCGTGGGCGTAAAGTGTGTCCGACCGTTTGAGAGCTGGAGATGAAAGCGAGAGAGAGAGAAAGGCTACTCTTTAGCTGATTGATTTTTCAGTGCTTTGCGCTTTAGTTATGCAGGTGTTTTCTTTGACAAGTGCTGTGCTCGGGTCTGCACTCATCAAACGCATTGTGTTCCAGTAGAAACAGACTCTAAATCAAATCACCACTGTGACATCCTGACATTTAATTGAGGACATGGCACCGAAAACAGTGGGCTATCAAAAATAATAACCCCATTAAAGAAGCCTGTAAGTGTCCAGCCTGCCTCAAAAACCTGCTGGAAATGTACACAAAGCAACTTATGAGATGGGACTAGAAAAGGTAAAATTCAGTGTGCTCGCCCACACTATAAAACTGCAGCTGAGATATTTGAAGCAGCTTAAATGTCCTAAAATGTTGATTCTTTGGAGCTTTAGAAACATGTTTAATAACTGAAATTGGAGGGATTGATGTGAGAACTGAGGCTGGAGCACTTAAGGAAGATGAAGTGATCCCTAAAGTCAAAGTGCTGAAGGTAATTTTAGCTGGCAACACACAAGTGTTTTGCTCTAACTTTTGGTTATGAAGTAAATGTTGATTGTGCCTATGCAGCGTCAGTTGAAGTGTGAGTACCGGATGGAGTTAAAGCTTCAGCTGTTAATAATAACACTAACAACACCCCGTCGAGGCCAAAATACAAAGTCTATTTTACTGCGCTGTTTGAAACGTCGAGAAATGAGAAGTGGGATGGAGAATAAAGCATAGGGTTATTAATTAGTCTGGCTAATATGCAATAGTGATACATAGTCCTATGCAGTGTTAGCCAACATCCTTCCTGCCTCATTGTTCTGTCAGTGGAGCAGGCCTTGAGCCTGTTTCAACTTGGCAGACTGAAGGAGGTGGATGACTCACACTGCTGGATTACTGACTGAACAGACTCTGTGACTGATGGACTAACTACAGACAAGTTCACAAGATAATACGCACTCTAAGGAAGGGAGACCGATAGCCACAAAGCAAAAAAGAGAGAGAAAATCTGCTTCATTTATATTTGTCATGATGATGAGAGAACATGGTGTTCAGTTTGACCAGGCACATATTTTCCTCGTCTATCTTGTATCCGGGCAGAGACGGCTGAGCATGATTTTACACTTAAATAGTTTCACACATGCACAACAGTAGCTTTGCAGCAGAGACACAGTATTCTATGTATTCTAAGGGTCCAGACACACCAGACTGACATCAAAGAACTACAAGTCATCTCATATTATCTTTGTCTCAACCAAAGCCCACAGACGACAGACAACTACCTCCTAAATTCTGAGCCTGTGTGAGAGGAAATAAGACTCCATACCACCAGGTGGCGGTAGTCTGTATTAGTCATTCAAAAGAGGGTAACTGGAAGTCTCAGGACAGCAGATATACAAATCATTGTTATGATTTTTGACTAGGCTATAAAAAAGGAGAACCAATGCTAAAAGGGATATATATTGGGTAGCACTGCGATCAAGGATCTTTCAGTTTTTTTAAACTTCCATTTTCCTACTTGTGAAGCTGAAGTGCCAATCAAAGTGATTTATCTCACAGACGAGCTCTGTGCGGCAGATGCAACAGGCTCAATCGGCCGATAAAACGCTGTTTAGGCTAATGCCAAACTAGCGCCACAGATGCTCACGGATGAGCCTGACATTGGTCGAGGGCCGACCGTCGGCCTGGTGTGTCGGGACCCGAAGTTGTTGTTGCTGCAGGATACAATATTTTGGTAGTTTTGGGTTCAAACTGGCAACTTTCTAGTAACAAGACAAAACCCCATTTAAAATCTAAGTTCATCTGTATAAAACTTTTGGTTCTTAACAACTCATTAGCATTGTTTTTTGTGATGGTGGTGGTGAATGGTGACGACTTCTGATTGCTTGTTTTGTCTGATTTGTTTGCCTTTTCATGGCTTTATTGACAGGACAGCTTGAGAGATGACAGATAATGGGATGAGAGAGAGGGGACATAAAATGAAGCAAATGGCTACAGGTCGGACTCGAACCCTGGGCCGCTGTGGTGAGGACAGAGCCTTTGTACATTGGTTGCACGCTCTACCCAAACGTTTTTAAATTCAAAAACACCTTAAAAGAGAGAGAGGCAACAAATTCCAGCATTTGTGAAGCTGGACCCAGTGAATGTTTGGCATTTTGTGGTTGATAAATTGCTTAAATGATCGGTCGCCAACTTCTAACTTGAACTCAAATGAATGGCCGATCAATCAAGTTATCATGTCTGAACTGCTCAATCTTTCTGCATTTGCTTCAGATCAGCATTCACCCTCTCAAAAACAGCCCTAACCATGACACAACCATGACAGCTGCACTCCGATCAGTGTCTAGACTCTGCTCATAAACAGCACCAAGTGAAGAAAAGTTGGACGTTGCCCGAAAAATAATAGTAGGGCCTTATGTGAAAGGTGGAAGGGGGCAGGTGGTGAATGGAGTGTGCGAAGAGGAGCAGAAGGGAGGAAAATAAATGAGGGACGTGTCAAGAGGATGGAGGAGGAAGGAAGAGGAGGGTGTCACACATTCCTGGCCTAATGCATGGAGCAATCGATTCCGGCTTGCTTCCTGCGCACTGTCTTCACTTCAAAGAGAGCGTGAAGGGAAGCAGGAGATGAAGGAGGGACGGAGGGAGGAGAGGAGGAGTGTATGAGTGTGTCTTTAAAGGAAGAAGGAGGGAGGGTTACTCTTAACTCCTGAGTAGACGTGAACAAAGCCGTCAGTGTGTGGATGGCGAGTCTCCCCTGCCATCTACGCTCATTTCTCTCTATATTTTCACGTCTCTTCATCCCTCCACCCCCCTCGTCCTTGGCCACATCTGGCCGACATCTGCTCAGCTCATTTACGCTCAGCAGATGCGGATCTCCATCCCTCTGTACCCCCCCCTCTGCCAGGAAGTTTGGGTGCAATCAAACCTTTAACAGGCGGGGTACCCCGGCTGGTCTGAGTGTCAAATCAATGCACTCACACAGGCGTTTTCAAACACATAAAAGAACACCCACTATGGATTATGTGAAACTATTGATTCCTGCAGAAGCAGCAGCAAATAGAGTATTCAAGGGAAGCATAACGAGACTGAAAAACTGAGAACGTGCAAATCATGAGAACATGCAGCTAGTGATACTACTTCACTTAATCAAATGTACTGAGTAAAGCCCCATGACGGCCAGCATATTAGACAGAAGCTCTGTGAGGACACAGCACCAGTAATCCAAGTGTAACATGAGATTAATGAAAATACTTTCAAGGCATATAGAGATAAAGCCTGATATCTAAAACAGGAACCTTATAATTATGAGGGTCATTTCTGAGATAAAATCATCTCTGCTAAGCTCTGTGGAATGTAAGGGGTCATGGCTCGCTGTAACCGCGGTCAGTAGTGGCGGGAATGTGGTGATGGCGTGCTGCCAGCCAGGGTTTTTTTTGCGTGATGGGAGATGAGTGGGTGGTAAGGCCGGGGTGGCAGAGCACAGCAGAGCAGAAACTAGCCGCCGTGATAATAAAGGGGCAGTGGGAGTGACGTGACAGTGCCCCGATGATGATGGCGGGGCAACAATGTCCACGTTGTCAACCATGCGGCATTGGGAACGAAGGGCTGTTGTATATTGTGTGGGATACAGAGGCTGAAATGTTACACGGTCACGAGGATTCAAAATAATGGGTATGCTTTGTGTAGTAAGTCAAGTAAATGTTTCACAGTGTACGCTGATTACATTATTACTGCGATACTTGGAATGCTTCCACATTTTGCTGCAGTTTTTGTCTTTACTTTGCATCAGAGCAGCTTTGGTTAGTCAATTAATCGACTTGCTGGTTTCAGCTTCTTAAATGTGAGGATTTGCTGCCTTTCATTGCTATTTATGATGATAAATGAGGAGTCTTCGGGTTTTAGACTGTTGGTTGGACAAAAGAAGCAATTTGAAGACATTTTTGAGACTAAACGATCAATTAATTTAAAAAATCGTTAGTTGCATCCCTATTTTTAAGTGTTGCTCATTGACAGATGATCGAGTGTAAATCAATGAATATTCTTTGCTAATATTGTTGATAGCTTCACGTGGCTGCAGCAGATTTAACCAACATGGCAATGTCATCAGGTGAGCAGCCTATGTTGAAATGTTAACAGTATCTGTGATGTTTACGATCAAAAGGACTCTCAAGAGAAAACAGATCAAAAATAACCTCCCCTCCATTTCTAAATCAAATCACAGATGTCTGATCAAAAACATGATTACCATGAGCACCAGAATTAGCCGTGCTCTCTCTTTTGGCAGGAAACCTCGGATACTGTGACCCTTACGTAAAAAAGCTGTTTGATCTTAATTGAAGGGCCTCTCTGATGTTGCGCCTCCCCTCACTGCCCCCCCACCCTCCCCACCTGAAGCCACATACTCATCTTCAAAAACCTGCCTGATGTGAGTGAAAATCCTCCTCATGAACGATCTTCCAGTGCTACGTTTAAATTTTTCATCATCATTCTGCCAGATGTCGATGCCATTTATGAATGACTGAAAATGGTGTGTATCTTTTTTTGTGAAATGAAGCTATAGTCAATAAAAAAATATATACCAAGCTCTCCAGTATTGTGCGTATATTAGAAAGCATAGGTACGCTTTTTATGGGGGGATGTGACTCCATACTTGTTGCTGCAGGTCAGGCTTACTCTTTGAGTGACACTAAATGGCTAAAATCTAAATTGTAAATATAAATCAGCAGGGTGAGCACACCTCATAAGGTGGTCTGTCACGTTGGTCAGAGCCTCCTGTCGACTGGAGAGGACACAGATGGGCTCTCGAGCATCGTGATCGTGATTAGTATTCACACTGAGCTGTCTGCCCTCCTGATGCCAAACACTAGCTCTGTTTACATGCCGACCATTATGCGCTAAATGTTATAAGCACTACTTCAGCTGGAAGCGTGACTGCACAAATTCTATAGAGTGACAATCTATGTGACACGAGGTGAATAGATTCATTCAAATAGAAATAATTAATAAAATACCCACTTGCAACAACAGCTGTTCAAGGGCAAAAGTGTGTAAAGATGGCATGCAGGTAAAAGTCTCAGCAGACAAGTGAGACAAGCGATAACCGGTAACCACCGCAGAAACTTTTAAAATGTTCATGCCTTTCAAATGACACTTAAATGTGTTTGTTATTTTATTATCATCAACACTCGGTTTTGCAATATCTAAACATTAAAGGGGCACTATGTAGAAATTCAAACTCAATATTAATACAATACAATACAATATATATATAATATAAACAAAGTAAAAACACTATGTATTTGTGTTCTTTAAGGTCAGTTTGTTGATTCAGATGCAGTTGGTGTAAAAACCAAAACCCTGTTAAATGGTGGACACCTTTAATTCTTGGTTTTAAGCTGCACTTCTTTACCAGTATGAGCAGTGTAACTATGGCTGAGCCACCCAGAAACTCGCAGTGAATTGCAACTAGGATAAAGTGCAAGTGTTTTGACTGGTCTTTATTAAAAGGAGTAACACGTACAATTTACTATGATATACAGTGGCTTCTTTGAATTCTCAGACTTCACTTTTCAAAAACCCAAGATCAAAATGACTTTTGGTAATCAATTCTATACACAATAACACATAATGAATTCTGATGCTACTGTGTGTATCTGGTGGAGTTTGATATAATTTTTGGTTGGTCGTTTACTAATCCTAAACGTGAATACACAAACTCACACAGGCACAAATCCACATACAGACATCTCTTTTAGTTGTACCTAATTATTTGTAAGAGTGAGCTCTTTCAGAAGAGTAGTGTGAGTGCTTCAAACAATCAGCCAATCAAACAGGTCTGCGGGTGGTTCACTCGCTGTGGTGCACACAGGAAACGGACTATTAGAAACTGTCAGGCTCCATCTGTTAAGGGTGGTAAATAAACCACTTTTTATGTCCTCTCTCTATCCTTTTATCAACTATGCCGTGGTGACACTGCAGCATGGCTTTAACTGGAAGGTTGAGAAAGGACTGAGAATGAGCTGGACTAAAATGTGAGTGAATCTCAAAGATGTTGTTGTTGAGTAAGTGGTGTATGTGAAAAGCAAAAATTTGGCACTTGCTGCTTTTCGTCATCTACGCTTGATGTGCTGGATATGATTGCACACTCATTTGATTTGGTAATTACTTTAACTAATTATAATGGAACAATCTTACATAAAAAAAAAAAAATAAAAAAAAAAAACATTAACAAAAGCTGTTGTTGACGTCTCAAAGCCTTTCCACCTTGCGGAGAAAATAGTTAAGTTCGAACTTAATGGTCATGGAATATTGGCATCTGCCTTAAACCTCTATTTGTCCAACTCTGTGTGAACCCACCACGTAACCTCGCCACTCCTTTCCTGTATTAGCCGGTTGGTACTGAAATTGGTCCTGTGATGGTGACGGAGCGTTTCCTGGTCACAGGATGCCATATAATGTCGTTAATAAAGCAGGCTCCATGGAGGGAGGAAATCCTTGTTAGGGATCAAAGGAAAAAATTAGCTGGTGCTGACCCTCCACCCTGGCTTCACTTTTATATTTTTGCAGACAAACACAGACATGGCAAATGGTTGCCCTCTGGACAGTAACACACACTTCTGGCTGCCATCTACATCAAAAGACACACACACACACACACACACACACACACACACACACACACACACACACACACACACACACACAAGCAAGCAATTATTCAATCAACAGCTACCACCACATACCCAAACACAACTCACACAGCTGCAGTCACTCTCCAGAATCCCTCCCTTGATTAACAGCAGTACTCTTCTCGACATGCAGCAACATAGAGCAGACCCTCTTGAACTAAGCTGGTGTTAAGACCAAAAATTGCACTGCATGAAGAAAAGCATTGCTTCAGGTACCAATGAGATGACAAATATGTTCCAGAGTGGCCAGTTTGACTGATACTTTCATGAGTGTATCAGACACCAAACTTTAACAACTTGAGCAACTTAATCATGTCGACAATCATTTTATCCTCAGCTAGGTCCACCGATGACCCTGTGTTTTTAACACCAGATACCTCCCAAACATCCCAAAAGTCACAGTCAGTCTGCCAGGGCCCTTGCCTTGAGGGTTGTGGAGCCCACATTGCTGCGAGAGAACACAGGAAATAAGACATATCAACAGTTCATGTACCGTCACATCTCTCTATAACCCCAATTCGATCCGGCTCATGCCTTCTAGTGTTCATTACAAATTTATGCAATGCATTTTTAAGGATGCAGACTGTATTACAGATGTGGAACAAAAACTAAAATGATCCCTTCAGGCAACAGTGCTGCATGAAATTACAGAAATGATAAGAAAACAGTGAACTGCAGTCAGGTTGTGGTTGTAGCTGTAGTTTCAGAGGCAGCAGCAGCAGCAGCAGCAGCTCTAGGACAGCGCAGATCATCATTAGCACTGTGTGAAAAACACAGTACCATATTCATTTGAATGGGGCCACTCCATTGATTCAGCAAGGGTACCAATATATAGTTGTTGTTGTTTTTTTGTTTTTTTTTAACCAAAATAAGCACAAATATGCAGGGTTTTAAATGCAGGTAAGCCCACTCAGAATAGGTGACTGACACATTCTCCATCACCAGTTGATGAGATTGCCTTTTGTTTTGTTTCTTCCTGGTGTGTCACATGACCCGTGCCCAAACGTGCCGGAAAACAGGGAACAGTAGACAGTAGCATGGAGGTGTGGTAAGCCTGTTTTCTTTTATCTTTTATTTGAATCTCTCTTTTAAACTCAGCACTGACCGAACGATGTGTGAACGCTCCTTCATTGGAGACGGATGGAAAACTGTTTGCGCGCCACTGTCTGGAACTTCAACAAGCACCAAAGCATCATGCTGGAAAAAGGGTGAAAAATAAGCATGTCCACTAGGAAGTCACCTTTCCATCACTGTCGACTGGAGCTAGAGCCAATAAATCCTCATGAGTCTTTTGACCCAGGAATGAATGCTGATTGTACTTTTTTCCACTCAGGACTAAACCAGATGTTAGCAAGTTTTTTGTCCAGTGTGAGAAGGGTAACAGAGTCCACGGTGAAAAAAAGGCAAAATGTATGAGCATTAGTATAAATACTAGAAACAGTACCAGTTACAGTAACAGTTTTAGTTTAGTACATGTTTGTAGCTGGAGCAGAAACAATTGTATTTTCAGTAATAGCAGCAGTACTAATGGGACTAGCAGCAGCATTAGTACTCTTTATACAGGCTGACCCCTGAAAGTAGGATCCAATAGAACTATCTTTAAAGAAAACAACCTGCATCCTGTGCGGTAAAGTACAGAAACACACACAATATCCTCTGCACCTGACCTTTAACCTGTAACAGGAAGTCTGGTGCAAGGTGGAACTGGCAGGAGATCTAAAACGTCTGAAGCCAGCCAATAACAATAGTTTGTAAAAGGTCCTATCGACCTCTAGCACTATCCACACCCCACGTCGTGGCATTGTTGCTCTTCAAACAATACACAAACACACAGTTAAGGATGCTCTCACCCACATATGGACAAACTGACACACCAAAACAGATGCAGACAAAGAAATCAGGGAAGCTCACAGTCACATGAAGACATACACACAGATACAAGCCATGTAATTATGATTTAGCTGCAACCACTGATCTCCTCCAACAGGATCTTTGTCAGAGGTGTGGCGACGTTGATGGTTTTCAAAAAGCCCGAGCTGAAAGACAAGCAGGAAGCCGAGAGGAGTTTCATGTGGCTTTGAGGAAGTGGATACATCCTCTTTATTTCTCACCCTCCCTCCCTTCTTCTCTCTCCCCTATCTGTCTGTCTGTGACATCCGCACAGCAGCCACCCACACAGCGAAACAAAAATATCCTGCTTGGCGGTGAATTGCCATTAAATACAGTGCATTTTCTGACCGCATCAAACACACGAATGGGGACAGTAAACACCTCGACCACAAGCAGTAAAAAAAAAAGAAAAGACATCACCATCCTGCCTGGGTTCAGTGGCAGCTGAACCGGATATCTCGTATCTAGTTTGCAAGAACACATGCAAGTATTCTCATATCGAAAAATTCCATGTCCAGACCAAAGAATAATTCCTCCATAAAATTATTTTGAATGAATGCAGCGTGGCAGCCATTCATTCATAACAAATTCTCCCCACTCTGAGGTTTTATGTAACAAGGGTCCTTGTTGGCTTTGTATGACAGTGTCAGCATTTATTTGATAAGTTATGCATAATTGCCAATTCTGGATGGAAGGTGTGGCGTCAATGCCGATGACAGACAAGACACATTCTTGAAAATGTATGAACATCGCCAGATGGAGACAGAAAAAGGGAGAGAGTGGGGAATGACAGGGTTTTATTATGAGATGGATAAAGAATTATGTATAACTCTGATGCTACAATATATGGATTAAATGAATTATGTAGTCTAGGTTGTGAAAACGTACGTCCGGCACAATGCCATGGGAATAAGTCCGTTATACACACTAGAGATGTCCTGAGCCAAAAGTATCATCGTCATGGGGCAGATCATGGTATATATTAATGGATTGGTATTGGAAAAAATAAAGCCAATTAAAATCTTTTTACCGTACCGACTGTATTTTGTCCATCTCAGCCTGTTACTGATGCATCGCCGTTCTCCTTATTGACAGCCTGGCTCTAACACAGCAAGCATTTTACTGCATATGTGAGTGAAAACAAGTGTGAAAATGTGAAAAAATCTGTGATAACATTTTTGAAATATTATCTGTCGCCAATTACCATCTATTTGGTGAGTAACTTGATGGCAGGCCAAAATAAAGGCTGTTGTTGGATTACAGCACTCTCTGCAACCAGGTGTCTGTACTCAGTCAAAGACTATTTATGAGATAAAAGAAGCATCACTGTGTAAAACTTCTGTACAACTGTGGAGTGTTTCTGTATTTCCAACAACTCCAACAGTGTGATACATTTTCTTAAACAGACAATGTCAGGCAAATCTTAGGATTCACATTCTCTCAGTAAACTGTAATCCATACCTTATCAACAATTTGGCTTTATCAGCTTTATAGTTTTGAATCAGGACCTTCAGTCTTCAGCTTGTGATGACTTCATCAGATGAGATAGGCTACAACTGTCATTTCAGTGTGACATACAAAGTGTGTGACCGAATTAAAAAGGTCAAACAATTTTGTACTGTTGCTTAGCCCAAAATAAATGTAACGTATTAGCTTCCTGTGGTCCCTTCAAATGCAAGGGAGATGCAGGACTGAACTGTAGTCCATCTCCAGTGTTTGATGGTAATCCATCAGGATATAAGATACTGGGTCCAAATGAGAAATACAGACAAAGTGCGACAGGAGACCGTCTGAGAGGATGGAGAAATAAAGCAATCGAAAAGAAAGAGAAACCTGTTTAATAGTGTGAAGATGAACTCAGCGCTCTGACCCACTTCAGCAGGATGAATGAGTGAGCATCTGTTGCCGAATCCCACCAAGAATGAAGATGACTCATCGACCCGCACTGCTTAGCTCATAGAGAGAAATGGGCAGAGTGAGGCAATGAGGGAATGAAGAGAAAGGTGTAATATCATCCCTCGAATCAATCGCTCATACCCCAGAGCAAGATGTTAATAATGTTGTCGGAGGAAATGATGGACCTCATGAAAAATCAGAAAACAATAATCAGCAAAGAATGCCCCTCATAGTGAGTATGAAATGCATTCACCAGTAAACATCTACTAGTATGAACCAAAAACCCTTTTCTTCATAACAGATTTAACCTTAACAGACAATCAAGACCCCTAAAGATGCACTGACCCACAGAGAAATGTTTCCAGTCTAGCAGTTCATGGGCTGGATTTCCCTCAGGAGCTGGTGGAGACCAAAACGGAGCCAAAAGGAGAAAGAATACTGGACAAAAACTCATCAGGTGGCCATAAACATGACTCCAAATAGATGCTAATGTTGCTACGTGTCTGCTGGATTTGTACAAAACCAAGTCTTGTAAAGCTGATATAGTGAACATGTTCGCAATGTTATTTTGATACTGCGATTATGGCTTGTTATGCTGCCCTCCAATGGCGACAAAATACATCTGATAAGCTTCAAAGCCCCCAGAAGATAATCAGTAAGATCTCAAAAGATCCTCAGGGATGCTATTAATATATTTAAATGCCTATTGTGTTGTTTTTCAGTGTTGCAAACAATGAATCAGTAGATTTGAACTAAGTATAATAGGTTTTCAGTCCTTTGTAGATAAATGGATAGAACACAGAACTTTCATTGAGAGGGTTACAGGTTTCCACTCATGCTAAAAATGGATGCAGTGCTGACAACAGGGCTTTGTTTGAAAGCATCCTCCAAAAAAGATGATTGCTCAGTGTTGATTAAATATGGTCAAGCACTCGGAGTGTTGGTGTGGAAACACGGAGTGGACTGTTTTGGGCCTGCAAAACAACAACAATTACTCAAGAGCTCTCTTCATGTTCTGCTTCTGGTCTGGTCTGAAGACACCTTAAATCCATCCCCTCTGCTTTAAGTGCAATGAGTCGCACTGAAGCACAAGTTGTGATCTGGACCACTGCCTGTTAAAAAGCCCTCATTATCACCAGTTGTCTGGCTCAAAAACAACAGACTAATGTTTATGGATGGATGAATGGACTACAGTCCCTTGTTAGTTCAAATCAAGACATGATCTGAAGGATAGGTCTGGTTGGGAGTTAGTTAAATAAGGACAGCATGCTTGGGAAAGTGTGCTTCAGTGGCAGTGGCTGGATGCAATCCTTGGGTAAAATCATGTTTAAATCATAAACACACAGAAGTCAAAGGCAATATCTCAAAATAGCTCTGCAACTCCACCATTGGCACATTTGGCTGCTCCGAGTCAAACCATGTCATGGTGATTTGCAGAAATGAGCTTCCAAGCTGCACCCGGAATGTTTCGCTGCTGAAAAGACTTGTTTTGAGGTTGTTTTTTTTCCTATTTCAAATCGAGGACCTATGTGCAGAGTGCTGCCCCTTGAGACAAACTGTGACTTGTGATATTGGGCTATGTAAATAACACTGACTTGACTTGCTAATGAAACAACCGTGATCGTACACAGCACAGACTGCAACTGAAATGAGATCAGAATTGACTACCATATGTGCAGGTGTCATAGTGAATCTATAATCAGATCTCAGTTACAGTCAGCCAGGTGTTAATGCAAGTTGTACAGCCTGCCTGCCTTTCTATAAAAGTGTCTGCCTATGATCTGGTAACCCTGTGCCGGGTTTTAAGAGGACACTCTATCCGCTTACATAATAACATCATGCCAAAGATGAGTCATCATCATGGGACACAGAGGTTAAGCTTCCTGCAGCTCCCATGAAAAGCATAAAAGGAAAAGCTTTCCTTTTGGAGATGTAACAGAAGATATATACACATATAGAAGGACACAGAATCACACCTGCACTGACAAACACAGACGCACGTACATGAACAGGCACATCAATACACTCTAACACACAAGACAGATGAGACACAACTGTAAAATAAAAGAAAAGAAAATCACTGTTGTTCTGCTTTATGTGTGAAAGGAAATTAATATATTAACAGCCATATTTTCCATAGATTTGGCCATCATTGGTTAGGTTAACAGTTTATTTACTCATTACAATGTGCCAGGGTTGGCACTATGGTCGGGATGAGTGGGTCCCCATTTCAGTCGTAGATTGTGCAGGAATACCGTGCACAAGCATGCAGGTGATGTGACACACTCCTGCGTCAGGAGAGGGTGGTCATGTAAATATGAGGGTTACCATCAGCTTCTGGTTACATCGTATTCCCTGATGTAAGTGTAAACAAAACTGCCATTTATCTCAAAGACTGACTGTGTTTTTCAGGAAGGGAAGGCAATATTACATGCTTCGGTATCATACTATCAGAGTGGAGTTTCAGGCACAACCCCTTGCCACTACTTACAAGGCTTGGGGGAAAAGGGAAAGCTTCACTTCTTAAAGGGTCAAAGTTTTGAATGGGTCAAACTTAATGTTCTAATAAGGTGTAAATATATGACAAAACAGCTGTCTTAATACTATTACAGTTTTTACGACAAGTCACACTATTGTTATTGTGGTGGTGACATGCTGAGAAATGCTGCAACGTGCCAGCATAAGGAAAAAAGATGGCAAGCAAACTTAAACAGAGCAACAGCCTGTACTGTGAAGCAGGATTTGTGGTTAGCGAGCAGTAACTTCAGGGTTAACTCTGGGTTTTCAGTGTTACAAAGCTGGTTCACTCTGTACGTCATTTTTTAGAACTGGCTTTGTAAATGTTTTATGAGGATAAAAGTGCATTCAAGACATTTGTTGGTCTTCTATTATACTGTACACGGAACGCTTAATGGCGAGAAACACTAAAAACCTCCATTAGATACTTTGAACAATTTCAATTCTAAGTGCTCAGACAGGTTTTAAACAAACTCACAGTTCAGACATATTATCTTTCAGACTACAAGCACACAGCGACAGTAAGTCCAGAAGGTCAAACTTGAACAACAAAGTAGATTTGAAAAATCAATTTTGGCAGATGAACTCTACACATTCACCAAAAGGGCAGATAATTGAACCGTTTATTGTATTCTTGTCAATGATTACAACTGCATCATATGATAGGTGGGTTTTGTACATGTTTGTATGTAAATAAAAATGGGTCATTCATGTAACAGTGAGGTCAAGCAGGCATGTTGTCGCGGAAATAAATAAGCATGTGTGGCAGTGTGGCTATAATACATGAGAGCAGGAAGCTATTAACATGGCATTACCAGACCAACAAGGGGCAGGAAATTAAATTTGGCTGCCTCTGAGAAGGTTATGTCCCAGCCCTCCCTCGTGGTGGGTAATTGATTATTATGGCTTTCCACAGCTCCTGTCCGCATATATTTTTTCCACTCAAAGGCTCCATGTTTACTTCACTTTAAGGCAGCAAAGATTCATCCCTCAAGTTCTGAGGGAGGTTGCTCTTCTCTTTTTATGGAAATGAAATCATCTTTATGTTTTAGCATGCCTGACTGACCCGGAAAAGCATTTGGAAAATGGGTCATACAGTGTGATGTGTGAGTTATGTTGTTTACTCTGGATATGCCAAAGAAAATATTCATTTAAGTATACCAAGCCACCAAGCCCCCATTGCCCTCCCCATACCAGAAGATGGAGATAAGTTTGGAAAAACTGTGTCAGAAACTGTGATGAACATCCGAGTATTGCTTGCTCTTGTATCAATTATCAGCTTATTTTTTGAAAATAAAAATGTTGAGGATATGAGCAATGAAAGAGTTTGGCCTGAAATCATGAAGACTAAAGGATCACTCTACCTCTTAAAATGTATTAAGCCATGGTGTAGCTCCAGCAAAGGTCAGACATACTTAACAGCAGTTCTCCCTGACGGCAGACTATTACCCAACACAAAGTATGTTGATCATTAACGCCAAACACCACTCGAACCTGTCACGACTTTCTTTACACCAAGATAAGAGGACAAAGCAAACAACCTACACTCACCTGGATTATGACCATGGCAACAAAAGGGCACTGAAATATCTACACCAAGCAAGGTGTTACGTGTGGTTACTTAAGATTAAATGTACCATTAAGGTCAAAACAAGACAAATATAGGTAAGTCGTGGCTCTGGAAGGCCTATGAAATCTGTGGGAACAAACTTCAGGTCCATCTCCAGAGAGACAGAGAAAAGTAAGACATTTAACAAGAGTATGGTTGAGGTGGTAGAAACATGTTTTCCTCACTAGGCTGTATTTCACTTTGCAAACACCCACAGAGCAAATACACTCCAACATGGACATGTGCATTTGGAGGCCTTAACCACAGTCACACCTGGAACATCAGTGATCACACGATCACACCATGACAAATACATCCACACAAAATTCTAGCCCTGGTCCGGATGCTGGTAAATGCGTTTCCCATGAAGTGCGGAGCCACTGTTAAATGCATTTAAGATTTTTTTTTTTATTTGCACATTTCCCTTCACCTGTTACATTGAACTGTTGCCATGGCCAAGAGGAAATGCCTCCGCCTTCAATATGTCTTGATGTCAAAGTCTGGAGCCCTGTTTAGTCTCCGGTGGTCTGGATGCTCGGTGAAACAAGCTCATTCAATGTCAGTTTGTTGGCTGTAAATGTAGTGCCCGGAAGCCTCCCCTACCATGATTCACAAGCCATATCTTCTTGTATTATAGCCTTAACATAACAAACTAACCTCCGAGAGGAAGTCATGCAAAGGCAGACCAATGAAACACTTTTTTGTCACATCCTATCTTTATTTAAAAGTTTCCCCCATGAGCAAATACTTGGCAAGAGAAATTTCCAGTTTGTTTCAATTTGAATTATATATCGCCAATTCACAGCAAAAGTTATCTCATAACACTTTTCAATAACAGTAGGTCTGGACCATACTTAATTTACAGAGTCCAAACATTCCCCCATGAGCAAGCACTTGGCGACAGTGATTAGAAAAAACTGCCTGCCATCCCTGTAGGAAAAATGGGTTATTATTGAGTGAAATCACTGATTTCCTCTTCAAGCGATTTAACATCCTCAATTAAACAAAGCATCCAATGAGACAATGCAAAAACTAAACTGTAGCCGATGCCAGCCACAGATGCTCAATGACAGGGCAACATCCATTAACGGCCTTGATTTGTCAGGGCCTTCATGTTCTAAACAAACAAAAGGTCACTAAGTAGTAAAGAAAGAATTTCTACTGCTCTTTAGCTCTCACTTAGTGTTGCAATATTCTCAACCTGCGTAATCCTCTTTTTTCTTCTAACTGCTCCCCGGGGAGGTCGCAGGTCAGGGTCGGCAGCAGAACAGCCCCCCTGAAATAATCAGTGTTTTGCTCAAGGACACTTCTACAGGATGTTTACTGTCATGGACACTCTGAGCTCACTTATTAGAGGATAGATTTAATCAATTTTGCACATGTGGATAAGATTTAAGATGGACCTTTCTGCCAAAATGTGAACTAACGATCCTGCACAGAGCAAAGAATGACAAAAACATATGAAGACCAACAATTTAGGTCATCAACCCAGACACCAGAGAACAGGGTTCATTTTTTGGGGCTTTTCCTGTAACTTTCGGTTCCTGTCTTTCTTTGGTTTTTCTTTCTTCTTTGTACATCCTATGAGTCAGTCAGCAACTTTGGTTCCTCTTGTTTCATCACTCCCACATTTTACCCCCTATCTTGTACTATACTTCCTCTTTATACTTCCACTTTTTTCTCCTTTACGTGCCAACTGGCAGCAGCTCTTTGTTATCTTATTCCCTGTATGCGTGGGTACACCCTACAATAACTGTTTGCTATCATGTTTGTTTGTGATTAATATCTGCTCTTTCGTCATTCTCATCGCCACAAAGTTAAAACATATTTAGATAGTTGCTATGACATAAGTTTCAAGTGTCTTGACATCTTAATGAAGTTTTTATGTATTTCATATTGGGGTAGAGGGCCGAGTTTTGTGGTGTGTCTTCATGTTTTAAAGGTACCAATATCTTTCAGGTTCTGAAAACGAAAAACAAACGAAAACAAAGTCTGAGTGGTTCAACTGTCTTGTGAAAGGATTACTTGAATTCTACATGAGGCATTAGGTAAACGTAAAGGACAAACAGGAAAACCACTTTATATTTAACCAATCTGAACAGTGTCAGTGTTAATGATTTATGGCTATAGCTTTACTATAGCATTCTTTCAAATGAGCTTTGAATGGATTGACATCGCAAAGTAGAGGTTCCTGAGAAAAATCTCTTGTTGGAGAGGAAATGAGGCTTTCGCTGAGAAGTTCAGTTACTCATATCCCAACCAGAGGTTTTTCTTCGGTTTCTTTCCCACCAAAGTCTCAAGTGGAGGCGAATCCTTTCACAGTGAGGAAGTGAATGAGCGTCATTGTGGCTTTGTATGGGATTAGCCCATTTTAAAGCCCTTAGTAAGATTTACCCACATTATTCACATTTTAATGGACGTTCCCACCCACACATACCCATGCTGGCTAAAATCAAAATCCGTGGCAATGGAATAAGGCAGCAGGAGGCTTAATGCAAGGAAAGAAATCTCAAGGTTCATTGACCTCACTCAAGAATGAATATCGTGCAGATACACTGAGAACAAGTCATTGAAATGGGGTAGGCACATATAGGTTTTGTATCAGTTTGAATGAGTGAGCAAGAACACATAAAAATCTTCTTAAATGCCAACATTATGTTTAATTCAGTGGAAGAAGATACATAGAATGAACCAACAGACAGCCTCCCACATTTCCCATTAAGGCAGGTGCCATCATTTAAGTATTAGCAAACTTGACGGATAAAGAATAACTTGACTACGTCAAGCAAGTCCTAACTACAAATTATAGCCCAATCAATATATCAGTATTGGTATCAGCTGATATGAAAAACATTTTTTGGCATCATAATAAACACAAAAGATAAGGTGATTTGTAATTATTAAATTCTCCGTGAAGTTTACTGTTTCAGCACACTGACTTAAACTGTAAAATATCTTGACACATATCCTTGTTCCAAGTGTTTGATAACCACAATTAGGACAAAATGCTGTTAAAAACAATGCATTAAAAGGACATTTTTATGCTGTATTAAACTCTTGGTTGCTGTATGTTTGTGCTCTGAGAGTTTGAGAAAGAACCTTTTCCAGAGATGCCAGTCTGGACTCTCTTTCCAACCCATTAACAATCTGAAGGGTCGAGAGAAGCCGATGTGATTTGGCATTGGTTTTACCCAACCGGAACGCAACCAATCAATTCCACCTGCTGCTACAGCATTCCCTTTATGTATTAATCTGTTCACCAAGCCTCATTTTCAATGTGGGCAATTCTGCACCATATCATTATCACTGATTTTTTTTTTTTTTTTTTTTTTAAGGAAATTAGAGGCCTAGTCCACACAAGATGGAGGATGTCACAGTGGGAACAGCCACAACCTCCATATTCCCTCAAATGAGGCGTTAATATAGAGGTTTACTAAAAGTAGTGTAGTGAACTAAAAAATATATCAAGTCAGCCACTAACCACATAAAATGACTGACCAATTACAGGTTAAAAAGCCTCAGGCAGCAGTAAACTGGGATCTGCAATCATTTTGACAAATTAGGTTAGCCACCCTGCCCACACAAGCATTTGTATGAACACCATGTCGAGGAAGTATTCTGATTTAATTAGCAGTCTCTTCCACTTCACTAAAGCAGAAGCAGCACTAGATGAGAGTTTAATAGTTAATGTTGCAGCAATAAAGTGAAACCATCTTCATCTATCATGACCGAAAATGACATATTGGGCTTGCTAACTGAAATGTCAACAACGATCCACAGACAGCTACTCTCTACAGTCCCCTTCCAAAATGCCAACCTGTGGGAAACACTGATAGCAGGTGGCTAAATGAATGACAAGAGAGGCCAGCTGATTGGGCTATAGAGGCCCTCAAAGAGAAAGCAGCTAGCACTGCCACCACTGAGTGCCATCGCAGAGAGGAAGTACTGGAAGAGGGGGTGGGGGTTTACTGGGATGCTTGATTGGCAGTCGGAGCACTGGGTGGTTAGAGGTCCTGCTGGGTCTCTGCCCTTCATAGTACAGGCAGGAGGCAGCAGAGAGAGCTACCCCAGGCCCTGGCAGCCACAGGTGGGCTTTGTGGTCTGTCATCATGGGTCCTGTAGAACCAAGCTGCCTCTCAGCCTTCTATCAGAGACAAACAACAAGCAGGCTCATCTGTCCATGTCTGTCCACATATTTCCATATGCATGTGTGCATCTTCACAGCTGCACACCTATTAATATTATAAATAGCTTTTGTTTTGGTGCGGATGCTCATAATGATAATTATGCATCAGAGCAGCAATCCTGCACTTGCAAATTAGTAGAATGTGCATTGAGGTAAACATGACATAAAAAAGATATGTGTATATGGAATGGCCTTCCATTCTTGTGTATGCTTTAGGCCTTAGACATGAAATCTGATATTTTTGGGCTTATTCATCTGTGAGTAATTGTTTTTGGCTTTCACACAGGATCCAAGTTCCAGGTGCCATGTTGCCTCCTACTATGGATGGAGCCCCAACGCTCACGTGATTTTTGACATTTGACATGTGAGCTTAGGCAACATAGAAATGTATTTACTGCAACATGTCACTTCGCTGTCTTGTCAGAGAGTGGTTCTCTTATTTTAGAATCGGGCAACCTCTCAGCTATTTCTATAAAAGCAGAAGCTTGTGTGTCTCACAAAAGTTTCTTTAGGGTGAAACTTAAGCTCTTAAATGTCAAAGTGCAGCACATGCAGTGTCATTTCCTCATTGATCATGATTGGTTTGCATCTGTTGTCCCACGTCAGAGTGTTGTAATTTTGTGCTTGCATTTCTGACACTTGGGTAAGAGACATACAGAATATAATACAGAAACATTGTCATGTCCCGGGCAGGTTTTACCTTCTTCAAACATGACACAAAATTGGTAGCAGTTTGGGTTAGTGTCTGAAAGAAACTTTTGATATTTTGTTTGCTCCCCTCATATTGAGCCTCATGGCAGCACTGAGGGGTCAGATTAGACCTTGGCTGGGAGAACTAAATTAGGCTGACATCCACTGCTAGGACCTTACACATCAAACAATGGGACGCATGAGGACCATGATAGATGTCTTGAGAATAGGAAGTACCATGCAGAGTGTTCAGGTGTGTGTAAGGCAGTATTCACTAAAATTACAGTTGACAATGGACATGGTGAAAAACACAAACAGAAGTACAGGACCAGCAAGAACATAATGGGGTCTGTAAATAGTTTTTAAATGTACAAACAAGTGAATATTTTTTAGTTTTATTCACGTTACGCTTAGTCACATTCGGCAACTTCCTTAGTTACTCTCTTAGGTATAATCTGATATTCCCTCAGAGGTTATAGCAACAGGCGACCACATGAAACACACCATTACCTTGGTAAAATTACAGATTTAAACATTGCTTGAAACATTTAGGATAATGTAACCACAAAAAACTAAAAAATTTATGTAACAAAGGTTTTGTCTAGTTTTTAGATATTATACTGTCGAAATACTACATATTATACCTATGAATGAGTTATGTTAATGTTTGATGCAATGGGAACTGCATTTGTGACAGATCAGACGCAATGTGACCTAAAATCAATTCCTGAAAAACTTAAAGCTGCAGACCTCAGTTCAAACAAAGCTCCTCAGCTGACATGTTTAACATCTTTTAAGGATTTGTTCCTGATTAATTTGTCTGTAGTTTTAAAGGAAGTCCTGTCTGCAAACCGTTAAGCCTGCATACTATGTGCATTACAAGATTGCCAAAAAACAAAGAGATTAGCAATTTAGTATTGTGCCCAAAGCTGATTAATCCAAACGGCAAAAGCCATGTTCGTCCCATTTCCCGAAGCAGAACTTTGTCACCATCCAGACTAGTGATCATGAATTGACAACAGAAAAAAACTTTCATTGAAGAGAGACGTGTTTATCAATCAGTAAAAAGTTATGGCAGTGTCAGGGCTGTGTCGACGATTGTATAGGTGAGCTCAGAGCCGAGCAGAGCGGGAGGTGGGTGGTGGGGGTTGGTGCTTATGAGGAAGAAGAATCTACTTTTTGAATTTCTGGAGATGTGATCAGACTGGCTGGCAGAGGAGGTGTTTTTGGTAACCCCACTGACATCCCTGCGCTCATCCACCTCCTCTAACATCAAAGCCAGGTTTCTATGTAGGCGTTCAGTCTAAATAGCACAAGGAACGGTTACATCAGACTCGGTGTGTATTGCTAAAATACCTCATTCATCTTTGCCTTCAAGCCCTGTGCAGGAGAGTGGCCAGGTTCTTTAGTTTAGCTGGGTTTTGTGCAAATTTCATCCTTGGATCTTTTCAAAATTGCATGTTTTTGGGCTAAATTGCTAATATAACTAGCAAGTCCAAAAACTAACCCAAAACCCTAAGTACTTGCAAGAGCAATGTAGAAATTGTTGGTTTAATTATCACAAAAGAAAGTCGTGAACTGACATTAAGCTGTTTCAAACATGTTAACTTTAAACCACTCGACCACACACACATGCATGCAAACTATCAGTGAGGATGCTTAACGACATACAGTACACACTCACATGTTTAAGTATGACCCTGGTTCTGCATCCAGTCCCTCGAGAAGTTCAAGTGAAGTGAGTCTGGAAACGTTTAAGACATGAGAAGACACAAGAAGATAATGTGCACCCGAACACAGCCTGGAAAAACACAGTTGCAGCTGCACTCAGGCGCGTTGGTGTGTTCATGTTGTTGGGAGGGGTCAAACACAAAATCTATGATATATTGAATTCATTTGTTATTTCTAGGAGGGAGAGACATGCATACTAACGCTTAAAAGAAGACTTCGCAGAGGAAGGGAAAGACTCCAGAGGTAGGAGAGGTCCTACTGGGCAAGCTTCTGAGAACCAGAGGAAAGATTTGAGAGACAAGGCAAACATTTCAAACAGTGGAGCCCTTCTTGTCAGTCTCAGTGTACCACCTCCGCAAGGGCCAGGGGTTAACGTCTAACAAGCCAAACCTTCAAGCCCACTCTCTCCTGAAACAGGTGGATCAACAGGCTGTCATGTGTTTCCTCCTGGGCACTTCAAAACACCAATGCTATTGTGCTCTACAATGAGTGGTAGGAACGGCAGCAAAGGCAGACAGTAAGGGAGAGGGTTTGGATGGAAGAAGGTGTCAAGAGAACAGCAAAGATGAAGACAGGGAACAAAGTAGAGTGTTTACTGTAGGAGCGGCAGCAGTGAGATTACTGGTTTGGGAGACCGTACTGTAACCGGAAGGTCACTTGCTCAAACATTCAGGTGTCACGACGAAGACATCAGAATCATACCTGCTAGTCTAATTCTGGGTCCAAGGACTGTCTTTCTGTTTGATTGTGTGAGAAGAACAAATATGAAGGTAGGAGAGACATTTGTGATGCAGAGTTAAGCAACTAAAGTCTGTCATGCTGGAGCAGAGACGGTGGACCAAAATGCAGGAGACAGCAGGCAGGAAGTAAAATGGATGAAGTTTTATTCTGGATCACAGCACCACAAGAAACAGGCAAACTCAACAGATGACTCGAACCAAAGATTGGATTTACAGGTGGAGGGAGGCGGAGAAACACAGGTCGAACAAGTCGAAAGTTTCTAAAATTGCCGATTGGATACATGTCACAGTGAAAACTCATGCCAACAATGAAGAGAAATCTTATCTTAGTCTTACTATCTTTACGCCAGGGCTGCATTAGTCAATTCCGCCATTGTCTGTTTATTTGCTGTCATCACTACCGCATTGCATTGTGGATATTTAATGCCAGCAGAGTGTCCTGTGCTTGCAAACTGCAATAGCATGCGTTTCAAGCACTACTGGTTTCATACTAAAGTTTCGGACATACTAAAACTATCTCACACTGTTTTAGCATACTAAATCGAATGATAGAAAGGAATTTTGGCCACAGCCCTGATTTAATTGATCCATGCCAAATTCAGGGACATCACTGTGTCACTTGTTGACCAGACCTCTTGTCAATAGGCCTCACATGAGCCATTCCAAACATAGTCCCTGTTGTGTGAAACAAGATTACTGAATGTTTCTTGACAAGGCCCGTGGCTGTCAGTTCAGACTGAGGCCTTTGAAGTGGTGCAACTGATTCATCAGAGCAGCATAGGGACTTTCTAAGAATAACTTACTGTAGAGAGGGAAATAAATGGGTGACTTCCTTTCATTAGGCTCACTTAAGTGTTCAAATATAGCTGGTCACAAGGGGACTTGCAGCACAAAGGTGGCATGTGAACATATTCACAAAGAGAACTGTGGTGGGTCAGAGGGAGGACGTTTATGCTGAGCTTGTTCTATTTATATAGTTTCTATATAATAGGGTCTTTTAAAAAGAGCATTCAGCTACAGCTGATTCATACAGCAGTTCAATGTCAAGGATGTGAATCTTATGGAATTAATCTTAGGATGTCATTTTCACTTTGAGAAGCATTGTTGTGCAACGTTAATCTTTACTTTTAGGTCATTGCCGTAAAGATGAACAGTAGTGAATCATTTCCCTCTTTATTTACAGCAGAATCAAGCTGCCAAACACTGTAATTTGTCACAAACAAAAAGGGATATTGAGCTTTTTGGTTATATGAAAATAAAAATCCTCCATGAATAAGTGGAATGGTGGTTGTTTACACATAAGCTGGACGAGCTAGCATTACTTGACTCTCCCAAAAAAACACATTTTTTTAGTGAGTCTTGGTTCTTATAAAATCTTATTCGGATCCAGCTCTCAGCAGCCTTGAAATGAGGTTAATCTATTTCTGATTAGTTGAATAACAATTATTTGGAATCATTCTTTCAAGTGGAAACTACAAACTTCAAACTGCGAAGCGACAATTTAAGCATCTTCTATTAATGTTTACCATTTTTCCCCGCAGCATCACACTCATGCATGAACTGCCAAGCGATACTGTAATAACGAGCAGCCAACCATAACACAGGCCATTCACAAGTTGTACTGTTCTTCTGAATGGCAGTTACATAATGCCGTGCAGCTCGACAGAGAGTTAATACTTAAACAACTGTGTTGAGACCAAGAGCAATAAACGTGGGTAGAAGAATGAGTACCCAAAAACAAAGACATATCCGCTGGGAAAGTGATGTAATGTAGCATAAAGAAGCTAAATACATTTTTAGGTTTTATCTTCAGCTTTGTGTCTTTTGAGATGAGAATTGTTTGTACACCTGTAGAATATGTGGTACTGCTCTAAAAATATCTGGTCCTCGCCCACCCTGCAGTCAATTATTTGTTATCGTTTACACTGAAACTGTACTAAAAGACAATCAGGATTTCTATTCAAGGAAGAAATGTGTTGCCATATGGAGAGCTTAGGTGTATGTAGGACAGGGGGAGGTTAATCTTTCCATAAAATCTTGACACATATCCAACCTTAAGCGTGACTCATATTCTTTTATCTCAGAGAGAGCCCACTTGGGGATTACTGGACAGGTAAACAACTCAGGGGGAATGAAAGGGTGCCAGGGAGGATGGACAAACAACAGACATGGTAATTCAGTGCCACAGAAAATTCTGTGATTTTTAGTTCATCTGCTGCAGATACTCGCATGAAAGGTAGAGCATGAAAGTACAAAGTGAGGGCACAAAACATTGGAATGGCCCTGAATATGCACCGTTACTAAAGAAAAAGTGCTCAATACATTAAACCACCAACATCTTCATACAAATATTAAAACAACAATTTCAAAGGCAGCGGCTCTCAAAGGAAATTGCCAAAACAGGGGAGCGTCCATAAGGGAGATTAGACTGAGCTGCATTGCTGCACAAATGCCCGCTAATCAGCTTTAGCACTTACGCTAATACCAAAAGGACTGCAAAGCACCTGTGGGAAACTCATTTGCCATTCAGAATAACCCCACTGCTAATTGCTAATTGTCCCACTGTAAGACAATGCGAGCTCAAGGCTAGCCCTGATCCCCCTCTCAGACTATGCTAGCGACCTAACCTTTCTCATGTTCCCACACATACCGGGCTCACGGCCACCACAAACCACTTAAGCGTCTTTAAACAAAGAACATTAAATCTGAACCTTGACAAACAATCAAACATAAAACAATAGTAATGCAACAAAAGCTGTTAGTATTTTGAATCAATGTAACATTTTATATGGGGACCAAAATCACGCTTTTGGCAAAAAAACGCATTTCTTCACAGGATAAGTCTGATTAAGACAAAGGCTTCTCAAAAGATCAAAAAGGTATCAGGAAAAAAAACTGAAACAAAGAACCAAATAATGTTAAGCTGTGTGCACAGTGGCTACCGTGTCCAGATCCTCAGCGATTTTATATAAGAAAAATGATACATGAGCTGACCTATGCGTTGTAAATTCACAGGTAATGTTAGCCTGCGTTTACAACCGACCATAAAGTCGACCCAGCAACATGTGCTTGTAGGACTGCACTCCAGCAAAAGTCGATATAGGATCCTTGTCAGTGCTGAACAACCCTGCGTTTCCAGCTGGAGACCACTGCAGCAGACACCCCCTCGTCCCAGTGCAGTGGTCTTACAGTAAGAATATAATGAGTAAACTTCATTGTTGCAGATTACAGCACACTTGTAATGCACTGCAGAAGGATTTACATTTTCTTTTTTTTAATGTTTATTGACTGTGGTGGGTCACACAGATAATGACATTGAAAAGATACAGATTTTAACATTGGCGACTGTTGTAGTCTGATTTTTGAAAAGGACTTTCTGTATGTAAAGGGAGTTTAGATTAATCTAACAGCTCGTACTAACTGGTTATTATTGAGATGCATCAAGATGCATCCAGAATTGTTGTGCAATCAAATCCAGGCCAGTTGAAGATTCACATCACTAGTCAGTGATTGCCTTTTTCCTCCCAACACTGGTTTATTCTGTATTCTGGATTATTTCAGAGCACCCCCGATTCAAGGACTTCTTTATGTAGGAACTTATTTTTAGGCTGACCAAAGAATTTCCTGCTCTTTGACTTTATGTAATTGGATTACAGTCAGAAACATGGAAAAACATGCATAGAGGAGATTTAAGACAAGGGGGGGGGGGGGGGTTGATGAATGCCCTACAGGTCAGAGACCATCCTTGAACTAAAAGCTAAAGTCCTATTTATCTCTGCAACAGAATTATCTCCCACTGTAATGCTGCATATATGAAACGGAAATGGGAACATATACACAAAAGAGAAAATCAAGTTAAAAGGTAAGTTAGAGCAGATAGAGTAAAGAGATATACAGAGAGCAGATTAGATTTGGAAAAGAAAGAGGAAGTGAGTGGATACATCAAACAATAAAAGCCCATTAAAGCCATCCATCAGTGCGGCTGTGGTCAGAGGTGGGGGATCCAGTTATCCCTCTCCAGGGAACAGAGAGATGAATGACTTCCTAACAGGTGGACTATGAGCTTAACAGGAGGGGGAAGCAGCGAGAGGAGGTGGGGTTAACCTGGGACTGAGCAGTGCTGGGTTACAGCTGCACCTCCGGAGAGAAACCGTGACCCCGTGGCTTTCTCAACTCACAGGAAATGAATTTGTTTTCCTAGCCCTTTCCCAGTAATCCTCCTGTCACAGACACACGTGTGCACAAGGATTTCACACATACAGAGTGAAGCACATACACACATGTGTGCAAGGAAGACACATGTATGGATACTTGTAGAGTCAGACTAAAATGCTCAAGCACATTCTTGATTACAAAATATGGATTTGAGGGTTTCGTATACCTAACCCTGGCAGTATACTCTATAGAAGAGCACAGATTAAGAGAAAAAGGAGCCAGTGCTACATCTTCCACTGTACAGCAAACAGACACAACAGCTGTCAACCCACAAGCCAGCTAAAAATGGCATTGAAAAATCGATTCCCAAACATACGGAGACCACAAAAAGTAAAGTTCTGTCTTAGCTAACCTTCAGCCAGTCAGTCAAGGTCTGCAGGTAGATGCCTTTCAATCGGAGGAAAAAAGAAAACGCATAAAAAAAAATGTTCTGGAAAATCAATAACTTGTTTTTCTGCGAGCCTGGATGAGCTGTACAGAAATAAGCCTGGCCGGCAACACAGCCATGAGGCGTCTGATCTGCCTACGCAGTTCACCGGGCCACATCCTCTCTGCCTCCACTCAGGGAGAAAATAGCATCAGCGAGCAACACTGCCAGATATTAAGGTAGCCTGTTATTTCCACACACATACACACTAGAGGTCCCTTTATATTGGTGCAGCTGCAGTTGTCCACCACCATTAGACAAACCTAATTGCAGTTAATACAATCATGTGACCTTAATATGTGAGCTGGGCCGGCTTTAAAACAACATCAACTACATTTTTGGTTAAAATCGATCTATAACTGGCCATTAGTCTCAGTGCAACCATCCAAACAAACATCATTCCTAAATAGATCACCTCCTGGAACTGCGACTGAAACAAACACACAGTGGAAAGCAGCCATAAATGGCAGCGTGGGTTTTGATGCTGCGGTACAAACAGAGATGCAAATCATGTGTTTTGCTAAAAGAGAACAGCTAAAATGTCAAACATCTTATAGTTTACTGTTGCACTAATGGCAAATATGGAAATCACACAACATGAACATGAAATTTGCCTTTTTTGGCAGACTTGAAGGGGTGGCAGTAAGCAAAGTCATGTCAACACACAAAGGGTGTTTTTTATTTCTGTCATTTATGGGGATGAGACTCAGAAATCGACTATCATTCTCCAGAATGTTACACTTTGTTGCTTAAATGTGACAAGTAGAGACAATAAATACAAATGAAAATATTTTGTATTTCCTATTAGTTTAAACCTTACTGGGGCTTATAACTAGGCAAATAGAGAGGGACATTTACAAACTCAAAGCCCAAAGGAGAAAACAGATTCAAGCAAGCTGGAAAACATTAAAAAATAAACTTTTGCAACAACTTGTCACTTAATCTTTTATATCTATGATGATCTATCTATAATTGATTGATCATTTTAGTAATTTCTCAAGCAAAAATGTCAAACATTCGGTGGTTCAGCTTTTCAAAGATAAGTATTTGCAGCTCTTCTTTGTCATTTATGATGAAGAGTCTTTGTGTCTGGGATGTTGAGTGGACAAAATAGGCAATTTGAAGGTGTCACTTCGGGCTCTGGGCAATTGTGGTGAGCATTTTTTTTTTTGTTTTTTTGGTAATTTGTAGACTTAACTATTATTCAATTAATGCAAAAAAAAAAAATATCTGCAAATTAATCAGTAAACAAAATAATCTTTAGTTGCAGCCCTAGTTTTTTTTCTCTTTCTGTTTTTGCCAAGAACTTACAGGCAAAATGACAACAACATGTCTGCTCTTATCCAAGTTCTATTTTTGTCTCTCATCCCAGCATCCTCCCATTTCTCCGGGCAGGGATAACAGCAAGCATCCCTGCTTGAAAACACAACACATCATCATTTGCCTTTCAGGTGTTCCTGCTACCTGTAATAGACCTGCCTGTCTATTTTTAGCCTCCTACACGGACCGACTGTCAGCATGTTCCCGGTAGAGGCCCCTGAGGACACAGCTGTACCCTTGAGAATGCACATTTAGAGGGCTGAGTGTTGGTCGGATGTGGAAGGATGGCGGAGATGACTTGGAGGGAGGGGAAGCCCTTAGAGTGGAATGGAGGTAAGCAGCTCAGAAATAATTGTAATGTGCTACAATGAGAAAAACTGCGGTGGACATGAACATGCCTGATAGCAGGTGTTTTGACAGGAATTTGGCCATCACAGGAATTTTACACCAAATCAACCTTAAAGTATTTCAATAGGTTCTTGTTCTCAATTCAGTTTAAAAGCAGATCCTGCTCCAGATCCCACCAGAACCATATCATCATCCAGTCACATGCCTCCAAGTGTCTCACCTTTGTTCTACGCATTCAGAACCAAGCAGTATGCAAAAAGACAAGGTCTTAAGGGACTCAAATGTCCTTAAATTCTGTAATTTGTTAATCACGTTTTCTATAAACCAATTAATTATTTAATAACATTACAAAAACCCAAAGATATTTTATTTTCAATTACATAAAAACGATTCAAATAGCACATTTGCTAGAACTAGAAAAAACTCACAACAATAATCACCCACTTCCTACAAGTGAGTGTTGTGTAAGGTTTAGAAAAAGAGTTACAAGAGGAGAGAAAGAGGAGAAAGAGGAAGGGTGAGAGAGGTGAGGAGGGGAAGGACGTATGGGAATCGGAAGAGAGAATCCTCCTGAATTAGTGATAAGGCTTGCCCTCCTGTTGTATTTTTGATGAGGAAGATCAAGTTTTTTGAACACTTGCATGCTAGCGCCAAGGAGACTGGAGCCGCCGCAGGGAGTCTCACAGCAAAACACAGCATTACGGGACTTCCGCGGTGTCCCGAGATGGGTTTCCGCTTTGACTCCGCTGTCATTGGTGCGATCGACTGGGCAGGAGGCGCCATGTAATATTCCAGTTACACAAGGTGTCAGACACTTACAGCTGCATTAAGGGCTGTCTGCCCACTAGAAGGAGGAACTCACACACCAGACTGGCTGTATGAGAAACAACAATCTACTAACACATCCAACAGAATTAAAGCAACACGAGCATCCCACTGGAATTGTATCCAATATGAACTTTTAGCTCTCGTTTGGACTTTAACTCGAGTTATTATTATTTTTATAATAATTCCTTACTATGTAGTATAGTACTATGTAGTGTAGTTCTGTGCCAGGCTGTTGGCAAACAGTTGGCCTATCTGCCACCCTAGCGCAGAGGTCTCCAAGAAAACATGTCTTCCAATAAGTCCTGCCACAATTATTTTTTGATGGCTCAACTTTTGCCACAATGCAAAGTTCACATGATCATGTGAGCTCGCAAGTCCATCTTGACAGTCTTCAAGCTTGTGGCCGATTAAACCAATTATGCTCTACTCGGTGTGACTCTGCGTGGCCAGGATATTGCATTTCCACCACAACTGGGCTACCTGCTTGAAGGTGTGTCTTAAACTAGTGACAAGCTTTTCCCGATCCCTGCAGTACTATCGAAGAATCACAGCTAACACAGAGGCTCTGCTAATTCAGTTACAAGTATTTTGTTTTGTAGTATTTTGTCAATCATGCCAATCAATTGCCAAGACAAAAGATTAAATGATTGCTGCCATGATCATTTTCCACAGTAGTAAAATCTTGTCTTGTAAATTATAAACCACTCTGCACTGTGTCTGGAAAGCATTGGCTCCTTATTTGCACAGGACACAGCCTCAAACACCTCAAACACTTTTAGGTCGGATTGTTGCCTATGTGTTTGCTGGGTAGCCAAAACAATAAGCCAAGAGTTTAAAAGACATGCAGGTATGCAAAATTGGTTGTTGATTCTCCGTGTGACACTACGCCTGAGCCACTCGTATTACATGAAGCAAAAAAGTCAATGTTATTATCAAAATAATCACTTAAAGCAAGTTAAATCCCATTGCCATGTCAGGGTGAGTATGTGAGTAGTAGTCAGCGTATGAGAATACAGCATGAATGAATGTGTCTGATTGTGCTTTCACTGAGTGTGCATGGAGTGTGTCTGCCTGAGTGTAACAGTGCGTGTTTGTGTGCGGGCATGTGTGTGAGTGTGAGGGTGTTATGCAGCCTCTGGGAGCCCTTGTCCTGGTGGAAAGTGAACCCCCCTCCCCCCCCCGGAGCTGTTACTATCTTTAGCTCGTTTCCGTCGTGTCTTGTCACTCGTGTTCTCCTCTACAGCACTTAAATCTCAACCTCCGGGCCATTCAATATCCTGTACTTCCCCTGCACAGGAAGCTGGAGAGGAGTGGGGGTGGGGCCGTCTGTGTAAATGTAGACAAGTACACACTGAAATTACACAAACATTCATGGCCTTATAACGAATATTCGCAGTTAATGGATGAACATGAAAAGAGTCACTAAAATGAAGGCAGACAGGAGAGCATAGTAAATTTACTCCCCACACACACACACACACACAAACACTATGGAAGACTGTACAACTGCAAAGAACACACACACACACACACACACACACACACACACACACACACACACAGGTCTGTGACAGGAGGCCTGTCGGTAGAGGACACCTTGTCTGGTCAAACTGGCGTCACAGCTAACGTCTGCAGGGACACGAGAGATGGCATAGGTAACAAAATCTAACCTTCTGCTATCTAATCACCTCTTTAATGTGCATGTGCACACACACGCACACACACACACACACACAGACATATACACACACAGATAAAGCTTTGAGGACCATTTATCAGCAACATTATTAAAAACCGTTCCTAACAACACCATGTAACATTAATTAACTGGACCTCAATCTGACTTCTGACTCTTTTAAACTCGGGTTTAAAACTGAACTAACCCGAACAGTTGCAAGACACACATCACTAAAAAACCCGGGCAACATGCTCTCCTCTGGAGGATTTATATGAACCTACCTATTTGGACATTTGAGTCCTTATAAAGACAGATACACCATCCACACACACACACTCTGCTGTCTCGCCTGGCCTCATTTCACGCTTGCCATTCTTCATGTGTTTCACAGATGACTTGATATCTGTTCAGTGCAATGGGTTTGACACTTTCCATGTCGTCGCTTACTCTATGCTGCCACTCAACAAGAGGAGGGACTCAAGCAGCTGAGAGGCTGTTCTACATTTTGAGAGATGTCCAGTCACACACTTTAACAAACAAACTTGCTTCACTACCACCAAAAAAATCTATTTCACTGTTTGTTCTCTTAGTTTTGAAAGAAGTGCACAACAAACAACTTATGCTAAGGATACAGTTAATCAGTTACATTACAATTTGTGTTATTCTTTTTGAGGCTTGCTGCCCCATAACCCATGAATTTAGTGCTCAAGGACACACAGGCAGCAGCTTTGGCTGTTGGCGTGGATGAGATACGTCACTATATGGCCACTAGTGTGTCTTTCAAAGCCCAGTAATGTCAATGGAGAGTGAGGTCACCACCCCAGGCCCCTGTCAGCTCTGTAATGACGTAGTGTTTGCTGATAACGCTCCATTCAGAAGCACTGAGCCCCGCTTGTGCCGCTAGCTCGCTGCAGAGCTTAATGGCTAATGCAGAGAGAGGGAGAAAGGGAGGATGGGGACAGAGCCACAGCTGATGCCACATCAATGTCATCACGTCATTACTGACATCACCTCCCTGTCCGTACTAACTTCCTGAATACAGAGTTGTGTTGTTATGTAGGGCTGCTACTATCGATTATTATGATTGTCGTCAGTTTCAGTTTGCTTGTTTGTTTGGGTATTATAGATGCTGTTAGTCGATTTGTTTCAGGATGCTGCTTTCTTTGGAAAAAAAAAAAAGATAAAAAATAAAGGAAAAAGGATGTCTCTTGGCAAACAAACTACACTTCACGGCCACAAATATATGGACAATCAAATATTAAACATGTAATTCTAAATCCACATGCATTAATATGCTGCTGTAACAGCCTCCACTCCTCTGAGAAGGCTGTCCGCCAGATTTTGAACCCATGCTGTAGATGTATCTATGACTTTGTGCTGTAGCATTAAGATTTCCCTTCACTTGGACTAAATGGCCTTGCTCACACCACGAAAAACACCCAAGACTACAAGTACCCAAAAGAAAATCAGTGTCTGAACCAAGAGACCTAAGTTTAGCTCCACTGAAGTCAAAAGAAAAAGCTAAAGAAAAAGACGTAATAAGAGGAGATTGCCCTAAATACAGGACACAGAGGTCATCAATGGTAGCAGGAACTGAGTGCAGGAACCTCCCCATCCAGCCGCCCACGCACCCACCTTGGGCCATTTGCATCTCCCGTCCCTTCCTTCTCCTGTTTCCGCCTACGCACGGACCCATTAGGGTGATGGGGGGGAAACACGGATGCAGGGCGGAAGGGGAAAGCACTCTGAGGACATCAACAACAGTGGAAGGAGGAGGAAGAACTAGGAAATGACCAGAGGGGGAAGACGTTGAAGGAGAAGGAAATGACTAGGAAATCACCGGAGGAGAGGAGGAGGAAGAGGAAGAGGAAGAGGAGAGGGGGAGGAAGAAGAGAGGATGAGGAAGAGGGAGAAGAAGAAGAGAGGACGAGGAAGAGGAAGAGGAAGAGGAAGAAGAGAGGAGAAGAGAGGAGAGAGTTCCTCAGTGATGGGAATCAGAGCTGACAGGAGGAGTAGCACTGGGGGCTCCCTGCTCTGAACCATCCTAAACAGGAATGACTCTCACACACACACATTCGCACTCCAATACACTGTGACTCATGTACACACATAAACAGACCCAGAGTTCACACTCACACATAACTCGGCAAATCCACATATCCACTATATAACTGCTCTCACATACCTATATACACACAGGCTTAAACAAGCTGCGTGGAAGTGTATGAATGAGTCAGGAGCTGTGTGTGTGTGTGTGTGTGTGTGTGTGTGTGTGTGTGTGTGTGCGTGTGCAGTTTAAGTTTTAACACATTTAGCTTTTACCCCAACCATGACAGAGCATGTTAGGGTCCAGTATTCATCTTGCTATTTATGGCAAGGATAAAACTGATGTTTATGTATGAAATGTGTGTGACACCGGGGTGCAGTGAGTTAGTCACTGAGTTAAACAGGCAGGCAGAACTCCAGATAGTCTATTATTAGAGCCACGGCTGCTGCGGCTGCTGCTCCCTGGTTGGGGCCCCCGAGGGCCAGGGCACCGGCACGTGGATTTGTGCTCTCTCCCCATCTCTCTGATCTCTATTCCTCCCCATCTCTCTCTCTCTCTGATCTCTCACGGGCTTTTCCATTCAGGCACGCTCGGGCGAATCGTACAGGGAAGCGAAGACGAGCTCCTTCAGTAACATTGAGAAGAAGGGGGAGAAAAAGAGGATGGAGACGCACAGAGGACACGGGAGAGAAGGAGCCAAATCTGAGAAGGACCCTCTCAGACTTAGGCAGAACAGTGCAACCAAAAAAAATCGCCTTAGGTGCTAAACTAAGAGATTTTACATGCACACTACAGCAGAATAAGCGCCAGAATGTTTAATAACGACACTAGCGTTTTGTCGTCATTTGCAAATTTCTCCCAGCTTCTAATTTGTCCTCATCTAAGATATTAACTGCTTAATACTGCAGGGTTTCAGTGCAGAGTGACTACTTATTGAAGGATTTTTGGGGGGTGTTCCTTATCTGAATCTGAATATGAATCTGAGGGTTTAAGGACAAAGGATGTCATATGTTGTACAGATTGTAAAGCCCTTCATGGCAAATTGTGATTTGTAATTCTGGGCTATATAAATAAAATTGTCTTGGCTTGATTTAATCTCCTTTATAAAAAGTGGACACTTCCTTTATGCCAGACAACTTCTTCTAAAAGAGAGCTACCAGACACATTTATGTTTGCTGTTTAACTGGCATAACATTTGCATACAAATGTTAAAACCTTCATGAAATGAGTATAAACAGCAAGAAGCATGCATTAAAATACATATTTTGTGGATGTTTACTTTACACTGTCTCTTGATTTACCCATCCATCTGATACTCCATGCCAGTTAAAGCTAGTCCCTTCCTCTTCCCATTCATCTACACAGTTCCATGTTAACATCAGAGCATTTCGAGTCATGAATGGCTGTTCTGCAGTTGTGTTTACTGCAGTCTTGAACAAAAAAAACTTATCTGACTTGGCCATCCTGACTCTAAATGACTTCCACTTGGCTTGGTCCATTCATGTCTTTCCTCCCACACAGCAGCCAACGGCAGAGAAGGAGACGCTAAGACAAGTAGGGCAGCACACTGAAGAAAAATTACAACTACTGCTGCAATAGGAGCTATAATTCATGGAGACTGAGTTTTTCATGTTCCTTCTTCTGGGGTTTAACAGGGGATAAGGAGACGTTGTTTTCCTAGTTTGTAACAATGCCCATAAAAATGAAAACCGTAAATAAAAACAACATCTTTTCATATCAGTCCCTCAACTCAAAAGACCTTTATGCTACTTGACTTTAAGTTTCAAAAAAGTCGCAGCCCTGAAGGAAAATTATGTGCACCATGTCACTTTAGAAATGATTTCCATATCCAAAAAGAAAACATGCCCCAACTCACATCAATCTGCTTATGAATATATAAACATGAGCACATTTGTCAGGGTATAAATATAAATATTACTATGAATCATTAAATGCTGCATTCAGTATATATACACTTACAAAGCACACTGTTAATGTTGTATTTATTAAGACATTTTTGCTTTATGATTTACGGTTATGTTTGTTTTAGGTGTACCGTGCATATGGACGGAGGTTTCAAGCATTCTGTGCGAGTGATGGCTGGCTACAATGAGAGCCACGTTACAATTTGTTCATGTCTTAATATTTACAGGCAATTCACGTCACTAAATCATGACGGATTGGAAAAAGCACCAGAATAGGCAAAACATATAGAGGAGTCTGCATTAGCTGTCCTTATTCTGTAATCCTCAGACTTATCAGAATCAAAAAAATGCACTGTAATATTTTTTTTACAACAGTAGGGGGCAGTAATTATTTGTAACCTCTCTGGGATGCTGTGTGAAGGAAGACAGGCAGCTGATCATACTGCCATCATTCAGAGATCACAAAAGCAAACTGTAGCATGTTAACTGTCAAATGTTGTGATGAATGCATATTTAGGATCTAGGATTCAGGCATTTTATTAGATACCAGCCAGAAACTACATTTCTTGCCAGTGAAAACTATTCTGGTAGAAATACACAGAAAACTGTAGTGTAGGTAAGCGCATCCTTGAGCAATTTACTGATCTCACACTCTCTGTTTTCTAATGTGGCAGTGGATAGCCTTACATCTAAACAAGTCGTCCTCTTGCATGCTGTTTTCCTAATATTCATTAAACGTGTGCATTAAGACCCACCTACATCAATCTCATGCTTCCAACCATTTGTCCAGGATCAGCATTTGTGGACTAAGCGGATAGCACTAATTCACATACAGGATTTTACCTTGCAACATGATGTGAACTTGCTACTCAAGTTCAAGGCCAGGTCACTGCCAAGCCGCCCCAGATGGGCCCTTGGCAACAATAGAAACTACAGAAAGAGATGATCTACAAAACACAGCGTGGCATTCACAAGGTTCTTGGGTAAAAAAAATTTTTAAAATGCAGAAGCCGAAAAAGTCGGAGGAATAAATGCGTAGTGTCCTGAAGTAAAAGCAATATCCCACTGCTCCTCTAACAGAGCGGTTCAGTAGCCACATGTGGTTGTATTCGCACTGCTGACACAGTCAAAATTATACAGGTCAACAAAAGCCCATTGCTTCATTTGAAAGTCTAACAAGTCATATTTTTATACAGCTGAATCTGAAAAAAATGAAAAATAGATACATAAGGCTGATTTAAGGAAAGACGTTGAACAGGGTTACAGAACTGAACTATAATGCAGCTTGAATTTGTATTTATGCTACATCCAAATTTTTCTAATTAGACTAAATCCAGTATATTATCAATGAAATCACTGAATTGTAGCCGTGCTCAGTAGCTCTGATGTGTGCACGTACAGAATTTGAGGATTACAGCAGTAGTGTGTTTCTGAATGATGCTAAACAGATCTCTTGTTAGCAAAGACAGAGGGTTGCTCTCTGCTGGCATCACTGAATCTCTGATAAGTGAATGGGATGTTTTCCTCTGAGGCAGATGTCAGTGCTGCAGTAGGATGGAAAGACTAATGACTGGTCTGCACTGCCACCTGGTGGTCATCGGAACATTACCCCTAAATATACACAACCATGAATCTGTATCAGCTGGATACACAACTCACGTGACAGATCTGCTTCAAATTTACCAAATGTAGGAATCCACACAGATCTGTGACATAGCTGTGTGACCCCAAGCATTTTTACTCTCCAAGTCTTTTTTTATTTTATTTTGTGGCACGTGCTTTGTTAACAGTAGCCTCTACATACAGCTGTATAAATCACACAAATCTTCCACTGTGTTAATGGTAAGAACTTGTTAACTGCATCTATTATGATGAATCAAGGCCCAAAGTTTTACAATGAGCTTTCCAGTTTCAGTGTAGGCGTATAGAGAAATGGTGGGCGGGAAAGTAAAATCAATGAATCAATAAATAAAGACAGTTTTTTTTTCCCTGTTTTGTCCACACGGTGCCTACTTCAAAACAATTTTGGAGTCATTGTGGATTGAATGGACTGGATGCTTATGCGTCATTTACGCATATCTCACTTTTTGATGTGGATTTCCAGTAAACATTCCTGTTGTTGTGCTACTTTCAATGCAATATGGTCTTTAAGTTATTTGCTTTGCTTATTTGCCTTAAATAAGTGTGATTTGGGATGTGGCTTGTCTTCTTGTGCCTATTCTACTGTAGACTTATATATACCAGCTTACCGTGGTGCTGTGAACAGCTTCGCCCAACTCTATGACATGTGGATCATTGGACCGAGTATCTGCCACTGTCTGACTGATCTGTGGAAAGAAAGAAAAGTCGATACATCTCTTGATTTCTCACCTGTATTTTTTTAGGAACTCATAGATGTTATGTGTTGACAGCAACTGCAAACCAGGTTGCTTTCACTAGATACTTCTTGTCCGTGCAGGAAACGGATGTGAATAGTTTTAATGCCTGAACATTGGTCAGTTCTAATAAAACAAGAGATTCGGATGGTTAGGCAAGGAAAGTACTATATGGCCACTGACCAGATGTGATGAAACCTTTTTTTCCCATGACTATATCTTGATTTTATTCCTGCTCTTGCCCAGTCATAGTTTTTCATTTTAGTTTGTATGTTAGATGATGTTGATGATGATGTGGTTTTTCTTTAAATACACCAGTTACAAAAGTCAGCACAGGCTTGACTAACTTACTAAAAATAATTTATATTTGAAGGTAAAACTGAAGTGACCTGAATGGCTGTGGGCTGCAGGTGATGAAGGTGGGGTCCTCTGGGGTGGATGTCAGTCACGTGTGGTGGAGGATCAGGGGTGGACCTCTGGCTGTGTTTTTGCAGGACGTCCTGGTAGGACTTGGTGTCAAAGTTTGTCCTCCACATCAGCACCTGGGGAATCGAGGGACCAGCACAACTTTAATGACCCAAGTTCCCTTCAGGCTTTCTACTACAAAAACTAAAAGTATAACCTTGAAATTACAAGCTATTGAGAGAATGGGGGTCATTTTATAAATATGAAACACCAACCTGACCATCAGCTCCCCCCGAGGCAAAGAGATCTCCAGCCCTAGAAAAGGCTACTGTGATTACAGCGCCCTAAAAACAAAGAAAGGAATGTAAGTGAATAAAGAAAATCTTGCCATGACAAACACTATTGAGGACAAAAATCCTTGATGGTGTTTTCTCTTGGTCTGCTGTCTGTGAGTGATCTGAGCTGTTCTGTAGCCTCACCTTGTGTCCATGGAGGGTGTAGATGAGGCGTCCCTCAAGCAGGTCCAAGATCTTAACAGTGCTGTCACTGGAGCCACTGATCAGGTAGTTGTTGGATGGATGGAAGGAAAAGCTGTTGATTCCTGCACTGTGGACTGAAACCAAAGATACAAAATTAAGTAAGGCAACACAAAAACACATCAATAGAAATTTGCACAAAGAACCCCTGCAGGATAATGGGTTAGCAAACTCCTTAGCTGACAAACTGGGAACACAATTACAGTCTGTGACATTTTAGAGACATTAGCGAGGATAATTCTACAAGATATTCGGCATTATTATAGCTTTGACATTTTGACATACCTTGATAATGCTGAATCAGCTTGTTGGTTCGTAGATCCCAGATTTTAAGTGAACTGTCAGCTCCTGAGGATGCTATACAGGTGCCGCTTGGGTTAAAATCAACAAATGTTTCTGATCTGGAAAAACAAAAACACTCAGTGGAGTCGCTGACCTGCAACAGTTTAACAGTCCAGTGTGTCAACAATTCACAATGATGCCATGTATAAGAGTGACAAAGCAGTGCCTAAACTCAACATTTATTTAGCTTGTACATCAGTTTTTTTAAGCTTTTTTAAAAATGATTATTATTTCAGTGAGGTTTTGGTCCACATAGGTAAATATGATGGTAAATGTTAGGAAATGTATTGGGTCTTTCTTGCATTACAAAAGGAAAAAAAATTGTGTCCAGAGATTGTGCCAATTACAAATACACACACCCTCACGATAAAAACTTAATTAAGTGGCTCAAAGTAAATTAAAACTAAGAAGAATATCAGTTCACAAAGCCAGATTGTTTTCAAACTAACCCTCCATAATCAGTGAAGCAGTTGATGCAGTGTTTGGTGGACGTGTCCCAGAGCCGGACAGTGCGATCATCTCCACAGGAAGCTATCAGCCGCCCATCGGGAGAAAACCTGCCGTGTGGCAAAGACATAAAATGCTCGTTATACAAAGTGAGAGCAAATTCACTTTTTTTCAGCATTTCCCTGCTTCAAACTCATAAGGTTACACACACATTGTAGACAATCTTGACCAATCTTGATTTGATCTACTGGTCCATCATCAATTTCACATATCACCTCATTCAAAACATGTAAAAGGTACTGAGAACAATCGAGAGCCAAATGTGTATAAAAAAAATTTAAAAAGCGTATAACTAATATTTTGGTTTGTAAAAAAGTCATCAAGATCTGTAATTCAGTTTGTTCTTGGACAAATTCTTGGCAAGCAGTGCAAAGCAAAACATAATATCAAAAAGTGACAAAGAGCTAAAGCTACTTTCAGGTAACCTGTAAGACACACACACAAACGCTACATCAGAAGATGTTACTGAGGATGTGGCGCTGCTGCATACCTGGCACAGCGCACCCAGTTAGTGTGCTGGCTGAGAGAGTTGACGAAGCACTGCCGTTGAACACTCCACACTTTGACAGACTTGTCGTCAGAGGCTGTCACCAGTCTTTGGCCATCATGGGAGAAGGCAACACTACGTACAGCGGCCGTGTGGGCTTTGAACACTGTAGACTCTGCCTTTCTACAGTACATAGACACATAACAAAAACAACTGATTTAAAACCCAGCCTCTCCAAGTCACATATGCCATGCAGCCTCAGCTTTCAGGGTATGTGTGACTTTCTTGCCAGTTAACAGTGTTACAGTCAAATTTTCAGAATGTGATTCACTTAACTGTGCACAAGATCATTTGTTTTACATTTCATATTACAGTCCACTTACCCTACTCAAATAAAACGCTCCTGATTAAAGGAAAAATTACTTGAGCTTACATGGAAGGTGTCCACAGTCTGACAGTTCTGTCTTTGGAGGAAGTGGCCACCAGGTTACCAGAGGGGGAGAACTGCACCCCAGTGATGGCGTCTTGGTGGCCAACAAAACGGAAAGCTCTCGCCTTTGGAGCCAGATTCCAGATCATCAGGGTCTTATCCACAGACCCTGAGGCTAGAGGGAGAGGTTATTACTGTGAATACAGTGAGCTCAGTATGTATTGTCAATGTTTAATTGTGTCTCATATGACAGAAGAGTCTAATCTGAGCACAAGCATTCTGGTAGGTCAGCTTTGTAATAAAAGAGACTTTCCTAAAACAGTCTCTGGTTAAACTTCAGCAAAGATCAATGTGTTTGTCAAGAACATTATACACAATCAAAGTACAGAGAGAATACAACACTATGACAGAAACCAAGATGACCATTCTAGGAAAACACTAACTAATAGATCAGTTGGAGGTAAAATGTCAGAAAATCTTAAAGTTCAAAAAGCTAACCTGATTACTGTCAGTCAGTGCTTGCTACTGTAGGTCTGTTGCAGTAGGTTGACAATGAAACACCATTTACAAGCCACTTACATATAGCTTGCAATGTAAAGTTGCATGGTTATTGCAAAGGGTCTCATACTGATTGTTTTACAATATAATACTGTCATGATTACTATATTACATAATTGTACATCAATTCAACTGTTCCAAGTGAGAAAATAAATGTTTCATCAGTGATGTTAATCCATTATTTCATCCCTTCTGTGAGCCAAAAGCATGGCATATGATTACAGGCAACTGTCTGCAGATAGAACACCTGAATAGCATCTTTAAATTGGCAAAGCTTTTACTGTCAGCAGAAATTACCCAGTTGTTTGCGGTTCGGGCTGAAGTCTGTACAGGTGACAGCATCTTTATGCCCCTTGAAGTGTCTCTCAAGGGTCGGATCCTCCTGCACGGAAAGGTCGCAACAACAAAATGAAAAGTCAGGTCTTCCCGTGGATAGCACAGTAATGAAACAAAAACATTTCCTCTGACAGTTAAGACTACACTTACGTCTACTTCCACCATCCACCATGTTAAACTGACTTTACATTTTCTGTCCGAAGCATGATGAGCACTGGCAGATTATTGTTGAGTAAACACTTAAAGGTGGCAAAAGGAAGTAATTTTAATCAGAATAGAAAGATTTTCATTGAATTATTTGTTTATGCCTATACAAACTATCTTTGTTTTCATGACTGAATAAACAAACTGACCTTAAAGGACAACACAATTTCATACTGTTTTACTTTGTTTATATTTGTGTATAGACAAACAGTGTAAACATTGTTCTGGGACCTTATTTTCCTCTCAGAACAGCTTGTTTATTCAGTTATAGAAAAAAAAAAAAATCTGAATTTGTATTATTATCTAATTAATATTGTAAATACTGAAAATCTGAGTTTGAATTTCTTCTCCAAAACTACATAGTGCCCCTTTAAAAAAACTGCTGTGTAAGATCTGTTTAGACTTAAGCCTAGTCTGAGGAAAGCTTGTGTTTGTTGTGGTGGAGGGCTGAGCAGGAACTTCAGCATGAGACACTGCCTGCCTGAGCAGACCAACAAGTGTGTTTAGGAAAAGCATTAAAGAGGCATTACACTGAGCTACAAGAATTTCAAGTCGATTTTTACTAATAAGCAAGTCTATTATGTTGTAATGAATTCATAGAGAGGACCCAAGCTGTGTTTTGACAGCCCCCCTCAGCAAATCCTCTTAGCAGGTAGGCAGCTAGCAAACTCGCCGACTCGGCTACTATTAGCACCAGTGCAAGCTGTCAAAGTAAACCCACTTTTACTCATTAGCCTTTCTGAAAGTGTTAACAGATTTACTTACCAAAACAGACGCCATTGTGGGCATTTGCTGAAAGAGTCAATGTTGTCAGAGGGAAAGTTTGGCCGCCCCGCTGCTGCGTAACGTTACTTCCATGACTGTCAAACTGTGCGCCTTCAGCGACAGTCTCAGACCTGACCTGTCGAGCTCAGATAACACGCTGGTCCGTTCGACAGTCTTTTTGCAAACTCAGTTTACTTTGGATTGTATGCACTCTGAATGAAAACTGGGTATTGTGTTTACATGATCAGCCGGATAAAACACCCGCTATTTCTGCAGCTAAAGCCACTTGTGGCAACGGAGAGAGTGGTGCTGCGTTCATGAAACATGTGGAAAACAAGTAGATGCGACAATCCGACTCGACAATTCCATTCGCAGCTTCAAATTACCATGCGCGACAATATTCAAGTTGTAAATAACAATGTTGAATTTGGGGAATTTGGTGTTACGTCCATCAAATCAAGGCTCTGCTTACTGACTCGAAACAAGCGGCAAACAGTCAAATACAGTGAGTATAATAACTACAAAATGAATGGAATGTATAAAGAATATCACGTAAGCGTTTGGTGGCTGATAGCGATCAACGATATGATGTGTGAGCACTTCCAATGCGTTGCAATCAAGCCGGGAACTTTGTTTTGTGAACTCTAAATTGTTATCATCCAGATACGTTATGGTTCTTTCTAGGTCACGTGAATGCAGCATATCGTTAAGGTGGAGCGTCCTCCCGCTGCTAAGCAACTGGCCAGCCATATCAAATGAAACTGCTCTGAAGCAGAAGTGGCGCAGTATCAGCCTCTCTGATTGGCCCGAGGAACAGCACTGACAAATCAGCGCAGAGATTGTTAAACTTGGAAATTGATGTTTGGCATTTCGGTTTGAAAAGATGTCGCTCAATCGGGGCATCGGCAATGTAGAGGTAATGTTAGTTATATATGACAGCATTATGTATATTTTATTTACCCGCTAACTGGTAATACTGCACTATCGATATCATCATACTTTGAAAACAGCGTGAGCAAACAAAATCAAATGTTGGTTTCCTAGCTAGCAAGCTAGCTAGTTAGCTGTGGTCAGTGTTAAATTACCACATCAACGAGAGTGCACCTGAAAGACTCATTATGCTTACGGCTAGCTCTTTCCAAAAGCTCCCATGCTTGCAGGCTAATTTAACTACTGTTAGCATGTGCTATCCTGTCTCTCTGTTGTTGGTTATACAGCTAGCTGGCGAAAACTTATGGCTGTCTTTCCTTCTAGTACATGAGAAAAAGGATACCGAAAAACGCCAAGTATCAACATGTCAAAACAAGGCTGGACACAGGTATCTTGTCAATGAACAGATGTACTACAATGTTATAGATTATTGGCCTTTGTTATGCTTAGAATAATGTATTAATGCACCCTTTGCCTCTGTACTATGTTGCTGTCATTTTTATCAATAGGATGCAGCCTTTCAAAGTATATGGAAAAACTGGAGGAGATTAGAAAAAGTGAGTAACTCATCTGAAGAGAGATCAGATCAGAGGAAGTGTCCTGTTTTATCTTTCTACGTTGTTGTGCAATTTGTTTGATGTGCTCTTTCATCTCACATGTATGTTTTGTCTTCTTAAATCTGGCTTCTGAACAAAAATATATATTTAATTTCATCTATATTGTTCATAGTCGTACAGAAAACTCACTCAAACATGAATCAGAAGCAGGTGTTTCATGATGACATTTTTAAAACCGGTGCATAAGGATGGCTGGATTTTGTACAATGCAGAACCACATTTCCAAGTCTTCAAATGTGGACTGGTGTCTGTCTGACATTCACATCGGCAATGGGCTTTTTATTGATAAGAACAGCCTCAGTGTCTCCCAAAAGAACACATGCAGTGACCACAGTTTGACCCACTAAGTACAGAATAATGCCTCTGTTCACTATTGGACACATGGCATTAGTTCAGTCTGTGTCTTTATAAACACTTTCCATTCTCCCCAAATGTGAACAGGTGGATCAGATAGCCCAGTTTGGCAGGATTGTATAAAACTCACACATGATCCAATTACAGCCAAATAAACCCTCTTAAGGGTCTGTTTCTTAATGTGGATGAGAACTGTTTACTGTACACTTCAGGTAACATTTGCCAACTTGGCACTTGATTTTCCCAAGGATCTATGTGTTTGTGTACTTTAAGAGGTAAACCGGAGAAGTTCTAACCCACTGATATTTCCCAGTTAAGTACGTTCTTTGTGGACAGTAGTGATTTTGTGTTGACCCGTCCTGATTTCTCAGGGATAAGTGACACCGATTCCTTTGCTCTCCAATGGAGGATTGTACTGCTGTCCACAATAATTCCTGTGTGACTGCACAAAGACATGCTGGTCAGGTGCCAGCAGAGGTCTTTGAGAAAGTGTGAGCTAGTGAGGTCATACCGTGGATAATGCCAGTATCCCTAGCACCGATAAAACTGTCTGAGCAGCCTGATTTGGGTGCAGTAGTGGCAGCTTTGGCTGGAAGGCAGTATGGGGACAGACAGGGTAGAGCTGAGGTTTAGTGAGGCATTAGAGGGGGAGGAGGAGAGGGAGGATCTGCAAGACCCCGGTGAGTTGTGGGTAGTTCAGCTGCATTCAGTGGCTAAGGTTATTATCACAGTTTTACTTGATTTTGCAATTATCAATCACAGTGATTGGACTTTTGGACCAAAGGTGCAAAATTAGCAGCTACAGGAGCCATTCTTAAAATAATTTTTCAAGACTGTCATCAGAGCTTTGAGGCTCCTTCCTCCTCCAATATTTCTAAGTTTTAAATATTTGTTTTTTCCCCTTTTTTTAGATTATAGGTATCGAAAAGATGAAATCTTCAAGCGGTTAAAGGTGACAACGTTTGCACAATTGGTAAGCATTGATGTTTATTTCCTTACTATACTTCAACATCCTGCAAGATTTATGTCGTACTCAGTGGAAAATCCAGTCAACAGTTATTTATGTGGCTTATATTTAGAGATGACCGCTGGAATGCAGTGAGAAAACCTGATCCATTCACAGGGCTTAATGATTAATAGGCTACTTGTGTGAATGGCTCTGGACAGCCGGCTCTGAATTAATTTAGCTTGGTTTGTTACCTTCATTTACAGACTCCAGGAAACCATTCTCTTTGCACTTTTACCTCCAGTTTCTTGGCAGTGTTTCTTCTCGTTACAAGAATATTTTATTCCTAAACTTGTTTTTCACATCAGATACTTCAGGTAGCCTCTGTATCAGACCTGAATGAAAGTGATGACAGCGAATCACACGGCCCAGAAGGTAACATAATGTACAGAATGTTAAATGGATTTAAACTCTAACAGTGCTGCAGGTGACGATGTTCTGATTTCCCACTCCTGCCGATTTGCAGACGGTCTGTCGGTGGTGTCTGATGCAGACCTCGAGTGTCTCTCTGAACACACCAACGGCTCCCCGCAGGCATCACTTCCTTCAGAACGCGAGGATGCAGGAGACAGCAGGGAACTCTGCCACACTGCCAGGTCAACACTCCTAAGGTACTGTACTCACTGAATTGTTCATAACTGCAATGTGCCTGGTTAGATTCTGGCTGGCTACTTCCCCTTCTCTCTCTCTCTCTATCCCTTTTTTCTGTTAGTCTTTCTTTACTGTCAATCTTTCAAAAAAAGTGTGTTTTTGTCCCTGTTATTCAGGAAAAACTGTTAACAGGGGGTTTATAATCTATAATCTGGAGTCGACCTTGTTTCTGGAAAGACATGTTGCTGTTAATACCACACACACCTGTAACCCTACACCACCGTATCTGCATCTGCACTGAACATACTGTGCATCCACTTTATGTCCCTTAAAGACATCTGGTTTTCCCACACGCCCACCCTCCTGTACACCGCACAATAACCTCCCTCAATATGTTCTCAGCGTCCCCTCCTCTCACCTGCATCCTCCAGCTTGAACAGGAACCCCAGGAGTGTAACTCTATCTATGGTCCCTCGGGGGGGGGGGCACAGACTGGGCCTCTGTAATGACAGAGCTTTTAGGTCACCTTCACCTTGTGGGGAGGGCATATGGAGAGAGAAAGTAGGGCAGCGCTGGGGTAAACATACACAAGGGGAAAGTGGTGTGCGTATGTAGTGTTGTTTGGCTCAGCTCCATACTTATAATTGCTGCATTGAGTCATTTTTCCTGTGGGTTCTGGTTTCATGTTAACTGGTTGGTGACTTTGCCAGATCAACCCCTGCCTGCTCAAGGAACAAAATCACTAATATCTTGTACATAATCGCTCTCTACTGCTAAGACATGAGTAAAATAATACCAGGGGATTTTCAAGTGATCAAAAAAAAAAAAAAAAAGTAAAATAAGCCTTATTTGTTTGGTGTGGTACTTTTGAGATACAAAGAGCTGTACATAGCAGAACACGTTCAAACAAGGAACGGAAAGAAATATGAAGAAATGACACAAGTGGCCAATAAAATTCAAAAGATGAATTTATTAAAGACGTACATTTGTTTTACCTCTTACAGTGTTATAAGTGGTGTGGGAGAGCTGAACCTCGACAGAACCAGTCAGAGGATGAAGGATGAGCCAGTGTTCAGCCCCGAGCCAGCTGACAGGCCCTACCCCGACTGCCCCTACCTGCTGCTGGATGTACGGGACCGAGACCAATACGACTGCTGCCACATCATTGGCGGTAGGTGCCAAGAACATGAAACGACAAGCTTATTCTGCCAAGAATCTAATCGTTGTTTTAATCATCTCTCTACCTTGCAGCGCACAGTTTCCCCATTGCCATGTTATCTCGGACAATGAACCCCTACACCAAAGAAGTGCTGGAATACGTATCCTTCAACACACGACACATTTCCCTGTCCTGTTTTTTCAGGCTTTTTCTTTTCATGGAGCAAACTCAATGTCAAGGCTTTTTTTGAACGCAGTTATAAATGTCTGTTGGCTGAACTTAACCCACAAACTGTGTAGAAAAATGCAGCAGGGAGGATCATCATCGTGTATGATGAGGATGAGAGAATAGCCAGCCAGGCAGCGACTACCATGTGTGAGCGAGGATTTGAGAATCTGTTTATGCTGTCTGGAGGTAAGGTAACGCCAAGTTATCTGGTCCACTTCCTTTAAAAGTAAACTAATCCATTGTGAAGAGGTCATTTCCATTATCCTATTTACCACGGCTGTTTGGTTGTGGCTGTGATTGGGACTGCAGCTGACATTTGGGCAAAATGAATGTCAACACTGCTTAGCATGTCCACTATATAGTTGACAGAAAAATCTAGTTAAACTCATGTAAAAACAAAGCAAGACTAAAATGTTTAAAAGGCAGCACTGTTGCAGATTTAATCTATGACAAGGATTATAATCCCACTCTGCTACCTTCTCCCAGGTCTCAAGGTAATCGCTCAGAAATTTCCAGAGGGATTGACGACGGGCTCCATCCCAGCCTCCTGCCTGTCCTCTCCCCCGTCGTTGAAGGGGAAGAAGAGCTCTGCGCCACAGCAGCCATCACAGGCAGCAGAGAGGAGGTGGAGGTTTACATCAGACGAGCTGTCCAAAATCCAGGACCAACTGGAGGAGATCCTCATCCCCAGTAACTCCAACAGTAAGAGCACCCTGACAGACACTCAGAAATACATTTTACAATTTAAAGTTAGAGCACTGCTTTAGGCGTCCGTAATTTCCGTAGTTTTTTGTGACAAAACAATTAGTTGATAAATGAAAATACTGTTCAGATTAAATAAGAACGATTATAATTGTTAGTTGCAACCCTGATTGATTTATTGATTGAAATACCAGACACTTTCCTATGAATTTGAAGTTTCATCTGTCATGTTGTTGATGTCATATTTTTGCTCCATGGAATTCTGTAATGAGGGAGATTGATGTCAGAAATCAACATTTAAGAGCATGAACTTAAGTTAGATTCACAAATGTCATTTTTGCTCTGTCTCATGACTTTGCTCCACCTCAGTATTGTTTGCGCGTGTGTTCACTGCAGGCCGCATGTCCAGCCGCATGTCAACCAGCAGCTCGCAGTCTAAAGCGTCCAGCGCTCGGAGTCGACAGAGTTCCTCTACAACTGGGAGGGACAGCGCCAGGGTTCAGAGCAGTAGACCCTGGAAATGAAACCACCCTGCCCCTACCTTAACTGCAGAGATATACACTAACAGACATACCTCCAACACAAGGTCAATTTATTTCAGGTTACGTTTCCCCACTCCATAACTGTAAAGAAACACATGTTTGGCCCCAGTCTGAACAATAATCCTCCACGGTACTGTTGGAAACTGCTTTGTTAATGCAAATTATACAGTGTTTCTGTGTGTCCTTGACCATATTTTAATTCAGAATATCTGCTGACACAGCTGCTTAATATGAATTCTCCACACGTTTTGTATGTTTCAGTTTTGAAAATCGCACACACCTTGGTAAAGTGATTACCACTGCATTAAAAAAAACAAGGACTGAAAGAATTTAACTCTAACTAAGACTAAATTCTGGACAACAGTATGAAATTCACAAAAAAAAATCTGTTAGAACAGAACAAAGAAATTTCATTTCAGACTCATTGGTAACCTTAATAAAACTACTTTATGGCACACTGTTGCGTCTTGTTTTTAAAAATATATATATATTTAATAAATGGTGTGCATGTGAATGTTTGCACAGTGCCTCGTCTGTGAATCTAACAACTGATGGATCTTTTTGCACTCAAATCTTTTTTTCATGTAACTATTCTCATCCTTTTTTGATGGCATTCCGAAAAGACTTACACTTTGTTTGCGGGAGACAGAGTAACTGAATGTTGACGTGGTATGAAGGATATGCTGGGAATCTCTGTATCACGTGAGATGTAATTTATATAAAAAATGTTACAGAGCTGGATCCATTTTTTTAAAAATTAAGACAAGCTGTGCTGTATTTTTGTAATTTTCTCCATATTGTTATGATGTTTTATTGGGATCTTGAAACTGACGAAGCACCGACAGCCTTTATGTGCAACTTTTTTGTCCACTTATGCTTTTACTTAACTGTGATTTTCTTTGTGTGCGAGTGTGTTTGTCACAGTGTCACTAAAGGATGGAAATGGGTCTTTTGTTCTGGATGAAACAAAATAACGAACAGCACTTCAGTACCCACAGATGCATTTGAAAAACAGTATTGCTAATGTTTGGCCTTTTGTTGGTATGATTCCTGGTCACCCCTGCCTGGATACACTCACACAGTCTCCGATGAAGTGCATTTTAGTGAGAATGTGGACTAGTCCGCAGGCCTTTCTTTTGTGATGAATCATTTGTCTTCACGATCAGTTTTAATTCACATTAATGATCTGATCATGTGATTTTGCTTGTAAATGGATGTCAAATAAAATGGATAATTGATTGCTGTATCTGAAGTGTTTCTTTGTCAAGGCAGTTGTGAAATGTTGGAAGATAATAATTTTTTTAATTTTGTTCTATAACTAAACCTACTTGATTTGAGGGACTGGGATAAGCTAGCTCTTAACCTGTGCTGGTCACATCTGGGTAAAATTGGAAACATTTAAACAAAAAAAGGAAATATTTCAAGGTCTAATGAGTGGATTAAGGAGAATCTATTGGCAGAAATGTAATGTGTTATTCATCATTGTTTTTATTGGTGTGTAATCACCTGAAACTAAAATTAATTTTCGTTACCTTTGAATTAGCCTTTTTATTTACAGAGGGAGTGGGTCCTCATTTCCTTACGCCATGATTCTACAGTAGCCCAGAATGGACAAACAAAACACTGGCTCTAGAGAGGGCCTCTACCATTCTCTGTGTTTTTAGTGACAACTGTATCAGACTGGTTGGAACCTTGAACTGCTGGATGAAAGGTGTGAATTGCAAAAGAGGGAAAAATCATGTGTGTTTTAACTCAAAGAAATGGAAAGTGCAGGGATTTTTTTCAGCTTGCAGATTTATTTGTTTGTGGTTTTGGATGATGGTGATATCAGTCATAAAGATGGTGACATTTGCCAACAATCTCCTCTCTGTTGGGATAACAACTCATACACACACACACACACACTTAGTAGGAGTTCTTGTAGGCATGATTCATGATGGTCATCAGGCCCCGCCAAGTCTCCCGGGCGGTGGGGATGATCTGATTGGCGGGCAGGATGAAGCCAAAACGGCCGGTGTCCCTCAGCTCAAAGGTGTAGGAGTACTTGATGCCCTGGTTGTAGGTCCAGTCGATGGTGCCGCCGCTGGCCTGGTCTACAAATGAAACAGGTATAACTCGTGATATATTCATATAAAATACCCTATTGTTAACATCTGATTTCTTAATGTACAACTTGGCTGTCTCAACAGAATTGCCAATGCTTTCCAATAGGTCTGGTTTATTCAACAGTTAACAGCTGTGTAGAATTGAAATATTTCTAACTTTGGCACCTACAGTGGTAGTGTGACAGATATTTTGACTTATTTTTACAAAATTTTGCAGCTGGTTAGTGAGTTTACTAAAGATGTTTTTCAAGCTATATGAGCCAAGTTCTAATAGGGCTTGTTTGTATTCAGCTTTTAGATTTTATAGTGAGATTGTTAATCTATAATTAATAAGTTATACAGTTATAATGAAATCAAGGGTAAGAATACGGGAAAAAAAGTTATTGTGACTGATATTTAGTATTAAATGTGATAAAATACACTAAATTTATATTTGAAGCATTCTTGCTGAAACTTACAGATGGTGTTGATGATGCTGCCATATGTGTATCTAGTACCGTACAGGCGGGCCAGGTTAGTGATGGCCTTCTCAGCCAGACCGTGCTGTGGGAAGAGATTACGATGATCACATATAAACTTCTAGTCATAGTTTCTCATATTGCTGTTGCACATTCTAACATTTCTAACATTACAGGTGAACATTCACAAGGATGAGATCCTGATGAGCCCAGAGAACAGATCTACAGTCAGTTTGTGATCATGAAAAATGAAAAAAGACCTGGATGAAGGTTATTAAAGTCAAAGAATGTGATATTTACCAGCTCAGCTTGGTCCTTGGCTGGAGTTCTGGTGTAGCCGTAGGGGTACAGGAGCATCTGGGAGTAGGCATGGATGGAGACGAAGGACTTGAGGTTACCATGGGACTTTACAAAGTCAACAATGGACTTGACCTCAGACTCAGAGTTAGCCCTGGGTCCACGGTAAATCTGGGAGCAGGGGTCGTTGCTGGCACCAGGTCCTACAAAAAGGGGGACAACAGTGTCAGAGAAACTGCAAAAAATAAATACATAAATGCAAAACATGCAAAGTGTCTGTGAGTCTGTCCTCTGCATACTGGAAAGCAATTCCTGGCAAATCTATTTAATTGTGCTGCCATATGGTCTGCAGACCATCCTGTCTAAAGCCCCGATAAGTAGGGATAAAAAAATATGGCAAGTTGGCACCATCTGGTGGTATAATCAAGCATGACACCGGCAGACGGCAATGCATGTCACTAAAATTCTACACATAGCATTTTAAAGATGCAATAAACGATACTGGAAAAGAGAGATGACTGTTGAGTCTCATTTCCTGGTTGTTAAAGGGGAACTACCGTTTTTTACAACCTGGACCTTATTTCTAGCATAAAATACGATCATTTACTCACCCAGATAGCTTTGGTGTCATTTAGAGTTGTTCGGACGAAATTAGATCCAGTGGAGTGCAGCGTATATCCATATAATGCATGTGATCGGGGCACTGAAGCGCAGCCTCTATATAACGCATTATCTGCTGCGAAACTAGCTCATTTCACCAATATTTTGTTATGATACGCTAGTGCTATTTCCCTCTGAGTCCGGGGTTGCCTGTTATCAACATCCGGGGTCTGTAGGTTGACCTACTGACCTCTGACCTGGATGATGTCATCTCTGAAAGCCGTACGCACCCGCGACAGCTGGCTTGTTTACCTGTAGCTTGCTACTGCTAGTTTTTTAAAACATGGCTGAATATTTTTCCGATTCTGAGGTGGTGGACGATGACTTTGCTTATTATGGAGGTTCTTACCGTTTTGAGCCAGAGTACATGGATGAGGAGCTCGTTGAAAGGAAGATGAGAGGTTGAGGCAGAGAGAGGAACAGCTGGCCAAAGAACAACAAACGGCTGCGGCTAGGCTAAACGGCTAGGTCAACCTACAGGCCCTGGATGTTGATAACAGGCAACTCAGAGGGGAATAGCACTAGCGTATCATAACAAAATATTGGTGAAATTAACTAGTTTCGCAGCAGATAATTCGTTATATAGAGGCTGCGCTTCAGTGCCCCGATCACCCGCATAATATGGATATACGCGGCGCTCCACTGGATCTAATTTCGTCCAACGACTCCAAGTGACACCAAAGTTATCTGGGTGAACAAATGATCATATTTTATGCTAGAAATAAGATCCAGGTTGTAAAAAAAATGGTAGTTCCCCTTTAAATGCCAACAAATTGGTATTTGATGATGTAGGAATGAGACTCAACATTCAACTGTCTCACATATTGGACCTTTAATTACAGGTCAATAATAAAATAAAGTTAATAATATGGTCAAAACACAAAATTACAATACAGAAACCTCATTGATAACGAGAATGTGGTGCCTTGGTACAGTTCAGCTACAAGGGAAAGACATTACCTCCAAAACCAGCATCCCAGTTCCTGTTGGGATCGACTCCGACACAGTTTGAGCCAGGGTTGGGCTTCCTGGTCTTACGCCACAGACGGTCCTGGAAACATCAGTGTAACTCATCACTACTTGTAACATATGTCTGTGTACAGTAGTTTTGCAGAGGAAGACTTTGAACCTAAACGGGGTGTCGAAGCCTTTGAAAAATACCATAAATTATCATTAATCAAAAACTTGAACATGATATCTGTGAGAGACTCACGTTTGTTTGGGTGTAGGCAAAGCCATCAGGGTTGGTCATAATCAGGAGGAAGATGTCCATTTTGTTGAGGATGGCAGTAAGAGTGCGGCCACTTCCATAAGCAGTCGCAATCTACTCACAGAAATGTAAAGAACACAGTGCCGCAGGTCAGTGGTCAGAAGCTGCAGCGACAGTGAAGAAAAACCAAAATCAATATGAGTTTATCAAATTTGCACCTTTTTGGCGAACCAGGTGCCACTGGCCTGAGTGACCCACTCTCTGGAATGGATTCCAGTGTCGATCCAGAGGCCGGGACGGTTGCTTCCAGTGCTGAACTAGGACACAGGAAGGGAGAGGTGGAGTCAAACAAAAGTCCATGCAAAGAATAAATCAGTAAGAATACTTCAAATTACATGGTGCATAATTTTCTTTTATTGAGTCTTTATTTGCTAGACTTTGTTTTATTAACCTTGAGCACACTCAGGGGACGACCCTCGTAGCTCTGACCGATCACAATCTTGCTGACCAGGTTGGGATTCTCCCTCACCAGCATGTCCTGGAAGTTGTAGATCTAAACCAAAGACAAGATCCTGGTCTTTATAATAGTTGCAGGAATATTGCCACAGTTGAGGGATAAAGCTCTTTTATTACAACTTTACAACCATAAACAAAATCTACTTTTTCTTGTCATACATTAGATTTGAGGATTTAGTCGAAACTGTTTCATTAAAGTTGTTTCTGGTAGTAGAGACAGTGGATACCAGCAGCTAGAGGAAGTGGAGTACTAACCTCGTTGATGGTGTGGTACTTGGAGTAGCTGAAGCTGTCAGTGGATCTGGGGCCAGTAGGACGAGAAGCAGACTCCATCTCCTCCTGCTCCGCGTCCAGCAACGCCTGCACGACAATAACATCATTCATATTTTGATTTCTTTTTTTTTCTTTTCTTTTTTTTTTTTACATCATAATTCAGTCAGATGTCAGAAGTGCAGTAAATTTAGCTTTGTTCCTTTTCAAGCCTGGCCCTGTACCTGCAGGTCTTCGATCATAATGCTGTACTCAATGTCCTTAGTCTCCAGGTACATTTTGACAGACTGCAGGCTGTGGAAGGGAACTCTGACATCCACAGGAGAGGCCACATCGGTCACTCCTCTCCAGAAGTCCAGCTGAAACAAAACACGGATATCATAACAGAAAGTTAAGCCTTATCACTTTTCAATTCATTCATAAAGTGCTTGGAACAAAGAGGTTTGGTGTAAGAAGGAGATCAAGATAATAAAGAAAAGGGTGTCACTTGAATGAAGCTTTAAATTATTGTTAGTGGATGGTAAATGACCTCGAAGTGGATCATGTCCTCCAGATCCTTGATAAGAGCCAGCTCAGCTACATCTTTCGCAGTAATGCGAAGCACCTGATGCCTGCGAAAAGAGAACCACAGTATTTTATATCCTTTTACTCAATATGCCAGACCAAGAGAAAAGTTGGCTCACACAGGGTGAGGTAAGATTTCTCAAGGCTGGCTGGTTCTGCATATGCAGAAGTTGTACAGGGGAGCAGAGTGATAATTCAGGTGTTGTAAGTTTGGTTGTCTGTACTGTTTGACTGGCACAGCAAAGCTCTTACCAGGGTTTAGGGCTTTAATACCGGTGTGGCATTCCAAACATGGAATATCACTGAACTGAATATCTGAATGTATAGAAATGAAGTATTTATACATACAAAATGATTAATTATCCAGATAAATTATGTCCAAATGAACCAAACTCCTACCTGGTGGGAACATTTATATCAGAAATGTGCAGCAGGTTTAACCGCCATGAGTGAGTGAAAATATCTGACATCTAATATTAATTGGTTTTAACACACCTAGTTTGAGAATTTTTACACACATTAGCAGCAATAGAAGAAGAGAGTGTGGAGGTGGGTGAGTGTGAAAGACTGCAGCATCATGAGGAAGCAGAATAGCTCAGTCTGAGGATGGCGACTAGTGTTTCTTTAAATGGTAATTTCAACCAAATTACAAAAAATCAGTGTCTGACATTTTTATTTAAATTGAATTTTTGGACAGTTTTGAATGTATTTTTCAAACATGTCAGTGGTGTAAAAAAAATTTCAATCCCCTCACCTCACCATAGTATTATGGTGTAGGCAGAAAGTATGTCATTTCTAATGCTAGGGGTTTCAAAAGTTGCAAAAGTTAACTTTAAACAAAGGTGCTGTTTTTCTCTTGTCACAAAGTTTTAGTTTTAAGCACAAAAAACGCTTGGTTTGGGTTAGAAGAAACATTTTTTGGCTTAAAACAGCTCCCTGTTTCAGTCGCCACAAACCCAGCTGTAGATGTCCTGAGGTCTCGGTAAAAACACCTGGTTTTGTCGCGACAAACAGGGCTAGAAAATTTCCCCGGTCATCCTTAAAACATTCAGGGGTGTCCCCTTCAGGAAATGCTCTGAAGAAAGTTTTCTGTTATTGTCCCCTCCAATAGTGGAGTGAAATATTCGCCCTTGTGCTCGTGTTACGTTTACTCATGTTCGCCGACTTCCTTCCTCACTCATCACCTGATGTTTCCTCTGAAGTGACAGGACAGGTGACCAAATGAAATGCACCATTAATTTGAATACAATTTTAAACCTTGTTGGAAACATTTGGGATGATGTTAGTACACGCTGTGGAAGAAAAATATAACTGTCCAGGACATTCTGTCTTCATAAGATAGGATGTCGCACGTATCCTCTTTAAATGTTAGGATGCGATAAAGCAAGGATGAGGGCATAGTGACAACTGCTCTATGAGTTTATATCTCTCATGGTCTTTGCGAGGCTGTGTAGATATGTCTACAGAACAGATGCCCAACAAACCAACGCTGGCCTTCGATCTATCTATAGTAGCAGACTTACTGTCTGCTGCCCATTTTCTTTCTATTCCTCACTTGGCCATTGGTGAGAAGCTCTGCAGTAACTTTTCCCTTCCTTGTTGTTAAACAGATAACCATGTATGGGATGGATGCTGTCTGAGCTGTATATATAATCTGAACATTGGGGAGGCTTGTCAGGATTAACATGACATCGCTCTGTGCAGACAGATGCGCTGTTATTTTGTTCCTCCATGATCATGTTTTATAAACTACTTCAACTTCAGTCATCGGTGTCTCGGAGTCTTCTTCATCTCTCCTGAATAGTCAAGAGAGCTGAAATTCCACAACACACACCTCAAAATATATAAACAAAGCTCTTTAATGCAGAAATGTTACATATCTTTATACCACAAAGTGAAATCGAGAAAAGAAAAGTCACACTGTGAATCATACATGCACACTGTTTCCTGTGCGTCCCCAGAAAAAATAAAATCATTGCATTTATTGTGAAAAGGGAGTTATTGTATCACAAGGTATCTGAACCAGTTTATATTACGAGAACTGGATATTTTCAGTTAAAAGGGGACAATAAACAGACTGAAATTTTTTTCTGTGCAATAAATACATTACTTACACGTTGTAATTTCACATTCATGCACACATACGTATAAAGACATCACTTACACGTGGCAGGCCACACTTACCCCTCAAATGTGTCCTTGCCGAGAACGGCCACAAACAGCGCAGCGAATGCGAGCAGCCCCCTCATCCTGACCAACAGTGTGAACCTGGTGGGGGGCGAACGCAGGCTTTTATATCAGCTGGTCCTGTTCCAACACCAGCCTGAAGATACAAGTTGCACCATATATGTTTTTGACATATCTGAAGTTGCATTCAGTTCAAAAGAAAAAGGAAGGTTGCTTGAGGTTGTGGTTCCTTCTGTAGAAACCAGGTTCCTTTTAAGTTTAATTTCATTTTATACCACAAAGGGCTGATTACAGCACAATAAAGAGTTTTATCTTTTTATGTATAATCATCTTTTTTTTTTTTAGCCACAAAGGTCCCATTGACATGTAAGATCTCTTGTCACAAGGTCAAGATGGCAACTTAAGCAGTTTCACATAAAAAACAATTACACGTTAGGACACATACAACACATTAAACCAACGTAAAAGAGAGTAGGCATGCAGGCTATACAGGCATAAACCATATGGCTTTCCAACTCCAGTCAAAGATTATCTAAAACAGCGACACATTTCCTTCAGTGCTGTTTGTAAAAGACCTTTAAAGGGGTTCAAAGATTGGTGTGCTGCTAAGGTAATGGTGTTTTACAGCTCATTCCATAATCATGGTGCATAAAAGAGAGATCTCAGAGTCCATCCTGGGGGCATTTTAAAGAATCTGTTTTGTAGATCTGGTGCTACTGTCAGGCTCTAAAGTAACAGTAGCCAAATGTGCCAGGTACCCCAGAGACAAAGACACAGAACTGTGCTTCAACTTTAACAATTTTATTGAATGGCGTTACGTGGGAGTGGAGCTGGGCCGAGGAGGGAGAGAGGGGGTATCCAGGGAGAGGTGAGAGGGTGGAGGGTCCACGTGGTGGTTAGGTGAGGGTGAAGGTGAGGCATAGATGAGCGAGGAGACACTGGTCTTACGGAGGGAGCCTGACCATAATAGTCGACGTTCAAGCAACGGGCGCCCCCTCTCAGCCTCCTCTTATACTCAGGCAGAGTAGATGATGATGTGGAGCAGCTGGGCCGCTCGTCGTCATCATTGCCAGCAGCTGTGCTGGGCTGACTTGCTGCGATTCCTCGCACACATTTCTTTCTAGTCTCAAATAGGAAGAAAAAAACAGAAGAAAAAAAAATCCACTTCTGACCTAAGTTTTTTCAATACATTATCAATATGCACATCAAAAGCCAACTTTTCATCAAGCCATATGCTGAAGTATTCATAAGTAGTGACTCTTTCTTTACACATACAATCTAATGGCAAGATAGAAGGATCAGATGCTTTGGAGCTACAATAATAAAGAATGATAAAGAGTAAAAACTGGACATGAATTATTTTTTATGATGATATAAAATTGATAAGAGCAGCAATACCTCATATGTGAGAAGCTGCATGGAACCAGAGTATATTACAAACATTTTATCAATATATTGTGACTATCAGGTTGTATTTCACAGCCCATCTCTTGTTGTAAGTATTTGTACATATAAAATGTCTTTTTAGCACAAAACATGTTTCTACTTATCTTATGTGTCGAATAAAAACACCTTATTCATGCCAGATAATGTACTTTTAAACATTTGATGGTAATTTCTTCATCATTAAACAAGGCTCATACTTTTGTTGTCAGAATTTAGGAGCTTTAATCTTAATTTTACCCAAAATGTTATGGTTTCAATGATTATTTGTTTGATTTTCGTCCGACCTTCACAACACCTCTTTATGTCGCCATGATCTACACTCAGTTTACAGCTCAAGATGGTATCTCTGCTCTGTTCAACAGGAAGCCTCGGCCGTCCACTGTGTGTTTCATCTTCCTCTTTACTGACGGGGCAAAACTGCACTCAGCTAGCAGATTATGGACTAAATTCAAGCCAGCTGCTGTGATACATGTACTGTGAACTCTGCATGTTAGCAGAGAAACACTTAGAGAACATGAGATGTCAGAGTGCAACAATTCACATCTGGTGCTTTTGCAGCATTTCAAAATGAGATATCCACCAAAAAATGTGACACCAACACTAACAAACAGAAACCCCACATAGAAGCAACACTCAGTACTAACGTTAATATCCAGCTTTTGAATTCTACTTCTACAAACAGTCACATTTTTGTGGGTATAGTCATCAAGAATGTTTAAATATTGAGCAATGGACATCAGATAACATTTTCAGCATTTCAGAATCGCTCTAAAAATGCAGTTCTTTCCTCGTGTACCTTTTTATGTCACAAAATGTTTATCACACATTTGAGCATGTAATCATTCAAAGATAGCAGCAAGTTAGCAATAAGTAACGATCCTTCACATTACTCACTAATTCGACATCCCTCCGCCGTCCATGTCACGTAGCTGTTGCTTGCGTCTCACAACAGTAAACTAAGATCAGCACAAAATTGACAGGAAGAGATCAGAACAAAACAGGAAAGAAGTTCCACTCTGTGTCACAGCTAATTATATACTCTATTTTTATTTATTAATTGTTACAAATATCTCCAAATTGGTTTAAGATTGATTGATGGCGATCTTAGTAATGTGAGTTTTAAGAGGCGGGGAAATGATAAAATAAATACAGGTGTGAAATGTGAAAGTGCAAAAATAATGTGTGTTTATATTTAGAAGGTTTTAACTCATAAAGAAATGGAAACGTTTTTTTTTCAGCTTGCACATTTATTTGACTGTTTGTGGCTTTGGATGATGGTGATATCAGTCATAAAGATGGTGACATTTGCCAACAATCTCCTCTCTACTGGGATTTCCACTCATACACACACACACACTTAGTAGGAGTTCTTGTAAGCGTGATCCATGATGGCCATCAGAGCCAGCCAAGTCTCCTGGGCGGTGGGGATGATCTGATTGGCGGGCAGGATGAAGCCATAACGGCCGGTGTCCCTCAGCTCAAAGGTGTAGGAGTACTTGATGCCCTGGTTGTAGGTCCAGTCGATGGTGCCGCCACTGGCTGGGTCTACAAATGAAACAGGTATTACTCGTGATATATAAATATAAAATACCCTATCTAATACCCTAACATTTGAAATAAATCAAATAAGGGATTAAAGTACTAACTCTACTTCTGCAGTTACAGTTATGATGGAATTAAGGGTAACAATAAGAAAAAAAAGTTATTGTGACTGATATTTAGTATTAAATGTGATCAAATAAACTGAATTTATATTTTAAGCATTCTTGCTGAAACTTACAGATGGTGTTGATGATGCTGCCATATGTGTATCTAGTACCGTACAGGGAGGCCAGGTCAGTGATGGCCTTCTTAGCCAGACTGTGCTGTGGGAAGAGATTACCATGATCACATATAAACTTCTATTCATAGTTTCTCATATTGCTGTTGCACATTCTAACATTCACAAGGACTGAGACCCTGATGAGCCCAGAGAACAGATCCACAGTCAGTTTGTGATCATGAAATATGAAAAAAGACCTAGATGAAGGTTATTAAAGTCAAAGAATATGATTTTTACCAGCTCAGCTTGGTCCTTGGCTGGAGTTCTGGTGTAACCGTAGGGGTACAGGAGCATCTGGGAGTAGGAATGGATGGAGACGAAGGACTTGAGGTTACCATGGGACTTTACAAAGTCAACAATGGACTTGACCTCAGACTCAGAGTTAGCCCTGGGTCCACGGTAAGTCTCAGAGCAGGGGCTGTTGCTGGCACCAGGTTCTACAAAAAGGGGGACAACAGTGTCAGAGAAACTGCAAAAAATAAATACAAAAATGTCACCTTTTATCAGAGTCTGTCCTCTGCATACTGGAAAGCCCCGGTAAGTAGGGATAAAAAATATGGCACGTTGGCACCATCTGGTGGCATAATTAAGCATGACACGTGCAGACAGCAATGCATGTCACTAAAATTCTACACATAGCAATTTTAAAGATTCAGTAAGCGATACTGGAAAAGAGAGTTGATTGTTGAGTCTCATTTCCAGGTTATTAAATGCCAACAAATCGGTATTTGATGACCTAGGAATGAGACTCAACATTCAACAATCTCACATATTGGACCTTTAATTACAGGTCAAAAAGGAAAAAAAGTTTTTAAATTTTAAAAGAAAATTACAAAACAAAAACCTCAGTGATAACGCGAATGTGGTGCCTTGGTACAGTTCAGCTACAAGGGAAAGACATTACCTCCAAAACCAGCATCCCAGTTCCTGTTGGGATCGACTCCGACGCAGTTTGAGCCAGGGTTGGGCTTCCTGGTCTTACGCCACATACGGTTCTGGAAACATCAGTGTAACTCATCACTACTTGTCATTTTCATATTATGGATTAATCCTTCCTTCCATTGTGTTTATGTAACTCAGATTTATTTATCTGTGGTTTATTTGATCGCAACAGGCACAAATACAGAGTAACAGATTTCCAGATTTTATCAGATGTCTTTTTGTATTTTTACTGCAGAAATGTGACATGTGAAACCACAATGCTCTTGTATCATCTGCACAACTCATGAATCGATCAAATTCTAAAACTATGTCTGTGTACAGTAGTTTTGCAGAGGAAGACTTTGAACCTAAACAGGGGTGTCGAAGCCTTTGAAAAATACCATAAATTATCATTAATCAAAAACTTGAATATGGTATCTGTGAGAGACTCACGTTTGTTTGGGTGTAGGCAAAGCCATCAGGGTTGGTCATAATCAGGAGGAAGATGTCCATCTTGTTGAGGATGGCGGTAAGAGCAGGGTCACTTCCATAAGCAGTCACAATCTACTTACAGAAATGTAAAGAACACAATATTCAGTGCAGCAGGTCAGTGGTCAGAAGCTGCAGCGACAGTGAAGAAAAACTAAAATCAATATGAGATTTATCAAATTTGCACCTTTTTGGCGAACCAGGTGCCACTGGCCTGAGTGACCCACTCTCTGGAATGGATTCCAGTGTCGATCCAGAGGCCGGGACGGTTGCTTCCACCAGTGCTGAACTAGGACACAGGAAGGGAGAGGTGGAGTCAAACAAAAGTCCATGCAATGAATAAATCAGTAAACATACTTCAAATTACGTAGTGCATAATTTTCTTTTGTTGAAAAATAATCATAGAGTCTTTATTTGCCAGACTTTGTTTTATTTACCTTGAGCACACTCAGGGGACGACCCTCGTAGCTCTGACCGATCACAATCTTGCTGACCAGGTTGGGATTCTCCCTCACCAGCATGTCCTGGAAGTTGTAGATCTAAACCAAAGACAAAATCCTGGTTTTCAGTTTCATGTGCATCACTTGAGTATAACATCATTCTGTATAGCACTGCCTAGTCTTGAGTGTGTTAAAACCTGTTGTTGAAGTGCTATCATTTTGGTTTGCAACATAATAATCTAGTTGGAAGTCAGGTGCTCGACTGACGTAGATCACAAGGGTCAAGTTCTGAAACTGAATCTGTAGAGGGAGGCTTTTGGGGCTTGGTTGGCCCAGGGGTCTCCTAAAGCAGCAGACAGTTACCTCAAGGCCAGAAGGGCTGCAGCTTCGGTGGCTGCCAAGGCAAAACCCTTTGTGTGGAAGGAAGTGGATATAGACAGAAGAAGATACAGACAGGGACTACCCATTGGAAGTTTCCTGCAAACTATCAGACGACTCACAAAGGGAAAGCAGAGCTTGGCTCAGCTGAGTGAGAAGTTGTGTCCGTATTCTCAGGAGGAAGTCAAACAGGTTTTCGGTGGGTGTTGGGCTCTGCCAGGGTTTTACCAATTCTGTTGGGATTTTAATGGATAGGATCTCAAGTCACAGCTGGATGAGGAGAGTGTTTGGTTTGGTGACTTTAGAATTGCTTTTCTGCTCTTTGCATTTATAATAGTTGCAGGAATATTGCCACACTTGAGGGATAAAGCTCTTTTATTCCAACTTTACAACCATAAACAAAATCTACTTTTTCTTGTCATACATTGGATTTGAGGATTTAGTCGAAACTGTTTAATTAAAGTTGTTTCTGGTAGTAGAGACAGTGGATACCAGCAGCTAGAGGAAGTGTGAGTTCTAACCTCGTTGATGGTGTGGTACTTGGAGTAGTCGAAGCTGTCAGTGGATCTGGGGCCAGTAGCAGCACGAGCAGCAGAGTCCATCTCCTCCTGCTCCGCGTCCAGCAACGCCTGTACGACAATAACATCATTGATATGTGATTTTGAGGGCTTTTTTTTTTTTTTTACATCATAATTCAGTCAGATGTCAGAAGTGCAGTAAATTTAGCTTTGTTCCTTTTCAAGCCTGGCCCTGTACCTGCAGGTCTTTGATGATGATGCCGTACTCAATTTCCTTAGTCTCCAGGTACATTTTGACAGACTGCAGGCTGTGGAAGGGAACTCTGACATCCACAGGAGAGGCCACATCGGTCACTCCTCTCCAGAAGTCCAGCTGAAACAAAACACGGATATCATAACAGAAAGTTAAGCCTAATCACTTTTCACTTCATTCATAAAGTTCTTGGAACAAAGAGGTTTGGTGTAAGAAGGAGATCAAGATAACAAAGAAAAGGGTGTCACTTGAATGAAGCTTTAAATTATTGTTAGTGGATGGTAAATGACCTCGAAGTGGATCATGTCCTCCAGATCCTTGATAAGAGCCAGCTCAGCTACATCTTTCGCAGTAATGCGAAGCACCTGATGCCTGCGAAAAGAGAACCACAGTATTTTATATCCTTTTACTCAATATGCCAGACCAAGAGAAAAGTTGGCTCACACAGGGTGAGGTAAGATTTCTCAAGGCTGGCTGGTTCTGCATATGCAGAAGTTGTACAGTGAAGTGATAATTCAGGTGTTGTAAGTTTGGTTGTCTCTACTGTTTGACTGGCACAGCAAAGCTCTTACCAGGGTTTAGGGCTTTAATACCGGTGTGGCATTCCAAACATGGAATATCACTGAACTGAATATCTGAATGTATAGAAATGAAGTATTTATACACGCAAAATGATTAATTATCCAGATAAATTATGTCCAAATGAACCAAAGTCCTACCTGGTGGGAACATTTATATCAGAAATGTGCAGCAGGTTTAACCGCCATGAGTGAGTGAAAAAAATCTAAAAAACACCAAATATTAATTAGAATTGTTGTACACATTAGCAGCAATATAAGAAGAGAGTGTGGAGGTGAGTGAGTGTGAAAGACTGCAGCATCATGAGGAAGCGGAATAGCTCAGTCTGAGGATTGCTACTAGTGTTTCTTTAAAGGGCTGTTTCAACCAAATTACAAAAAAACTGTGTGTGAGATTTTTAATTAAATTGAATTTTTGGACAGTTTTTAATGTATTTGTCTTTTTTTGTAATTTATTTATTATTAGTATTCATCATCAAAACAAACATTCATCTTCACAAGATGCATTCCAAATATCGTATGCATACATCATATATTCATGTTTGTTACAATTATCAGTCTTTCTGTTTGAGAATGTATTTTTCAAACATGTCAGTGCCGTAAACACAATTTCAATCCCCTGACCTCACCATAGTATTATGGTGTAGGCAGAAATCCCAAAGACAGACACTCAAACACATTAAATTAAATGCAGAGTATGTAATTTCTAATGCTAGGGGTTCTCAGTCAAAACAAAACAAAAGACCTAGGTAGTGTGGGATTACTGGAGTTGTTGTCTTTATTGCTAAAAACCACCATTGCTGATGAAAAACTATCTATATTATCTTAGTAATGTTTTAAAGTTTTATTTGTCCATCGTAAGTAGTTATTTTGCAAAAGTTAACTTTAAAGAAAGGTGCTATTTTTCTCTTGTCACAAAGTTTTAGGTTTAATCACAAAAAACGCTTGGTTTGGGTTGAAATAGCTCCCTGTTTCAGTCGCCACAAACCCAGCTGTAGATGCCCTGAGGTCTCGGTAAAAACACCTGGTTTTGTTGCATCCTTACAGTGTAGTGAAAATAGTGTAGTGAAATATCCGCACTTGTACTCGTGTTACGTCGACTTCCTTCCTCACTCTGACATATCATCTGATGTTTCCTCTGAAGTGACAGGACAGGCGACCAAATGAAATGCACCATTAATTTGAATACAATTTTAAACCTTGTTGGAAACATTTGGGATGATGTTAGTACACACCTCCACATATATAACAAAGCTCTTTAATGCAGAAATGTTAGATATCAAATTGTTTATGACTAGATACCACAAAGGGTAATGGAGAAAAGAAAAGTCACACTGTGCATCATACATGCACATTGTTTCCTGTGCTGGCCTTGTAAACTTCCCCACAAAAATAAAAGCATTGCATTTATTGTGAAAAGGGAGTTATTGTATCACAGGGTATCTGAACCAGTTTATATTACTATAACTGGATATTTTCTGTTAAAAGAGGACAATAAACAGACTGAAATCTTATTCCGTGCAATACATACATTACTTACACATTGTAATTTCACATTCATGCACACATATGTATAAAGACATCACTTACACCTGGCAGGCCACACTTACCCTTCAAATGTGTCCTTGCCGATAACGGCCACAAACAACGCGGCGAATGCGAGCAGCCCCCTCATCCTGACCAACAGTGTGAACCTGGTGGGGGGCGAACGCAGGCTTTTATATCTGCGGGTGCCAGTTCACGTGTCAAACCACAACCTTGCCTAAGGTGACGGAGGTGTGTCAGCAGCTGGTCCTGTTCTCACACCAGCCGGAAGATACCAGACCACAAGTTGAAACAGAAAAAAAAAAATCCACTTTTGAAGTTTTTTCAATACATTATCAATATGCACATCAAAAGCCAACTTTTCATCAAGCCATATGCTGAAGTATTCATAAGTAATGACTCTTTCTTTACACATACAATCTAATGGCAAGATAGAAGGATTAGATGCTTTGGAGCTACAATAATAAAGAATGATAAAGAGTAAAAACTGGAGATTAATCATTTTTTATGATGATATAAAACTGATAAAATCAGCAATACCTCATATGTGAGAAGCTGCATGGAACCAGAGTATATTACAAACATTTTATCAATATATTGTGACTATCAGGTTGTATTTCACAACCCATCTCTTGTTGTAAGTATTTGTACATATAAAATGTCTTTTTAGCACAAAACATGTTTCTGCTTACCTTATGTGTCAAATAAAAACACCTTATTCATGCCAGATAATGTACTTTTGTAACATTTTATGGTAATTTCTTCATCATCAAGCTCATACTTTTGTTGTCAGATTTTGGAGCTTTAAGCTTAATTTTACCCAAAATGTTATGGTTTCAATGATTCTTTGTTTGATTTGTGTCTGACCTTCACAGCACGTCTTTATTTCGCCACTATATTTTGTCAACGTGTCACTGTCACTTCTTCCTGCTGTTATTGTCATGCAACATTTGAAAATTAAATGAAAAGCAACAACACAATGAAGTATTGTAGACGTGAAGTGCTGATATAAACTCAGTTTACAGCTCAAGATGGTATCTCACTGCTCAACAGGAAGCCTCGGCCGTCTACCGTGTGTTTCAGCTTCCTTTTTACTGTCGGGGCAAAACTGCACTCAGCTAGCAGATTTTGGCTAAATTCAAACCAGCTGCTGTGATACATGTACTGTGAACTCTGCATGTTAGCAGAGAAACACTTAGACAACATGAGATGTCAGAGTGCAACAATTCACATCTGGTGCTTTTGCAGCATTTCAAAATGAGATATCCACCAAAAAATGTGACACCAACACTAACAAACAGAAACCCCACATAGAAGCAACACTCAGTACTAACGTTAATATCCAGCTTTTGAATTCTACTTCTACAAACAGTCACATTTTCGTGGGTATAGTCATCAAGAATGTTTAAATATTGAGCAATGGACATCAGATAACATTTTCAACATTTCAGAATCGCTCTAAAAATGCAGTTCTTTTTTATACCTTTTTATGTCACGAAATGTTTATCACGCATTTGAGCATGTAATCATTCAAAGATAGCAGCAAGTAAGCAATAAGTAACGATCCTTCACATTACTCACTAATTCGACATCCCTCCGCCGTGCATGTCCCAAGTTTTTGTTATGCAACCCAGCTGATAAGGACACTGCAGAGGAAAAGTAAAGAGACAGAGGCCGAGACCGAGTCAGGTGTGGAAAACACCTGCCAGGGGGTTTCTGATTCACAGAGACTTACAGTGAAGCAGGCATCGTGTTTGTCCACATCTATGTGTAGTTCTAAAGTGGAGCTGGAGGTCCTACCCGCTTGGTTTAAGCATCACGGAAAGCCATCAGCTACAGACGTGTATAAATACTCTTTTCGTCACGGTGAAACAGCATTTTGAGAACATATAACTTCCTTCTTTTGATGTACTCTTTTCTGGTGAAGAATGTAGCCAAGAAATATGTTGCAAAATAGGAGTTCTATATATTCCTTGTGATTTAGATAAATACAGAAAAATAAACATTCAGTTAACTATTTAGCAGGTAAAGGTCCAGTGTGTAGGATTTAACATTTAGCTGTGAGGTTGTAGATAACAACCAACTGAATAACCATGCCTCACCCTCCCTTTCCAAGTGTGCATGATGCTAAAAACGGCCCTCTCTAGAGCCAAGTGTTTGGTTTGTCCGTTCTGGGATACTGTAGGAACATGACGGTGCATCTTGGTGGACGCCGTGGAAGAAGACTCGCTCTCACTGTAGATGAAGAAGGCTCATAAGGTGAAGAAAACAACAGTTCTTAGTATCGTGTGATTAAACACTAATAAAAACATTCTGTTTACCGTATTTCATTTCTGTCAATAGATCCCTCTCAAATCCTAAACAATGGACCTCTAATAGATATTAAGGCATGAGGGTGTTTCCATGGAACAGCAGAGAAGTAATATTATCCAGCTGGATGAACAATGGTGGGTCCAGTTTGAAAGTGGCCGCAATTATGCTTTGAAGCTGCAATCCATAACTTTAACTACATCATAACTAAAGGCACATCTAATGAACAGTTGGGAAAGTCTTTGATTGTGTTGCCGTTGCTATGCAGTGAAAATGTGTGAAGCAATCTGAACGAGGACACACTGTATTATTTACTAAAGTGATGAAGTCAGAGAGCACCACCAATATAAAAACCCTGGCAGTGCCAGTGATGACCAACTGGTTATTATGTCAGAACAAGCACTCTGCTTTGGTGTAACTTGGCCTTACAGAGGCACTAGTTAAAGCTGAAATGGGGCAGGGAAGGGTGAAGAGCACATTACCAACTTACATGACAGCATGCAATAAACAACCAGGATGCGAGGCATATCATTAAGGCTGGTGCGCAAGAACAAATGAGAGAATACAAGTAAAAAAAAAAAGTAACTGTACACAAGCCAATGAGTATGCAGTCCAACTCTGCCTCTGATCTACTGCTTATTATGCCTTTGCTGTAATGAGTTTAGCATGCCAGTCTAACAGTGACTGTACACATCGACAGATGAAAAAACACACATTCAGTGTAAATAAGTAACCAGGATGCGAGGCCTGTCATTACTGTGTGCTTTGATGGCCAAATTGAGTGACGACACGTGAAGCATAACTCTACACCCCATTGTGTTTTTGGTCGTTTGCTGCTTGCATTGCTGGCAATGCTGAGAGTATTCCAGTCTGGTCACTGGTGTGTACTTGAGGGAAGTCCTTATAAGAAAAAAAGAGGGTCAGTTTGCTCCAAAAGGAGTGTTTTTCTGATCCCATCTGAAGAACAAGAAACAGTCATTTTTTATTTTTATTTTAAGGCAATAGTAGGGAAATATCGGGGTTGGAAGAAACTAATTACAACTACTCAAATTTCTGTCATTAAGTAATTTTTTTCGGTTGTACTTTGAGTATTTTTTCGTACTTAAGAACACATTACACCATGTAATCTACACAGTTACCTTTAACATCATAACTGAGCGCTGAGAACAATTTGAATTCATATCTAAACCTTTCATCCACATTTTTGTAGCCAATAAGGCTATCTGATCACAAATGGGCCAATGAAAACCCTGACATAAGGACAACAAACAAAACTCTGCAGCAGGTGCAGGTTTGGAGAAGTGACCATGACCACTGAGCAGAACAGAGCAGGAGTTTGGGAGGACTGAGACTGAAGATTTAGAGAAACAGAAACCCCTCTGATTGAATGCCTGCTATTGATAATGCATTAAACATCAGCAGTTAAAAGTTATTAATTACACTCTGGGTAGTGTTTGAGAAGAATACAAGTAGGTGTAAGTATTATCTACTTACACCTACTTGTAATTGAGTAATATTTCAATGATGTAACTGTACTCGTACTTGAGTACAGATTTCCGGTACTCTTTCCACCACTGGGAAATATTGGTTCTGTTTAAACAGGTGATGCTTCGTACATCCACCCAGTTAGGTGGATTTTCAGATCTGGCCTAGGGTGCCACCTACAATTTCAAGCCAACACTGAGCACTGCCAGTCGACAGGTGTGAGAAGAAACATTCTTAATAAACATTTCCAAATCAGCACATGGAGACTACTTGGTTTCAAGTTCCAGACAGACTGAAGGTCGAATAAAGAGGAATGTTAACAGTGTCTGCAGCACACACACACACACACACACACACACACACACACACACACACACACACACACACACACACACACACACACACACACACACACTCTCACTCTTTGTGGTTCAAGCTGATAAGTCGGGTTTATTTTTAGGCATCATTGCACTGTTGTCACACTTGACTTTATAATGTCTGTTGATTCTCTAAAAGCACATATTCATGTTCAGGGCCACATGAGGTAAAATCCCATCTTTTTTGACTCAGATACTTTCTCCACATTTCAAGTTGCAGGTCACAGTATCTTTGTCATTACAATCCTCCAGCTCCATTACACATGATGGAGTTGTGGTAAGTTTTGGATGCTTCAGAGGAAATGACAACATCTCTGGAAATGGGAGAACACAGCTGTCTGAGAGTTTACAGATGTTAAGTAAATGTTGTATTACAGATGTTCATACCAGACAGCAAAGATCAGACATCAAAGTGATAGTGTTGCTGAAAAACAGCATCCAAACTCATTCAACCCTGATCCTTGACAGATAGGCCTCTTATCAATCCTGTCAGGGAGTGACAGTGTTGTTTCCTTTGAGAAGGCCTGCAGCAATTCACAGAGGAAGTTGCTAACCGCATTGTTTCCTGTAGCTGAGGCGACACTGCAGCTGCTTCACAGGAATCATGAAACATCAGATCACAAAACAAACCAGCTGTGGTGTGCGGTTTGTGTGTACATTCACGTGTGAAGGCGTGTCCCAATATGTGGATCTACTACTGCATTCAAAAAATGAATGATTTTTTAAAAACAAAGACAAATTTAACCACATTTATTGACATATTTCTCTTGTTTCTATAACGCAACATCAAAAAACGCTAAACATCATTATAAGGGCAATAAAAAGTAAACTCTTAGGAGGAAAATACAGCGAGTTTAGAATCAGAGCTGCTGCAGGTTGAATCTGTCAAAACACGGTCATCCTTTGTTATGACAAGAACACGCCCCCTGCTGCTCTCTGATTGGTGCTCCTGCGCTATCGGGCCCGCTATCTCTAGTCCTATTGGTCAATATGGTGATCTGTCATCGCGCAAGTGCCGCCTTGAAAATCAATGAAAAGTGAACGGGACCTCCGGAGAAAGAGCCACGTCAAGCTCGAGGGAGGACGTAAAGATGTTCCCGGAAGTGAGGAAACTCGATCTTCTAAATAAAATATTTGAAACCCAAATGACTCCAGATTGTTGGGCCAGCACCTCCCATGGTACTTTGCGTGTGTATGTGAATGGTTGAATGACAACCCTTTTCGATAAAAAGCACGGTAGAACTTAGGAAATTATTATGGATCTGCTGCACATCAAACTGATCCTCAACAAACTAATCTGAAATGTTTTTAGTGGGTTTGACAGAGAAATATTAAACAGTGATCACGTGTGGAGTCCTGCAATGACTTGATTTTCTAGTTTTCGGCAAAACTTCCATTTGTGAGTAGCCTTTTACATAAAGTATGTGGACAAAAAAATATATGTTTCTACAGTCTCTACAGTATTTAAACTATCTACACTGAACTCATTCATTTTTTATTTATTTATTTATTTATTTATTTGCAGTAACAATGAATATGAGTACATGTTGAGACCCCCATAGGGTGTCTGTACATGCTGTTGATTTAGAAAATGTCTTATTTAAATTTAGCTTACCTGTGGCTATTTGTCATTTTGCCATTTACTTATTTCAAAAAGCATATTTAACTTGCAATAGCTTGTTTTCTTTAAGTCTACACGTGTGCCTACACAGTCTTTTTGTATCTTATTAATTTTACTTTTGTCTCACATTCAATAATATTCGGTTTTTGATACTTGTTATTCATAATTTGATCGTCTTGGTTCGTCGGTTAATCATTTCCACCGGCTGTACCCGTAGGATTGGTAAACCCCGTGAACCCAGCCTCACCTGCCCCCATCACCCTCTGTGGCTCCACTGTGGACACCGTGGAGTCTTTCCGCTTCCTGGGAACTATCATCTCCCAGGACCTCAAGTGGGAGCCGAACATCAGCTCCCTCATCAAGAAAGCACAGCAGAGGATGTACTTCCTGCGGCAGCTGCAGAAATTCAGCCTGCCAAAGACAATGATGGTGCACTTCTACACAGCCATCATTGAGTCCATCCTCACCTCCTCCATCACCATCTGGTACGCTGCTGCCACCGCCAAGGACAAGGGCAGGCTGCAGCGTGTCATTCGGTCTGCAGAGAAGGTGATTGGCTGCAACCTCCCGTCTCTCCAGGACCTGTACATCTCCAGGACCCTGAGGCGTGCAGGGAAGATTGTTGCTGATCCCTCCCACCCCGGTCACAAACTCTTTGAGACACTCCCCTCTGGCAGGAGGCTGCGGTCCATCAGGACCAAAACCTCACGCCATAAAAACAGTTTTTTCCCGTCTGCTGTCAGTCTTATCAACAAGGCTCGGAACCCCCCCTGACACTCTTCACACTCCACCTCCGCCTCTGACTCTACTGTCACACTGACAGTACCATAACTCTATGCGTCACATTAACGCTCAGTCTGGACTTCTTCTTATTCTGCACATTCCATTGCACATTGTTTTTAGCAATCGCTAACTGTCAGCTGGACTGCTCTTGTCACCCGTCTGTGTATATACTATATTGTTATATTTTCTACTTCGTAATAATTTATATTGTTATATTTTCTACTTTTTAATAGTTTATATTGTCATATTTTAATGTTTAACAGTCATTTGACTGCATGCACCAGCATCACCACAACAAATTCCTCGTATGTGTGAAATCGTACCTGGCAATAAAGTCCTTTCTGATTCTGATTCTGATTCTGATTCTGATTCTGAACGAGGGTTTTATTTTGAAAGCTCGGACCGGAAACCCTTTCGTCCATTCTGTGGGAGTTGACGTCAGTGCGGATCAGGACCTCAGACGAGAAAGCGGACAGCGAACCGGGTTGTTTCATTATTCCTCCGGTCCGGTTTCTGTTTGTTTTGACAGCTTTTTTAGTCGGTGTTCGCTTCGTCTGGACCGAGTAAACTCCCCGCTGACAGACCTAAAATGGAGATAGAGAAGGAAGTAAAGAAGGTAAGCTGTCCTCCAGTGAACTCGGACAGACGGGGAACGCCCTGAGAAGGTGTGCCGACCAAGGGGCAGGTGGGAGAAAAAGTTGCAGGAGCACAGCCAGACTTTGTTGTTTACTTGGCCCCTTTCATTTCGAGCGTGTTTCAGTCATGTTTTTTGCGTTTTCATTGATAACCAATTTAATAAAACGGTATATTTTTGTAGCTAACATGACACCAGTAGCTAGTTGAAAGATTTAAACAAGCACTTGTCTGTTGATTTGGTCGCAAAAGTATCTCTCGAGCTGCCTTACTTTCTTAGCAGGAGTACTTCCCGTTAAGAAAGTCAGCGCCAAATTGCGTTTGAAATTTTGACAACATAGTGTCACCCTCTATATCAGCAAAACTAACAAGCTCTGTAACATGTTATCAATTATTTATCAAAATAATTGAACATATCGCAAAGTTCGGCATGCATGTTGTGCACGAAACAGTTCTAGTTTATACAGTGTTGATGTTTTCGTAGTCTGTTGGTGTGCATTCAAGCGTTTTTCTCTATATCGACAACAACGCTGTTTAGACCTAAAATCATCGTGAGAGTTGAGGGCAAACCACAGAATAAGTGCTTCTATTTTGGTCATACAGCTGCCGAATTATAGAGCTACTCTCAGTAGTTCTTATACGTATATAAGTTATATATTCCTCATTATGTATTTCAACATTTAGGCAAGGGGATACAAACTTAAAGGATTTTGAATTGGAATTTGGTTAAACAAGGGAGAATGAAAGTTATCTAGTCTGCTTTGTGGCTTAAAATGTTATGCTGCATCTCTGAAAGTGTTTTTTACTGTCCCAGACATGGATTAGAATTAAATTGGTCTACAGAGTTAGTCCACTGGATGTTAATTCATTTCAGAGAGTTACCTTTAGATGCACATTGTTGCTGGGCACATGTTGCATTCATTGCATTTCTTGCATACATTGGATTCCTTCTGCTAAGTCTGCACGTGACCCAGTCACAGTGTAACTAATTGGAAATTCACTCATTGTTGGAATTGGTCAATGTGCACTTCAGTTGGCATCTCAATTGATGTGACACTGGAAATTAGTAGTTCAAAACATCACTTTTGGTGACCTGGGGGCTCTTTTCAGGGGTAATTTTCCCAGCAGGCATTGTTGGTAATCAATGCTGTTAAAAACCTCATCTATGTGATCCATAGGTGATGATGTTTGATGCGTGTAGTAGTGAAGCTGCAGCAACAATCACTCAATAAGCTGCAACTTCAGTTTTTCATCACTTTGGCTTCTTGTCTGCTTCGGGGGTCTGTATGTACCAAACACAGTTTGTTTCTAGGATAATTCATGTAATTCTTGCCTTACATGCAGAGACAAACAGTTATAATTAGATGAAGCACATAAAGATGCCCATACTGTGTGTGTGGCATGAGACTAACGGATAGTTTGCTCCCCACAATGTGTACTATTCCAGGATTCACCATTCATTGTGTCTTTCGACAAGGTCATTTGACTCTATTTTTGGCATTTGCCAGCCTGTAATAGAGCCAAAATGTCTCTGTGTGTCTGCAGATCTATTTGCTAGTTGCAGATCAGGTAGACTAAACAAAGTCAACTCAAGTAAAGTGCATCGAACCTTGTGTATACAGTATATACAGTAAGCTGCTGTTGGTAAGTGGGTCTGCGCAGCTGGATGACCCAGACAGACCCAGTCGGACATCTGCTTTTAATCCCTGGAGGAGATAAGCCTGCAGCGGCTGCAAGTCGCCGGGAGTGCCTCAAGCAGTGAGAGGCTGCTGTAATTACCATCAAAATGTAACTGCCCCTTTTAACCTGTGTGTTTTGGTAATATTATGCTCAATTAAGCTCGTGTAGTCTTTCAAAAAGAGCGCTGAGGTAATAAATTGCGACTATGAGCACACTGTGCACAGGCTGGCAAATCATCATCACTGCAATTTTGTTAAATTTAAGTTGTTTCTGGTGATCTTCACTCTGAGGCTGTGACCTCATCTTGAGTCACACTCTTCTCTAAACATCTAAATGGTTGTTGAAGTTGCCATAGGCGAAGATTCTGAGGGAAAATTGCAACAGAGAAGAATAACGTAATCCTTTGCTCAAATACATTTGCGATTTTTGGCAAGTGGTCACAAAAGTGCAACATGACAAAATCAAAACAGAAAACTGTCTCCAAAGTAACGGCAAGAAGGCGTAAATAAAATGACAGATGAAGATTGATGTTGTTGGATAGCAGAATGTTTTCATCATCTTCATCCCACCCAGTTAATCAAAAGAAGGAAGTTTGGGTCCGAGGAGTGCGTCTTGTGGTTGTGACATGATATACAGTATTGTGAAATGAAACCAAACTTAAAACAACTACTGTTTGAAATGGGAAAGTGCTACTTAAATATAGAAACGCAGCTTGTAAACTGAAACTAAACCCTGCCTCCTTGAATCTGTCTGTCATCAGATGAAGGCATTCAGCTGCACTGCATTAGAAGATAAACAATTTCTTATAGATATAGCAGAAACAGGGTGGTGTTGTGAGAGCAGGTGGCCTTCTGAAATTAAAATGGCCCCATAGCCAGTGACTACCACTAGTCATTACAGCTGCCACTGGTCTGCAGCTCAGGCCTGCTGCAGCAAAATGACTCATGAATATGACTCATCGGACCTGAACTGTATACTTTGTGTCTGAACAACCTCTCTGCAAAGTGTTGTCGCCAGAATTAATCACCCTGCGGGCTTAGTCATAATACAGAGGAAATGCAGTTTATGAAACTGTGTTCCAAAGAAAAGTCACACACACCGAGTGACCTCAGCCAGAGATGGCACGTCGTCCTCACTATGGCAGAGACAAATATTTAGACTTCCACAAGTAGTGAACACTTAGCTTGGTTCACTTTGAATCCAAACGCTTACTTAATTTGAGGTATTCGAGTGATGCTCTCATACAGACAGTCTTAAAATGAACACAGTAGATTCTGTGAAATTGACTGATTACAGACTTTACAAGCAAGATGGAGTACAAGTTTGTAGTTCACAGCACTCTGACAAGAGTCAAAGTTTTTAACATCAGCAGTCTTTGGTACTGACTGTAATGTTCCTTGCACCGATATCAAAAACTGTCTTGTACAGAAATTTGGACTTGAATGTCACATACCAAATTGTATTAGAATTTATGCCATTTTTAGACAGTTTTATGTAGACAAAGTTCTTGATGATGTCTACTGTGTAGACAGTGTTAACATTTGAACACATTGGCTTCTTTTGTCAAGTAAGACAGAGATAATATACAGTTTTGTAGAACATCTTTAGATTTTTTCACAGTATTGACAAATGTTCTGGAATCTGTAAAAAATTCACTCAGTTACCAAAATATTTCATACAAAACCCAGCTCCTCCTTGAATGACAGCTGAAGTGCATGATAGAGCCTTATTAGGAAAAGTATTTGAGAAAAAGAAGAAAGGATAGCCTGGACTTATTTCTACTGATCAGGTGCTTCACATCTATTATAACCCCAAGCACATTCCTTTAAAAAAAGGAATGTCTACAGCAGCACGCTGTAAGGCAAGGTAAATGTATTTGTATGAGCCATTCCACATTAGTGCATTACATAATGCATTAAAATACATAGACATACGAACAACAGCATTAGAGATTAAAACATATAGAAGGGATATAATCCATTTTAAAGAAATTAGTTAAAAACTAAGAAAGAAATAAATTGGTCATGATGAAAGTGGATAATGGTATGTGCTTAGGGTTCAGTCAAAGACTTTAACAGGATTGACTTACTGTATTACTTCACTGCGGAAGTAATATTTTTTCTATTACTTTTTTGCTTCCAAGGCCAGTTTGTCAATCTTTCATTCCACAGCTAAACTAAACATTTACTTCTACACTTCTATTTGTGCTGCCTGCAAAAGCGAAAGTTAAGAATCTTGGGAATTTTATCTGGGCTTCACTGAGATTAACTGATGTGTTTTCCACTTTAATGATCAGAACAAATCGTGCTGCTAAACTCCATAATTCTGCTCCTTAATGGCTCCCAGTGGGGGAAAGTCTCGCTCGCCTGGAAGGTGTTATGGAAGCGGAAACTTTGGCACCGTGGCCATTAAAACGGGAGCCACTGTCTGCATTCCTCAGTACTGAGTGTCTTTTGGGTCAAAAACATGTCTCTGACAAAAGGGGTGCCTGCTGGGGACCCACACAGCTTCCAACAACAGCGAATAGCTGACCATATATGGTCATAAACAGCGGTAATGGCTGATGGTGGACATGAGCATTGTGTGTCACTGAGGTCAGGGACAAAGATGCAGATGTTAGGGAGAGTTAAAGAGAGAGATACAAGAGAAATTGCTCAAATATGACTGGGGTCTCAAAATATTTAGAAACTGAGTTTTCTTTCCCCCAATACTTTTGTTATAATGTCAGTAACATTAGTCTATCCATCCTGTGACTTGTCCCTTCCAGATTTCAGTCCAGTGTCTGAGTCCCCTGAGAATCACCTATCTGCTGTTGGTCCATTGTTGGTCCACCAAAACATCTTGTTAATTATTTTATAATTCCCCCAAGAGCAAATAATAGCTTCTTGAAAGTTGGAACGCTCTGCCCTAGGGAAGCTCAGCAATCGCTTTCAGTGGTTGAGCAGTCAAAACAAAACTTAGATAGCAATTGTAATCTCCCTGTTTTGCTGTGTTTACAGATGACCCTTGGGCACGAGTTTGGCGCTGGAGCGGCCTGTTTGAAATGCAAAGACAAGTGCGAGGGCTTCGAGCTGCATTTCTGGAGGTTTGTACAGTTTCAGTCAATCAGCATGGAACCATCACAGAGACAGGTTTGACAGTGGCATGTCAGTCTCAGTATACTGGCATCCTGTGTAGACCAGAGACATTTGGGTAATTAAAGTAAATGAGCACTGAACACACAAACGGAGTTGCTTCGTGGCCCACAATAGAAAACTGTTTTTATTGGGCAGCTGCCAGGTAAGTAAGAATATAATTATGAAGCAGGAAATTTAATAAAGACATGCTTATTTAGTACATTGTTCATGGAATAATACAAGAACAGCAATTAGAATGTCTGCTCAGGGACCTGAGTGGTCAATAACATCACTTTGCTTAATTAAAAATACACTGAGAGCAGCAGGAGTCGTGGCCCAAGAGGAACATGCTGTTCCTGAGTACAACTGCTTTTCATGTTCGTCTTTGAACACATGAGTCCAACGTCCCATCAGCTTATTGTTAACAAAAACGATGGAGAGAGGGGAAATATCAGGCCCTTGTGGAGCCCACTAGGTGCCTCAAGTCCAGATTCAATAAAGTAATTGTAACTAGAGGCTGAGAATTTCCTCTAAGCCATGCCTCTGCAAAGATGCACATTAGTTATAGTTTAGACACTGTTCTTTTTAAAAAAAACATGTGGGACAGTGTACGAGCAGCCTGCTACCCAGGGTTCTGTGTTTTGCTTCACTTTGTCTGTTTATTTGGCCCAATGGCTCATGAAATACTGTTCTGTGTGGACAATCATCCACACTTGGCTAGTTTTCCTGAAGACAACACCAGGTGCCCTGATGCCCACCACAGCACTGGCACAAAGACCCACCAAGCGGCAGTGCTGTTGCTTCTTATTGTGTCTGACATTCAGCAAGGAATGTTGGACTGTTGTTAGTTTTATGGTCAGACAGTGGACTGACTTAGAAAACCCTGTCGAATCACTAGAGATCTACAGTATTTGACTGTACATACTCTAGTGGAAATGAATACAGTATATAGACCTTATTTGCATGCTGTAATGTTTTTTCCACGTAGTTTAAGACTTCGCTCAACTCCAAAACTTAAAAGATATGAGAAAAATGTCACATATTTGACGGTTTAAACTTCTTAAATGTTTTTCTTAAAATGTGCTGCTTTTCTTTATCATTTATGATAGTAAATAGGATTGGGGTTTGTTGGTTGGACAAATTTAAAGATGTCTCTCTGGGCTCTGAGAAATTGTGATGATCATTTTTCACAATTTTATAGATTAAAAAAATGAATGAATTAATATTGAAAATAATCAGCAGATCAATTGATTCTGAAAATGAGCGTTAGCCGTAAGGAGCTATTTTTTATGAGAGGCTCTCTGTTTTGTCTCATGCAAGAAGACTGCAAGTTACTGAAGTAAACATGGATGTTAACATTCTACATTTAAAATTTTAAAAATGTAACAGTAAATGTTTTAGGTTATCTTCTTTATGTAACAAAAGTTATGGAACAAACAGTGTGCAAACAATACAAAACAAAACAAAAAGTAGCAGCATGAGGTAGGAGTTGACTTGGAGAAATATAGAATAGAATTAAAAAAAATAAATAAATAGAGAAAGATACTTGTGCAATGTTCATGTTAATGTGCAAAAAATTCCTTAGATTAACAAACAGTAGTAATTTACAGTAGATTACAACTTTTTTTTTATACTGCACAGGGCCCCTTTAACATCACCAAAATGTAAAGTAAGGTAAAGCAAGGTCACTGAAAGAGAATGTAGAGAATTATCTTCAGTGTCTCACAGGCACTTTATATAACACATGTTTTTTCTTCAGCTTTTGCCAGACAGAGTCAGGCACCATTTCAAAATGAGCATAATCCACAGTTTACAAGATGTTTCCAGAATACAAATGCTGTCATCATTGCTGTTTGTTCTCACCCATAAGAATCAAACTCAGTTTAAACAGCTTGACACGGCTGAGAGAAACCCGTGGGCCAGGTCATGCTGAAGCATGTCTAGAAGTCATAAAATTATGCGCCAGATGCTCTACAAATATGAAGCACGTTGTGTTGAGGCATGTGAAAAGTGCAGATATTTGAACACTGAGCCTGCTGTATTGCTATAGCAAAATTGTAGCAGATTATAATTGTTCTAGTAAGAAAAATCCAAAAAGAAAGCATGTTTGTTTAAAAAATAAAAGAGATTATATATAAGCGATTAGAGACCTACTCAAGACATTTCCACAGTGATAAAGTTACGCTGTGCATGTATGTGACATGTGGAATGTGCAATTACAAAAATAAACTTTTAATTCCACATTAAATCAAACACATAGACAGTAAAATAAATGGACAGAGCTTCCATGTCTGATATGTGAAGCCAGTGTGGAAGTGCCTTAAACCTGCGTTTTTTCTACTGGAAAGCAGGGGGCGACTCTGACAAGATGTAAGCTCTGAGGACATTACTCTACTTCTCAGTTGATTAATTACCTCAGTCAATTGCTAGTTTCAAGTCCTCTTCAATACAGCATGACGTTCGTTTGGTAAATCAGAGCAAAACAAATAGTTGTTGTACGGGTTTTCCTCTCCCTCTCTGCAGAAAAATCTGCCGAAACTGTAAATGTGGTCTCACAGAGCACAACGTGCAGATGAACTCGGAGGAGAACAAGAAGGTAGGCAAGCTGTTCGAGGACACCAAGTACACCGGCCTCATCGCCAAGCTGAAGAAGGATGGCATCCCCAGCTACAAGGGCAACATGATGACCGTCACTCTGCCGAGCCCTGCCACTGCCTACGTTGTACCACCAAGCGCTTCTTCCACTGTGGTACCCCCCTCTGCCACAGCCGGTTATGTACAGCCTGCAGGTGCAGGAGCTGCTTCAGGCACAGCACCCAGAAGTGGTCCGGCTCAGGTTCAGCCCGTACCAGCCAGCATCACACCTACCAAGGCGAACAAAGTGCCAGTTGCTGTCAGCGCCACAGCTGCCAATATAGTTCCAGTCCCTAAAGATGTGCCAATGAAGTCTGTCACCTATGAATGGGCACCACCAGTGGCCAATAAGTATGTGGTAAGTGTTCTACAGTGACTAAAATTATTGTAACAGAGAAAGTTTTGATCATGGATTAATTGTTTAACTCACTGATTAAGCAAAAAGGGTTCAAGTTTCTCAAATGTAATGATTTGCGGCTTTTGTCTGTTTTATTATCATTGTAAATTGAACATCCTCAGGTTTTAGACTGTTGGTCAGACAATTTGGAATTAAATATGTAACCTAGGCTAAATGAATAATTTACAAAACCAAAAATAAATATTACTGTTTAATGGATAATAAAAATCATCATTATTTGCTAGTTCAAGCACAACAAGGGTACATAGGGATTACACTATTTTTTTGTATATTATGTGACAATGAGGATCTGGTGAGCGGACTATAAATCACCTATGGGTTGAATCAAATGCCATGATTTTTGGAGGATGCAGTTTTAATCACCCAAAAGGTAACTTTTGCCTTTTTTTAACGTCCTCACTTTTTCCTGAAAAGCATAAGCTGGCTGTCTGCTGTGACTATACAAGTGATATCCTGTTGGTGTTTGTTCTATTTAAAGGCTTTGTAATCAATTATGCACTGCCTTTGTTTAGTCATGTCAGTATGACACACACCGTGGCAAAATATTGTGTATTTAGCATGTATTCTCCAGGGGCTTTTACCCGATTCAGCTGTTCAAAAAAGACTGAGACTGTTCAATGACAGCTAGTTTTGTACAGGACATTAAGGTGACAGATACATTTTATTGCTGTCTATGAAACAACTGCTTTTTCTTATGAAGTTTTTAAGTTTCTCCGGTGATAATAAGGTTTTAGAACACTTTAAGAAACTTTAGGGATTCTAATTAAAGCCTTTGTCCACAAGAGGTCCAAATAACAGTCAATGTAGTCCATATATATCTTAATGATATAATAATATTAATAAATAATAATTAAAAGAGGGGATGTGGGGATGTCTCACATTTCAATCATCTCCTGCTTGAACCACCAGAACTTTAAATCTCTGGTTGTAAGCCATGTATCTGTTTGTTTAGTCTACTACTGTATCTGAAGACCCTTTTGCATGTTTTGCAAGTTTTTTTTTCAAGAATGTCCCCTTACTCTCTCTGTGATTGGTCCCTAACTTCTCTCTGTGCACTTTTCTCATGTCTGTCCTTCACACAATCTTTCTTCATCCTTTTTGAGCTAAACCGCGTTGTCTTATTTGTCCTCTGACTTCCAGGCGGTGCGTTACATTGAGCTGCTTCCACCAGAAAAACGTCCGGTGGCCGGTACAGAGGGAGCTGCTTACCGTCGGCAGCAGATGGCCCGCCAGCTGCCTGAACACGACCAGGACCCATCCAAGTGCCACGAGCTTAGCCCTGCTGAGGTCAAGCTAATGCAGCAGTTCGTCCGCAAGTACAAGGATGAGGCCCTGGGGGTCGGAGATGTTATGCTGCCTGAAGAGATGGCTCTGGTTCGGGCAGGAGAACATGGAGCTGGTGTTGGGGCTGGCGGTGCACCTGGTGCTGCAGGGGCAGGGGTTGGACCTGGGGTTGGTACACCGGGAGCTAGTGCTGGAGCTGGTGGTGGAGCAGGAGGGGCTGGGTTCAGACCAGGAGTTGGTGGTTCTGGGGTTGGAGCTGGAGCTGGTTCTGGCTTTGGACCTGGAGTAGGGGGTAGTGGAGTTGGAGCTGGACCTGGTGGTGCTGGGGTTGGAGCTGGGGCTGGAGCTGGTTCTGGCTTTGGACCTGGAGTAGGGGGTAGTGGAGCTGGACTTGGTGGTGCTGGGGTTGGAGCTGGGGCAAGAGCTGGAGCTGGTTCTGGAGCAGGGGGTAGCGGAGCTGGAGCTGGACCTGGTGGTGCTGGGGTTGGAGCTGGTGCTGGTTCTGGTTTTGGACCTGGAGCAGCAGGTATTGGAGCTGGACCTGGTGGTGCTGGGCCACTCTCAGGTCCAGGGGTTGGACAGTTGGTTGGTTTTGGGCCAGCCGGAGGAGCCATGGGTACCACTGCCACTGCTGGAGCCATGGGCGTCCCTGGAGCTCAGCAAGCTGGACTCCCACAGCAGAACTTTGTAAGCGGTATTTTTTAAATCTGTTATCAGTCTGTCACTTTCTTGTTCATCTACACCATACAAGCATTTTAATCATCACCATATTAGAAAGGATATTTTATTATTTTCTATAGTAATATAGTAAATGTATGCAAGGGCAGAATTGCAAGATCACAGTAGTATGTTGTGGCTTCAGTTAAGTCGGCAGCAGGTTCAAAGTTAAGACAGAACCGCCCTCAGGTTCAAGTTCCCATAACAGCAGGCATCCAGTCTGCAGTGTGTGTCTGCAAGTGTCCTTGTACAGCCGCAGTTAATCACTCCTTCCACCAGGGGGTGGCATACAGTAGCTTACTCTAAAATAAGAAAGAAAGATAATAAATCGGTGCAATATTGGCTGAAATTGTAGGCTGTTTGCAACTTTTTGTACTAACAAAGTAAAGAACAATACTTTGTTACTGCTCAGCTTTGGGAGCAATCTGCTCCAGTTTCAGTCAAGACTGTTCCTGTTCTTGCACCAAACAAGACATGATTGCACAACATTTTGCTTTAATGCGGGTAACAGGATACTGCTGCCGGTTCTCAACCAGTTTGGCTCGTGAACCCTTAAAATTAAGCACTTGCAGCGCCTCATCACAGAATTTATATCCACCAAAGAGTGGTTTTTTTTTACCCAGACTTTCATTTTTTGACTGACTTTAAAAGTTTGAAAATAGAGTAAATTATAGTGGGACTATGATTTACTACTTTCTCAGCATTAATCATCTCTACAGATCGACCGATACAATGATACCTAAAATGTGGTTTATTAGACGTGTTACAAAAATGTGCAGTGGCGGTAGATTTGACAGTTTTAACAATAAACTGTATTGTCCAAAATGACATCATGTAAGCACTAGGGAGTCCATATTTTAGGTCAAATCCATATATATTTGATCCATGTACAGCTTGATGAGTAAGGTACAGTAATTTAGTATCATTTACCCTGTTTTCTCCAGTGCATTAGTCCGTCATAAAACGCTGTTATTTGTTTTATGACGGACACTAGGTGGAGCCATAAGACCAACTCTGACTCAGTCCTCCCCATTCAAGATGATGGATAGTGATTTAATTCTCAGTGAGTCATGAGTCACAGCTAGTGTTTTTTGAAAATCTCATCATCACCATGTGCAGTCAGTTAATTCTTGCTGTGGAGTCTTGTGATTTATTCCTGCTGTTAGTTCTGTTGTTACTCATGAATTAAGGAGTTTTGATATCGAACCAAGAAGCAGCAGTGATTATGGAAGAGTAGCTGTGGTAAAGTGAGGGCTCTTCCTGTATTTTTCTCCATGTTACTGCTTTCTCTCTCTTCTATTACAAACTCCTTGTCTTTTTTATGTTCTTATGTTATTCTTATATTCTCATAACTCTCCGAGCTTTATCCTCCCTAGTTCTGCACAGTATCCATGACTGGTCAATGTCAACACACTGTTCTCTGAAAGGCAGGGAGTGTCGTAATGACTTTCTATTTACTGACCTCTACCTTCACTTCAACTCACCTCACCTCATCTTAACTGACAACACCAGGGTCAGGTCACAGTGCCCATGCCTCTGTGTTATAAAGGGGAATTCCCTCAATTTTCTGCCTGTGAAATGTGTCATTCAGAGAGTACTGTGACCCGCTTAAATGTTTGTTCGATCAAAGGAGACCTGACTTGATTTTGACTCAAAGGGAAGAATATTACCCTCTGTGCAAACCTATTGAGAAGTATTTGAAGAACATAATTGTTGGATTGAACCAAAGCAGCTGAAATCATATCAGGACAGTTCTGACACACGCATTTTTCACTTTTTTAAATTTTATAGTGCAAATAAATGCAAAAAAAGAAATCTGTAAGTTATTGGGAAATATAGGTTGTCATCATTCCAATTATAAATCATAAAAACAAAAACTAATTGGAAAAACAAAGGACATAACCTGTTAATATTGGGAATAAAGTCGAATCCACCACCAACCATCTCTCTTCTTTCTCTTCAAGTCGTGCCATCACTGCCAGCAGCCGATGAAAATGGGCGAGCCTGCTGTCTACGCTGAGCGGCCCGGTTATGACAAGATGTGGCACCCAGCATGCTTCGTGTGCTGTACCTGCACTGAACTACTGGTGGACATGATCTACTTCTGGAAGAAAGGCAAGCTTTACTGTGGACGCCACTACGGAGACAGTGAGAAGCCACGCTGCGGAGGCTGTGATGAGGTGAAAGAGAATATCTCAATTCTTTGAAAAGTATTTTGGGAGTTTTTAATTAAAATGTTATTTGAGGTTGGTAGCACTATTTAATCTACATTTTAATACTTGTCTGTCTACAGCTGATCTTCAGTAATGAGTACACTCAGGCTGAGGGTCAGAACTGGCATCTGAAGCACTTCTGCTGCTTCGAGTGTGATTGCATCCTTGCTGGAGAGACGTACGTCATGGAGAATGACAAGCCTGTCTGCAAGCCGTGCTACATGAATAACTACGCTGTGGTAAGACAGACTCTTTCTCTGGGTTTGTTTAAATAGTTGAAATTTTAGTATTTGTTTGCTGGAAGCTTTTATACAAAGCACAATTTAGATCACTGAGTGAAGGCATTTTTGGTTTAAGTGGCTCTAATTAGGGTCATTCCCCCAACCAAAGAAATGCAGGTCCTGTTCAGACCTACAAGCAAGTTTAACAAACACGGAAAATCAAAGTGCTTTTTGTAAGACATACTGTAAAAAGGTATCAAGAAAAGAAACACAAGGAAGCATAAAAGCAAATATAGAAAGATTTACATTTAAATATGATTGAAAGAAAGAGTAAGTAGAATGTAACGTACAAATAAGCTAAAACAGAAGGATAAAAATTACAATAGAAGATATGACCTGCTGGCGAGCAGAAAATGATTTACCCCTGATTTAGAGAACTGAGGGTTTTCTTGAGATCTCAAGATTTCCAGCAAATATTCTGCCTCTTCATATTTAGTTTTGACTAAGGGACATTATGCAGACATCTCTCAGACCAACTGAGAGGTGTGGATTGTTCTCAATGTAGCAGATCAGAGGTGTATTTAGGCTCTATTCCATTCAGTGCTTTATTAACCAGAAGTACTATTTTAAAGTCAGTTCTTTGACAAACAGGAAGCCAGTGTAAAGATTTGAGAACTGGAGTGACAGGACCTGTAAAGCATTACAGTAATTGAACCTACTCAAGATAAAATAAAACCACCATGACGGTTTTCTAAATCCAATATAAAATAAATATTGTAGGTCATCAATTTGGTCTAAAAGGGTCTCACACAGGTTGAACAACAGAGACAGATTGTAAATGAACGCTTGCAACCCAAAGTCAAGAATGTGAAGCACTCGGCAGGTGTTTACATGATTTATCTGACATAATTCTCTGCAAGCCTAATACTTGCTTTCACTTCTGACGGTGTCATTACAAATGTTAAGAGCCGTAGTGTAGTTTGGCTGAATTTTTATTCAGCAGTGCAGAGAAAATGACAAAAAAATGAATGCAAAGTTAACAATAACAATATTAAAATGAATATAGAAAAATGTTAAAAACTGACTGTGTGTATTGACATTATTATATCCTCCCTCATCCCAGAAATGCTCATCCTGCCAGGGTGCAGTAGAGCCCGAGGCCCAGAGGGTTTCCTACGGCGAGCACCACTGGCACGCCGAGCCGCAGTGCTTCAAATGCTCCGGATGCTCCAAGTGCCTGATCGGCCAGCGCTTCATGGCAGTGCAAAACTTCCTCTTCTGCTCTGTGGAGTGCAAGAAGAAAACCACGGCTTAGAGGGCCAAAACAAGTCCCTCCGTCTTCTCCACAACCACTTGTGAAACCAGGACAGATTGAGCTTAGACCAGAACCAGAGCAGGGAAAACAAACACTGGTGCAGCTGGATCAGGGCAGAGATCATGCACTGTGGTGTGCCTGATACATCTAATATTGAGATGTACAATAATAGTCAGTCCATTTGTGTTTGGGCGCTCTTTTCTTACTACCAATGATGAAACACAGTATTGATAAATCTCAGCTAGACACCTGAACTTCTATCTTCTAGTTTGTCCTCTGCCTTAAAATCAGCCGTCTTCTGTCAATACTGTTCTTTTCTAACTGATGAGATTAATTTTGTGTTTGTTGGAGGTTGCAGTCCAGTTTTGTGTTTTTTTTACCTTAAACCTGTGTCTTACGGTATTAGTGCTGTTATTTGAGCTGTGACTGTTGACTGAAAGTGCCACCTTGTACTGCTTCCTTCATACTACTGATATTCACTCTTCTCTATGCAGCAGTATGATGAGCAATATCAGCCAGGTTTGGGCTTGATCTGCTTCCAGTACACTATATTCCAGATCAAACTACAATCAATAATATTATTCACGATCAAAATCATTATGCAGCAGTTTTTTTTCTTTCTTTATTTGGCTACAGGCCACCACCTACTGTAGTTGTATGAGTAGTATTTTCAGTGTATTTAGGGGAACAAAACAATGTGAAAAGCTTCCAGTTTATACCACCAGTTACCAGTTAAAAAGTACACCTGTACAAACTATCCAAAGATGAGCCCTGCAGTTAAGTTGTGATGTATTGACAAGAATATGATGGATTTTTCCTAATATTGTCCCTCATGTGTATGTTAAGAGGATCCACTGTAAAATGATAGATTTGATTATTAAAAGCAATATAAATAAATACATTCAGCATAAATCAAAGGGGAAAAAACTGAACAAACTAATAATGGAGTGCAGAAAACATCTCCCTCTGTATTAACTTAAGAATTGGCAGAGAAATAACACATGGAAGCAAGTTTTCATCCAAGTCTTCTTAGATCATCCACTGGGCTCCCGATGGACATAAACACTGTAAAGTTGTTGTATAGGAATAATGGCAGTTTTGCCACAGTTACCAAGAACTTTAATTCAGGAAAAACACTGGAAATAGCTTCACATAAAACTGTTTTGTTTCATTCATTTGTTTTATGTACCATGTACTTTCCTGTCCAAGCAATAAACTGCACTTTAAATGATCTTTTCCCCATTAATTGACTAAAACTAACTGAGAGTCAGCTAAATCCCTGACATACAGTATTATGCAGCTGAGTTTTTCACTCCTAATTAAAGCCCCTTGTGGTCCACCTACCACAGGTGTTCACTGTGTATGTCCAAACAGCTTGACTGACATCTCTCTCACTTGCCTGGCAAGTTTTTTTTTAATTATTTTTATTTTATTTATTTTTTTGTGCACCCCTTTGCAAAAGCAGAACCTCCTTATAGGTCTCGTGGACTCAGATCTGATGCAGCCAGTGAAATCAACATCCAGTCATGTAGAAAATCATTAAAATGTAACATTTTTCACAACAGACATTCTGACTTGCCTTAACCAGAAAAGCACAGGTGAAAGTAATAACATTAATGATGTCCCCATTAAAAGTCCCGGTGACCCCTGCTGTGAGCCAGTATGCATAGTACCAGGACACTAGAACAGTCTTCCTTGAATTGAATGCAGCCATCGTTTATGTTATTAATTACACCTGTACTTTTACTACTATGACATGTCTTCTGTTAAAAGGGTCTCTGGTGACCTCATGCTCTTCCCATCATAGATCCAGCCCAAGCAGAGATCTCATCAGTAACTGACAACACCTGTGTGGATGTGCAGGACCTTTGATCCTGCTAACTGAGAGAAGAGCTGTATGATGAATCCACACTACAAATTCATGTACTGTTTTCTTTCTAAGTCTAGTAAAGACCGCTGCTAAATCCAATTAACAAAGAGAAAGAAACAAGTCTTTCCACATACAGCTGTACTTTACATTATCTTTCACAATTTATTTGTATCGTGTGCACCTGTGAGCAGCTCCTCAGTCTTTATTTGTGTGTTGAAATGTAGGACAGCATCAAACTCAAAAAATCAAGTGGATCTGGTATGCATAGTCTTTGTAAAGTTTCCAGAAGTTTTCACACACCTTAAGTGAAACATGTTAGTTGACAGAAAGTACTCAAAAGTCAAACTTGAGTAAAAGTAGATATCGTGTTAAAATATCAATTTGGTTATACAAAAAGTCATCCATATAAAAAGTACTTAAGTAAAAGTCTTAAAGTATCTGGTATTAGATGTACTTCAGTATCAAAAGTACATGTAAAATAAATGATACATATATCTACATGTATGCACTGTATATGCTGTTGTGGTACTGGCAGGAAAATACCTACAAACATGCCCCAAACCACACCCTGCACACAATTGATCTGAATCTAATGCAAACAGTCCAGAGGGACCTTGGGGGGGGAAAAAAATAGGAAGTACTACATAATGGGACTGCTACACTGTATACAATGGGCAGACGAATTATCAACCTGGCTGATTATCAGATCCAATGTGCATCATTTTTCTGATTACTGGAGTCAGTGATTGATTTCAATCCAGTTGCTGATAAAATAAATTGATTTAAAATGTGCTACTTTGTCTCTGATGCAGCATATCTGCCAAGTAATTAGTAACTAAAGTTATTAAATAAATGTAGTGGAGAAAAAAAAAAGTAAGTATGTATGTACAAAAAGTACAATGTTTGCCTCCAAAACAGTGGAGTGGAAAACGTACAAGCTCTTCAAAATTCTACTTAAGTACAGTACTTGAGTATATCAATTAATTACATTCCACATCACTGGTTAATGAATCCCTGCCCTTGTACACAAAAACACAGTAAGCCTCAAGCAGACACCTCCCTGCATTTTACATCCTGTATGCTCTTTGCTTTTAATTATCAGCACAGCTCAGAGTGAGCTCTCCTTGACGCAACAGCTGTTACACTCTGACGGGAACTCTGTAGCAGGCCGGCCATGATGGAAAAACCACCTCTGAGGGGCTCGTGTTTTCATTCACTGTATGGAAACAGTGCACAATTCAAGGAAGCTCCATCTCTGAGAAGCCCCATTGTCTTAAATGGCATTGGGCCCAAAGCCGCGCTGCTATTTCCCCTCTTTCAACCACAACTCTGCCAGACCTGGAGTGACCGAACCACCCGGCCAGCTCTGGGATCAACCAGCCGGGGTTATGACTCGAACATCCTCCTGTCCTTTCTCTGATTATCTTGTGTCAGAAAATTCCTTGCTTTTCCAGTCCGTCCGTCACAGGATGTCAGGTCATATCTTGGCATCAGTCTTGCAGTGTTGATCAAAGACTTAAAGCTTTTGTTTTCTGAAGACAAATATGCAAATCGAGTTCACAAAGCAGCGCAGAGAGGGGTGGAGTCTTCTTCCTGTCATATTGTGTGCTCGTTGGAATTTGCATGTGATTTGTTTCATACTTGAATTTGAATTGTGTTGCAGTTTAACACAGGAATTTGCATTGTGATTCATTTCTCGTAGGAATTTGCGTCGTGTTAAGTTCACTTGAATCCAATCACACCGGCCGATCTCCTCAATGGAGTAGATCTTGTTTTGCTCCTCGGCTCCATGCTGGCTCATGGAAAAACGGAGCAGAGATGCTGAAGTGTTGATTGGCTTGTGGTTTACCTCAACAACATCATGTGATGATTAATGTTTCTGGTTCTCCTGAGGGAGCTGGATGATGCTGATGTGTAGCAGAGAACTGATAGGCCTGGATGACAGACAAGAGCAGCATTCTCTTCCTCCTATGTATCCTCGCGGGCTTAAGAGTCACTATATCAATCGCATTAGACATGGGTAACCCCACAGAGTACGGAAAGTGTTTGGAAATAACCCTTGAATATTTTGCCTGTCATCATTGGAGAGTCGCTGAGGTCTATGATGTAGTAACTCCACCTACCTGGCACAGTTTTGGTTCTTGGCAAAAGCAAATGCCAAGAATTATGACCTCTGCCAGCTTTAGTTCCATTTGTCTTTTTTCTGTCTATGTTTATAAATCACACTCAGGGTTTTCACTTGGAGAATCCATGTCATAAATCGCAGTCATAAATGCATGAATGTAGGGCAGCGTCTACCCAAACTGTATAAGCAGTGAGTCAGAGCCACATGGTGAGCGATAAGAGATTAAATCAAGATGATATTTTGTAAGTTACTGGAATTTGATTTTTGTCTTTTTTACTCCAGCCTTCAGCTACAGTAGGGCAGTGTGGAGACAGACTGCTCACTACCGAGTGGAAATCTGTTTTATGGTTTTATGCTTGGATTACTACACAGTGTACTGTTGATCGGATCACGAGACACAAACAGATTCTCATTATTTCTACTTGTTAACCTTGAATAAACCACGCTGGAGCAGACAAGCTGGACACAAATGCAGGAGACAGCAGGTAGGAAGTGCAATGGATTTAGTTTTATTCTTGATTACGTTACACAAGGAAGAGGAAAACACGAAGAAACATCAGGGAAACACAACAAGATCGGGCAGGAAGAAAACAAGATAGGTTAGAAAAACACCAGGAACGGGGAAGGGCTAATGAGACAGATGCAAGACAGGTGTGGAGGGAAAGCAGACTGGTGAGGAACAAAAGAAAACAGGAGGGAAACTGAGCAAAAGTAACCACAAAAACACAGAAAACACAGACATGAAAAAAGACAAAAATGACAGGACCATGAAACCATCTTTATATCAGAGGATATTGTCTTGCTCCTGTAACAAATACCACTGATAGACTGTACTATAAAACCTTCTTACAGTACAGGCAGCAGGGCGAAATTACATGGAATCATATCTGAATTGCTTATCTCGATTATCAGCTGCAGGCATCAGAGAGGAGACACTACTGATGTGTGTTTGTCAGAAAGCACCTCGGCTGTTAGAGGAGACAAAACATTGACTTCTTCTGGTCTGTTCACCAGATTGTTCTGGCCCGGTTGGGGATTCCGATTAAAAGGTATAACTTTACTCTAGTAGCACAGGGGGGCGCCAAAGTCAGACATTCTTTAAACAGAAGGGCTTAAAAAGTTTTATGAAAATATTCTTTATTCATCTTAAGGTGAGAAATTACAGAAAATACTGCATTTAAAGCTGCTATACTAAAAATTGCAATATTACAATGACTCAAACAACTCTGTGTAATGTGAAAAGAGTGAGAAGCCACAGCTTCCCCTCAAACAGAGCATTTTAGCATCTTTCAGCTCATTGTTTTGGTTAAACAGTCCTCTCCTTAACTTTTTGGTTCACTCTCACTGCTCTCATCTGAATCCTTACAGGCAGCTGTTTCAGCAAAAGAGTTGTAATAAACTTTACACTGTACCAAAGCTAAAAAACCTAAGAGCACACACTCGCTTTCTCAAAATCACTTTCTTGCGTCGTCCCTAAATGTGGTGCACTGAGCCTTAACAGGCTAATGACTGCTTCCTGAGTCCAGAGGGCCGAAAACACCCCCTGCTACTTGACGGCTGATGAGGTCTGCTGTATTTGTGGGTGTTCATTCCTCGATGAACCTACTCCAAACTCAGAAATAAACCTTGATGAACAGGCGAATTATCCAGGGTGTACCCGTCCGCTCGGCCAATGTCAGCTGGGATCAGCTTCAGCCCCCCCTGACCCTGAAAAGGATAAGCAGCTATAGACGATGGATGGATGGATTAACATAACGGCTGTTACATAGTGACACACATAAGTTACAGAAATAAAGGCTCGACTCCAAACCAGGCGTCTCAGGCAGTGCAGGAGCAGTGTTTTCTGTGGGAGAGAGTAACTCCCTTCGGTGTGGACTTTGGGCTTTTTTCACTATGGAGACCTTTTACATGCACAAAAATGCTGCATAACCTGACCTCTTTAAAACTGTATTTCTCTGTAAAGAGCAGCAGCAGTGATGTGGATAGGACAGTTCCAAACAGGGCTTGGCGCCTGAAGATCATATCAACTCTCATTGTTCAGTCCCTGCCCCAGCTACAAAAATCAGAACCAGTGATTATACTTAACTTAAGAATATGCTTCAGCTGCTTGAAGGAACAGACAGTACAGAGACAAAGAGTCAGAGCACCTTGACAACATACCTGTAACACTAGAAACATTATGCGAGAGAGCAGTTCAGGCATGCAAAGATAAAAGTGGTGGGGATTGTTTTTAAATCACTATGATAAGACCAGATCAGAGAAGATGAGGGAGATGTAAAAGGATGAAGAAAGGAGAGTAAAGCTGCAATTCTCAGCTTTCAGTAAGGCTGTGTTCAGATGTACAGAACAGCACACTTTGACGCTGTCTCTTTTTCATTGTCGAGTCAATTTTGGGGAGGAACTGCAAGTGCTTATTATCTCATAAGAAACACGCTATTACCACGATTAAATCAAAATGGCAGGTTAAGGTGAGGCGTCATACTTCAGCTAGGAAATACATCTGCTCCATCATCCCAGATTAAACACATACGTACTGTACGATGGAATCTTAAAAGCCTTCCCTAACTGAGGACGAGGACAAACGTCAGCGGGCATCTTTTAAACACAACTGCTACAAATGCCAGTTCTCTGAAACTCTGATAACTCACCACCCACATTCCTGCAGAGAGGGTGGAGGAAGCGAGCAGAAGAGATTCATTTTTAAGGAATGTCATTAAAGAGGAGGCGATGATCCAGCCAACAGGAGCGATCATGTTCAACGATACAGTCAGATGAGCTGTGTGCACGTGTGGCTCACAATGTCTCGCTCTTCATCTCACTATTGTACTTTTCCAGTACAACGGTGGATGACTGCCAGTCCTCTTTACAGTTTAAAGGGTTAGGTTACCAAAAAACAAATATGTCAGAGAATATTGCTTAGCTCTCATGTGATTAAGCCATGCAAGGGGGTTTGATTTTATCTCTCCAATTTTTGAGAAATTTGTTAATTTCCTGCTTACAAGTTACTCCAGTCGCCAAAATAAATGCTGGCAATGTACGTTTCTGCACCATGGACCATGGAAATGTTGAAACTTTACACTTCTTTATGTTCACTTTTTAATTTTTATGCTATGACAATTCTTTGTGTATGCTCTGACTAGGTTTAGGCACAGCAACCACTTGGGTAGGGTTAGGAACAGATCATGTTTTGGCTTACCACAAACACAGTTGGAAACGGTCCCAACGTTGTTGCAAAATCTTGTCAAAATTATCCAGTCTTGTTGCCACCAACAATGGTCTCTGGCTTTGCAGCTGTCATGCTACTGCCGTCCCCTCCTCATCCTGAAATAAAGTATCAACAGGACAATATAGTGTTTTCTGATCTTACAATGCTATGGTTAAGGTTTGGTTAGGTTAAAGGTGCAAGAAGCAATTCTGGAGAAAGATAGCTGATTGTTGAGTCTCATTACCACGTCATTAATTACCAACACTTTGGTCAGGGCGGCCACCAACCCAAAGCGTCAGTACTTGACAACCTGGGAATCTTATATATTGCACTTTTAAGGCACCAAAAAGACTTTGTTACAGAAAGATCATGGTTGGGTTAATTACTTAGTCAGGAACCTTCATGGTTACAATAATAACCACTTGCTTTGGGTCAGGGAACGATCACGGTTAAGTGGTTAAAGTGAGAATGTTGTTGACCCATTCAACTAAGTCATAAATCCTACGAGTGGTAGAGGGCTTTATCACATGTAAACATGTCGTTTTGGGACATTTGTAAGAACAACTGATCATTTGAGTCTCGATCTCAACCCAGCTGATCACCTATGGCAGATTTGGGAGCGACCCGACTCTCCACCCCATCATTCAAACTCCAGATGATGGAATATCTTTTGAAAGAATGATGTTCACTGCATCCAGATGACTTCAGAGACCTGTAGAAGCTATTCTAGGTCACACTGAGGCTGTTTTGTGGGGTTTGTGGTGGCCCAACACTTGCCTTGACAAAGAAAAAAACTGCCAATCCAGCAGGTTCTGCAATTGCTTCCTCTATCTTTTAGATAAGTGCATTCACAAAACATTATTTATATCAGGATATAGGCTGCAGGTTGTAATTTTGAAGCACAGCATTGTTCAACTGCTTTCAAGAGCTGCTACATAATGATTACTGACATGCTGCATTAGCTCTTCCGTCAGAGGCTTTAAAAAGGAGTCATTTCAGGTGACTGAGGAGGACTGCTGGGTTTGTTTTAACTGCAGGACTTCATTTAAAAGGTTTTAGCAGTGATGTCATCTGAAGCTCTCTGGATTCTGATTTCTTTTTCACTTCTTTCATGTTCTTCTTTGTAAAGTCCTCATTTCCCCCTCCTTCATCCTCTTTCTTCTTTACTTTCCATCCCTCAACACTCTCTTTAAAGTCCTCCTCACCCTCCTGTTGCCTCTTTGTTGTGGTTTAGCCCCCATTTTTGCAACCACAAGTCTACCCTTCCTCCTTCTCCTCCACGTCAGAGATGCTCTTCTTGATCATTGATCTACTCCTCACTCATCCTATTCTCCTATTTCACCATCCTCCCCCATACACCCTTTTATGATCCTCCCTCTACTCCATCCTCCTCGTCTTTGGGTTTTCAGATCACTGTGATCCTCACAGGAGAGCTATGATTTGAATGACATCTTCCCTTTTCACTTTGTTATTTTTCACTCCTCAGCATCCATTAACTCTTCTAAATGATTTTCTTTGTCGCATCCCTATGTCAATTCCTTTCTCCCTGATCTCTCTCTTCTACTTTCTCTCTCTGGCAGTGCCAAAAGGCTTGACAGTTTACTGTTTCAGGTGCCAGGTACCTGCTGGTTTGTGGATAATATGGCATCCAGCAGAATTTTACTTTCTTCTTCATGCTGAAATCATCCAACTAGAGGCCAACAGAACATAGTGATCCCAGTGTTGGCATCATGGTCCGTCTCTCACTGTACCTGTTTATCAGGCGTGCAAAAGCTTGATACTATATAAAGGCCAGGCTAACAGATAGAAGGAAACATTTGGCCACAATGCTGCTTAAAACCTGAATAGGAAGGAGTTTAAAGTTGTCTACAAATTTGAATGAAACTGAACTTTGTCAATCTATTGTCTGAATCTGCATTGTGACTGAAAAATACAGTTATAAAATGCTTCTGATAAAGTATAAATCTCATCTTTGTGACAAGCCAGGGTGTATGAAATGGCTTCACTGCCCATTGAGACCATTGGGAACAAATACACCGTTCAAATACTGCATAGTTTTTGAGTAAAACGAGCATTATTTCCCCCAGTGGTTCTGCTCCATTACATGGAAACTTTGGAAAGTTTTTGATAAATCCAGTAGGAGTCACTCTTCACTCTGGACATACTTCTTAAATTAAATTGGACTAAATGAGCTTTTGAAGTCTGTAGGAAGGCTTTGAGGGTTTACTAAAGTCTGCTTGTCAGTGAGAAAACACCTGTTGTGCAAATGTCTACCAGATCTCCATCTTTACAGCTCAGGCTACAGTATAACCCTGCCCGTTCAGTATTTTCCTGTACTCACTGAGGGCTTTTATCCTGTGTCCGTTCTGAGAGGAAAATCTGTGCAAAATGCAGATGACAACAATTAGAACAAACTAACGATGTTAACAAGCTCAGTTTTAAGTACTCGGTCCACTTAAAAAACATCCTAAGAATGTCAGTTTACACAGAGAGGTGGCTCCACTGTGGTTCAGATTTTGGAAACACTGGTCAGTATTTGTTGGCAATCATCAATTAGTCAGACTGTTGATTGAGGAATCCAAGCTATGCTGTCTGCCAGGAAGCTAATGTTGCCATAGCAGCTCAGACAGGCCCAGACATCTTGATTGTGTTTACTTCTGGAGGGGCAGATTAGCAGTTAGAGAGCACTCTGAAGGATCTTATGTTCGATCCTTGCAGCAGCTGATATCAAGTCACGTTCTTTGTATATATTTCAATGTCTTATACAACAATGGCTCCTGGCACAGCCAAAATTCTCTAAGAGGACAAGGAAACAACAGGATACACAACAGAATACGGCTAAAAATAATTGCTGTCAGCTTCATGAATGCCTAATGTTATGTTAACATGACAAACATTACTGGCTAACTGATAAACCCTCCAAACTCTGAAAAGGATCTTAATTAGTTTGGAGGTTTAATATCTTCCAAAAAAACAACTTTCCTTTGAATGAATGGGAACCATCTTGCTGTCCAATCTATACTTCTACCCTTGCAGGATGTAACTCCTTTGTTTTCGGGAACAACATGGCACCATCAGGTGAAATTTAACGATTTGAGAATAGCAAAGTTGTCTCCATTTTTCAACCGTCCAGCACTGTGGTTTCTGGTGTGCTGGGCATTATAATGAGTATTTGCAGCCTGGCGCCCGCGTGACAGTGGACTATTTGTTTGTCTCTAGGTTTCACGGCACCAGTGAAAGAACTTTGGGACAGAATTTATGACTGATTCTCATCTAGGATATTTACACAGAGCTCAGTGTTGATATCAACACATCCTCTCCAGTGTTTTATTGACCTGAATCTACTTGATATTGACTTTGGGTCTCCTGGTTACTGTTTGCATTTCATGATAAGTTCACCAGTTAATGACTGTTGTACAGATGGCAATATTTGTTTCAGTTGGGCATGTTGGCAGTGGCACAGGCTGTGTTTAGAGTCATCTGAAATACAAATACGGACCTCTTTGCAGTATTTCTACCACAAGTGCCTTTCTGTAATGAAGTGTATACGTAACCATGACCTCGGAGTCCCAATAGTTCTCGAGACTGAACTTAAACTTCAGATACGCTCAGCCATCCTTCAGGTCATGTACATATCCTGTGACCTCAGTATGCTGTAAAGCAGGTTTTTCATAATCCTGGTGAGAGTGATTTTGACAGGATGTTGACAAGACTTGGTGGCTGTGTTTGTACTTAAAGTGCAAAATGTGAGCGCATTATACAGTGTTTTGAAGATTTTATTGCAGAAAACACTGGATTGTTGTGCTATTGCTGCTTTTTCACAGGATTGTCTGAGAACTGCATCCTTAACTGCACAGCAGTACAAATCCAAAAATCTACTTTCACAATATATTCGCACAGTATCCAAATGTCTTATATTAAGCCTGCACTTTACATGTGCAAATCAGTGCCCTACCTACGCTGTCGTGACCGCCAACATAGTGGCTGCAGCCAAACTTCTCATTACAAGTTTCCCTTTCCTGCCATTGTCAACCACACTCTTCCTCTTTTCAATGCTGTAGGCTGGAAAAAGCTGCGGCTGAATTCTCACAGACGTAATCAGCGCTCCATTCAAGGTTACAGCATCAAATGGTGACATGGTGATGGGGAGACTTTGCTGTATCTGGATTAGAGGGCACACAACAAAATTAAGATTTAAAAGTTCTAACTGTCGAGCATTAAGTGTTTTTTTCCACAACAACAGTAACGATGTGTCCACGTGAGTTTGACTTTCATGTACGCACCCATTTTGTAGATACTAAATATCATTGTGGAATTTCTGATTTACTGCTAGACAACTACAACAGCAGTCTGAGAACAAAGGATGTAGTATCCGGTACTGAATGAACCATAATTTTATGTGCATGACTCACTCCAACCATTTACACATGTAAAGTTCCTTTTTTCCACATTATTCACTTCAAAGGAGCGGTTTGCTCAAAATGAACAGCTGTTAACTTAAAAAGCTGTGATCCTTATAAAAGCAATACTTTTTTAAAATCATTATTATTTCCTAAGTTGGTAATTGTCTACAATTTCACCTTAACAAGAGTGCATGTTTTTTGTGGAACTGGGCGAAAACCAAGGAGTAATTAGAAGGAATGAAAATGAGATCTCACAAGAACGGACCAAAACTAAACAATACATCACTTAGTCATTTGTACAGAGCTTCAAGCATGCACACAGCGTATTTATATTCACTAGGATGAAACAATGAGGTTTTGTGAGACTGTCTTTTCCTCTCTTTCTCTAACTTGACCAATTAAAGTATCAGAACTTGAGTTTAGGATCTTGACTTTTTCCACTTCTGCTTGGAGCGGCCACAATAAACTGAGTTACATACGCTGGACACATCAGAGTTGGACAGATTAGTTCTTCTGTTGGTGATTCAAGCATATCATGTGTTTGCAGTTGACTGTCACAGAACAAAAAATATTACCCAAAACTAATTTCTGCTTATCCTCCACCCAGGGCCCACTTTGCCAGCAACATGAGACAAATGGCCGTTGAAAAAAAATTCTGGCTCCTGCGCTGATGGTCAACAAGCTTGTCAGCTGAGAAAATCTGAGTGAACATTCTGGTCATCAGATTCGTCATCCAACATCCAATCAGATTTCTGTGCTTCTTTATCGTCTTTACAATGTGATTTTTTGTGAACAATAGTTTTGTTGCAAGACTCTCACATTAAGATTTATGGTATTTATTGCAACATTTGGCTCTGTGGGTTTGCTAAAGTGACTCTCCGGATCAAATGTGGGCAAACTTGACAGAGGCAACTTTTATTGCAGCTCTTGAGAAAAATATCTGGTTCCTCAGCTTCTAGCTTTTTCTTTTTCTTCCAAAGCTAGTCAGAAACTGTAAACAAGCTGTCTGGTGCAGGTGAATGAGAACGCTGAGACCAAACTATCCTATATCCACGAAGGACCGCGGCTGGAAATTACATAAGGCCACATAACTCAGTGAAGTGAAAAGAATGAAAAGGTGTAAATCTTCTTGCCTTAACAGGTGCACCAGGAGATTGAAGGAGCTATCAATCAGGCTCAGGCTGTACACACCCACAGAGTTGTGAGAAGAGGTCTAATCAGACATTTATGGTCGGTCGTACGGAGGATTTTGACTGTGTGTGCTCGTATGGATGTGTGTGTTTCATCAGTGTCATCAAACACCCTGTAGGTGTTTACATGCACTCCAGTTTCACACATAAATGCTATCATGCGTGTGTCAGTATAAAAGCCTCTTGGATTAGTCTCCTTTTTTTTGTTTCTTTTTTTTTTAACATCTGGTTTTAATGAGGGGATTCCACTGCTGTGCCTGGCGGAGCAGAACAGAGGAGTGGAAAATCATTCACACACACAGAAGAGACTCTTAACTCATGAAATGGAACAGCACTCTGATACTGAAGAGGTGCATGTGTTTGTCTGTGAGGGGGAGTTTAAGCTGACATACCAACGTCTCTCCCTAAACTAACGTGGATTAACCTACTGACCCGCATATGAAATCATGACCTTTTTGACATCATTAAAAAGATGCAGTTAACAAGTGTGTGAGCACAGAAAAGTGTCCACCCACATTAAGGGAATTTAAAATATTAGATTTGAACTTGCTTTGACTGGGGAGGTGTAAGTTGGATTTTGATGAACCGTATCTGGAAGATGTCAAGATTTGAGTGATCTGAGCAACACCTCTTAAACACTCAGTCATGTCCTTAAAACCATGGTGTAAAACACAACACTTTTTATGTGTTTGAATCCAGTTTAAATCACTTTTTATGCCAACATCCCTGCATATGGATTTAATGCTTCAAGTCTCTGTTACGGCTGGAAGTCAGTCACAGTTGGCATTGCTGAGAGGTTAGTCTACATAATGACGTCAATGTAAATCATGCAAAACATTTATGTTTTGTGTATTAATTTGAATGGACGGGATAACAATCTGAGAATATTTTACACAGACAGCAATCGTAAACACAAAGCAGCCAATGCAACTACACAGTCAGCAACAGCAAGGCAATGAAGAGGGAGAGAAATCCCCCAGACTCCCTCATAAAATCGCTCAATTATTGAGTTCGGAGATGCTTAATAAGCTTTGTGACACACTGACTATGAAAAATTCTCTTATTTGGGCCTCCTTGTAAATTCGGCAAATGTTATCCAAAAGTTTCTGTCTTTCTTTATGTAAAAAAAAACATTGCGTGTGTTTGTGCCAGCAATGAAGCCGACGTGTTCATTTGGCATATAAAACAGTGGAGCGAGACCAGTTGGTCACTCGTCAAGATGAATAATGTCAGCTGTGAACTGAATGACTTAAAACTTTCCACTTGTGATTGGAACGACAAAGAAACGTTATTTCCAGGGATTAACGTCCTCACAGTTTATGAGCAGTGAGGATACAGATGTTTCACCGAGGAGATAAGCGTATTTAATGCTCATCTGCCACACTGTAAACAGAGACTCTGCGGTGTAGTTCATAAACTTGACTGACTGACTGCGTCTCATTCGGCTTGATGTTCAAAGGAAGGTTTTATATCATGTGGACACTTCTGTTCATGTTCCCACACTCCCTCTTCCTTGCTCGTTCGCATGAGCCATCTCTCTCTCTCTTTCTCTGCTGCGAGTCTGCATTATATCTCTCGGTTTATAAACTGATAGTTTTAATAATGCCTTGCTTCAGGGGGTGCTGCAGCCCCCTCAACACCTCTACTTCCTGCGTCCATGTCTGCAGACCTATGAGAAAATCCTGTTTCCTCCAAACCCAAATCCCCATAACAATTGCACTGGTTCCATAGTGACATATCATCGTGTACTGTATGCATCATCTTTCCACTGATTCCAATCAGTCAGTCAGAGTCAGCAGGCCTTTAAGAGGAAACTTCCCATTCCAGACTCACACTCCCATATGTCTATTTGACCTCATTTTCTCTCCACTCTTTATGCTCCCATTAACCTTTTTCATACGCACACCCCTCCTGCCACCACTCATCATGCTCCCATTACTCCTTCCATGTAGTAAAAGAAATAAATAAAAAGTCTCTTGTACTCCAGCTAGATAAGAATTCCTCCCCAGAGTTTTGGCAAGCACCAGGAACAAAGTTTAAGAGCCTGTAAATGTCCGAGGCAGGAATGTGAGGCTGCCTTGTATGGTCATAAGAATTGACTGGTTCTTTTTTTATACTCACTCATGTCTTTTTTTTCCCTCTGTGATGATCTAGGCTGGTTCTGATACACTTTAAGAGAGGAGTACAGAGGGAGGGTGAGGACAGGGGGTGAAGAAAAAAGGGGGTTTCCCCGACCATGGCCATTAGAGATTTGGGTGATGGAAGAAGATACACTTGTTCTTACCCTTCTTCATTTTTATCATGTGAAAACTCGGATTTGGTGATGAACTTTAGCTGAAGGACCATATTTTTTGCTCTTGTCCAGCATACCTTTAGCTGATGAATTTCTTCTAACACACATATTAGATAAACTCAGAATTCTATCTCAGTCTAGCCAAAACCAAGACTGTTTCTCCAAATAAGCTTTCACTCTGGCAGTTCAGTCCAAATCTGGAAGTGGTTTGCCTCAGCAGAAACAAATCCCACAGATCTACAACACAAATCCTCAAGCTGAACTCATCATACCATATCATCATTGTCACACCAGCATTTCTAACAACTGAATCTCAAAACTAATATAGCATTTTAGCAGAATCGTTGCATTCAGGTGATTAGAGGGGCAAAGTAAATCCATGCAAAGCCTTTGCATTATTGTCAAAGAACGAACAATCTTGAAAGTACTTTTCTCAGAGGGATCAGGGAGTGCGATGGTCCAAAATGGTGAAAGCGAATATTTTAGCTGAAACATGCAGTCAGCCGTAAGACAGGAGACAGAGCTACAAACATGTGTTACTGCTCTTTTATGAATATGTTAGCTTATTGCCAGGTTATAAACTTAGATAGCAAGCTTCTTTACGGCAAGTCAGCTAACTTTGCAAACTTGTTTTTGGACTAGCTAGTATCTTTACCCAGCATGTTAGTGGTTAACTGGCCGACCACATAGCTAGCAATACGAACTCAAGTAGCCACGTCACCGATCACATCTGTGTGTGTATCTGGGAACCTCTTGCCTTTTATTTTGGCACCCACGCAAATGGGTTAGAGCAGCCTACACAGCCGGCGTGAGCAGGATGTCTCATGTGCGGATGCAGTGGCGCATCATCTAACGATTTGGAGTCTCGCCTATTTTTTCCGTGTCGCGCATAGACAAAAAAACATGGAAAATGATCAGACATATTGAAATCAAACCAGTGTTTCACTAGAGCTTCAATGACTATATCTGTGAATTAGTTCACATGCAGGAGAAAATATGCATAAAGGGTGAAGGGCGGTATTTTTCTTGTGCGCCCATCTGTTCTGCCTGATACAGTGGGTGCGACATTCATTTCCTAGCAACAGTAGTAACACTACACTATGATAAAGAATCAAACACACCGCAAATCTAAACAGAAGTCAACAAATGTGAAAGCAGACCAGAGGGATTACAGAGATGGATGACAGTCAATCTCTGGTTTGGACTAAAACAAACAAACTGAGTGTGAATGAGCTCAGGTGTACACTATGTGTAGACAAATGTACATGTATAGGAACACACCCCACACACGTATATACAGTACTCTTTCTGTCCTGTTCTGTGTATAAATGTCTTCGCATGCCTCATCAACCCTCCCACAGATCAGTGAGTAGCTGCATCTGGTCCGAGGCCAAGCCGTTTAACCCGGGTTATGTGTAGTATGCAGCGAGCCGGGTGGTGAGGAGGGTGTGATGTTTTACAGATCTGTCCAAGATCACTGTACTGTAACTCTTCTCACTCTCTGCTTTCTCTCTCTCTCCTGTATCTCACCACACACACACACACACACACACACTCTCGTCTCACTCTCCTTATGGAGACTACATTAATTCCCCCTTACCTTAACCCTGAGAACTACAAGCCTGTAGTCATCAGGAAAACTGTGAAAAGAAGTCATTACGACCCATATTTATGTTTCTTCATAGCGACCTCTAGTGGACATGGTAGTTATTACAGCAGCAAAGGAGGAACTGAGACAAAGTAAAGAGCAACAAGGTGGAGACTGCACAGGAGACTGCGGTGTGTCCAGTGTGAAACAAGAAGTCAACGGTGAGGTCTTACAACTTAATCATGTAATTAAGTTACATCACATACATAACGTAACGTACTTACGTAATGTAGGAATGTTTGTAACTGCAGTGACAGAAGTGTAACCCAGTGATTTTAATCCAAACCGCAGTGTTTCCCTCGGCCTAACCAAATAGTTTTCTTGCCTAAATCTCTTGCCTAAGTCGTTTTGGCATATGGATATGTTGGTTGGTTCTCGTGCAGGCTTGGAAAGAAAGGGATGAAGGGAGGGGTATTAAGCCAGTTACATTCTGCAACCTCACCACTATTTGTCACTAAATCCCACACACTGGTCCTTGAAGTATGTACATTGTTTTAGTACTTGCAATGAAAGCGTCCTTCAGGCCTGAATAAGGTACGGAAGCATCTGTTACACCCTTTCTGCTTTCATTACTCACAGATACTTCCAGCCCTCTGTTTGATTAAGTCATCCTCTGACAGCAGAAATGGAGCAAAAACAGAAGGATGAAAGACAAACATTCTTTCATCCTTCCTCACTTTCTCACAAATTCCATAAGTGAACAGTGAGGTTTGGTGTCAGCCTCGGCCCAGCTCTCACCTTGTGACCTTTGACCCTGAGCAAACCCACCGTCCGAGCCGCTGCTCGGTGCCAAAATCCACACTTCTCCTGTTTGAGTGAGGGAACATTTCCATGGGCAGCCCTGCATCGCATACATTCACTGAGTCAAAGAAAACAAACGCACAATCCATTAATTCATCAATGATCTGTTGGCATGTAGACACAGATAAGAAGGCAGATATTAAACAGTTACATTACTCGAGCTTTGAAGGAAACTCTTAGAGCAGTAATTACTTCATACATCCCTGTGGGCCAGCTCGTTTTCCTGGCACGAGTACAGGGTCTAAATTACCATCAGTGTGATTAATTTTTCATAATTACATGACTACTGGCGGAACATTGTGCAGATGTAATCCTGAGACATTATCCCATCAGAACGATCGACTTGTTTTAACACCGCTTATCTTTGACACCTCCAGCAACACCAGCGTCTGGGTCTGACTTGTTCTGTGTGTTTTTTGGTGCGCCGGTTGATACTTGTTGAAAGAATGTGTTCATAGGAATGTTGTTATTGCACACTTTGGCCTTTCCTTTCATAGAAAATATCAAGAAAACAAAGACCCGAAGCAAGAAAAATTAACAAGGTCCTTGAACTTTCACCTTCATAAAGTACTGTAAAAGTAGATGTCATAGCTCATCTTTTCTTGACAAGAGTAAAAGTCTATGTTGCGTTTGGACGGTCACTGCTAATGCAAAACTTGAGATGTAGATTATAAAAAGAAGAAGGAAACTGTCCGGCATTAAGGTCACTCCAATCGACTGACCATGCTCACTTACCTGATATGTAACCATCTGGAAAAGCACTGCTAGAAACTGTTTGGAAAAATGTAGGGACTTTCAAAAAATACTTGGCACGTGAATGGACGAACCATTTGTCCAGCACCGTCTATCACAGGCTAACTTCGACCAATCAAATCATCAGTAGGTGGAGTCACTTGGTTAAGCCAAACTTTTACCAAAATCAGTTGAGAGAAGAGTGAAAACATCTTTTCCATTGAGAAATGCCTTCAGTGCCGTTCTTTGCTCTTCTTTCAATGAAATATACCCGCCAGTTCTGATATAACTGAAGTCATACCAGCATCTACACTAACCTTCTGAGGAGCCGTCTTTGTTGTTCTCAGATGAGCAGTGACCTCTATCGCTGGTTTCTCACCTAAACCATGCACATAGCCGGCAGTAGTTCCTGTTACCTTGTTACCAAACTTGTCTTTTGACCAGCTGAGCTGTATCAGGTTTCTGAGCTACATCAGGTATCAGACAGGGAATTATCAGAAATGGTAAATTAGAACTGGATTAAAAATATTCATTAGAGTCATGATAAGACAACAATAAACCATTTGTGAGTGAAAAATTGTCACATCCATGTAAAATAAAACAAGACACTTGAACAATGGATAGATATTTTCTTGTTTTTTCACATACAATCAAAAACAAAACAAAGAAGATGTCATGAACACGTGTCAAACTCCAACTGCTTTACTGCATCTTTTCTGTTCACGATTATTGGCCTGGATCCTTAAAAGTTTTTTGATATGAAAAAGTTGTGATAAAATTCAGTTTGGGTGAGATTTTAATATTGAATATGCAGCACTAGTGTTTTTTCAAGTTCCCATTCTTAGCATGCCTCTCATGTTTACCAAGTGTCCTACAGATCCATGTGATGAGCTCTGGCTGTCTGTACATCTGGACCAACCTGCTCTGCATCATCTGTCAGTGCTGTGGTGCCAAACGCTGGCTGCCTCTTGCATAGCTTTCATACTCGAGAGGTGAAGGAAGTGAAGCTCTCTGAAGTGAAAGGGTTTTGTAGTGCATAGGAGTGCTGAGTTTGAAGTCTGACCTTTTTGCAGAAAGTCAAGACACGTCAGTAAAGTATATTTTACTTTTGTACATCAGAAACAAAAACAGTGATGAAAGAGTTTGGCAGCTAGGCCTGATCTCTGAGAAAATACAGGGTTAATCCTTAAAGCTATGCTGAGACTTGGCCAGCTTTGATCTTTCTGACAGTGTCTTATGAATTGTTATTTTCTGATAAAGGTGAGACGTATCAAAAGCTTTCGCTTGGCAGCGATTTTACCGTACCTCTCGTTCTTTACGAGTTAGGTAATCATCAGGACACATTCAGGCTTGATGGGCAGAACTGAGCTTGTCTCTTCTTTTCAGTTTTGTCTGCTGCATAACTTCCTCAAGGCATGGAGGAAGACAACAGCTTTTATTTGGTAGCTGACAAGGAAAACAGATTCAGACTTCTGGTGTAGTGTAATCCTCTCTGTGATATCCCTGAGCATGTAATTTAAATGTACTACTAGGATTGTATAACTGGCTATGTATCATGTTGAAGTGAAGGAAGCAAAGCTCTCTAGGGTGAAAGTATAACTTATAACTGTACTGCTTTAGTTGTGCTCTCATGAAGTTGTACTGTTCAACTGGATATTTTAATGGACTGTTTGTGTACACTCCCTCTGTTTTTTTACTTGTGCTTTTACAGAAGTGGTTAAGATAATTGGGTTAAACTGGAAATGTATTTTAAAAATTAAGGGTTGGAAATGTATATTAAATAAAAATAAAAGCCAAAACTGTGTTTGGGCTCTGTGTTCATGTCCTTGATTGCTTAAGCACTTTGCAAAAATGTTTCCTCTTTCTAAATAGATCTCACTCAACTTGACAAATTGCTCCACATGTTGATCTGGAGCCCAGATCATCGTTAGGCGACCCTGTCAGACTTCTGCGCTGACTGGGTCATGTGTTGCCCGTCCAGACGGACAGACAGTGCTCTGAGGGCCGGTTTCAACCCCCCGGTGTCCCTGAAAACAGGCGTCTATTGAGCCAACCAACCCACTTTCCACAATGTCATGGACTAATTCATCTCAAAGTGGGGCTCTCCCCCCATGATTAGACTCAATTAAAGCCATTGAGGCATGAAAGCACAGCTCCGGGATCATGGAAATTACACATATACACCTATAGTGGTATAATGTGGGCATATGTCGAGCCATTACGCATGCACACACACACACGCACACAAGCACACACACACACGTATCTTGCGCTCAGAGTCACAACACCTCCATGCAACAAAGTTATGCTTAGGAGAACAGAAAGACACACACCTACGCTGTGGGCGACACGGGGAAATGCAAAAAAAAAAAATTGTTGGTGTCCACACTTTCACCACACACACACACACACACACACACACACACACACACACACACACACACGCACACACACACACACACACACACACACACACACACACACACACACAAAGACAAAGACAAATGCAGACATTAAGAGTCGTTCTAGTGTGCCTGGATGAATTACTGCTGTACTTTGGCTCTAACCCCAAGAGAAATTGCTCGGAAAAATATGTTTCTCTCTTTCTTCCCTAATCGTACAATAATCACATTGACCTGGCAACAGGTGATTCAGAGATTACCAGTGTTTTGTGCTGGAATGTGGCAAATTATTTCAATAACAGTAGGTCACTGGAAAATCCCTCAGTAATCCCTCTGACTTCTTATAAAAGGTATTCCCCAGATGTACCCATTCACCCAAAACCATCTAAGACACATCTCATACACATACAGAATATCATCAGCACCAAGGAATTTAACACCCCCGCCATGCCATTGGGTTGCCGGCTCACTCCTTTCCCCGTCTCCAGGTGGTACTGTATGTTCCACGTCCTGGTTCAGTGATGGGCAGATTAGAAACGTACTAACATATCACTATCAGTTAGTGCACAGCTCTGCTGAGGATGGCATGCAGCTGCTGTAGGCTAATGAGCAGATTGCTCTGGTACTTTTGGTATGGGTCAATTGAAGGAACAGGATGTATTTTCCATTACATAAGTAACAACGCATGAGATTTTTAATATAAAGCTGTCAGCTACATTTCCTGTTGTAAACAGTTAAGTGTCTACCGAACTACTAAGGCGCACAGGAGGTGACCTGCTTTCGATTTACCCAAGAATGATATCAATGTCGCCCGCTGCCACAGTGGTTAATGCCACAAATTTGTTCAAACATATCAGAGGTTAGTGGTGAAAAGAGCCTGCAGAGCTGCAACCACAGAGAAACATGAAGAAGATGCCTTTGGGAAAAGCTTATACTCTTCAGGTATCTTATCTTCTAAACTTGTCTGTCAGTCTGGACATCCCTTTGAAAAGCAAACATGCCCCTGAAAACAGCACAGTCTCTATTCTTTAACACTCATCCATGATTGTTGACACCTTGGTGTCTTATTAGCTCCAACTGCAGCAACTCCATCAAACAGTTGGCCAAAGCTGATGTTTCACTAATTGGACTGGAAACACTGCTTGATTAAAGAGAGCAGCTTGGGCAAGTTCCAGTCACAAATAATAGCAATTACTTAGATAACTTCAACACACACATCATTGCGTAAGTTCATTGAACAATCATCAAATTCCAAAACAACAACAGTAACTTCAGCCAGACTCAGTACTAGTATGCTCTCAACTCACATGTCACCTTGTTAAGAAGGCATTGGGACAAATAGGTTTTTAAACATTACATCAGATTCATACATCATACATCACCCTTTAGCAAAATATGTACCTATAATCCATGATCTTATCTATATATATTTGAAAATCTAAATTCCATTCATTGTGTTTACCTTGACAGACACATACATACTTTGGCATTTGACTATGGATGCCATCCATGGCTGCTGATTAGCAACACTGGTGGATCTTTAATGGAAACATGTACGTTACTAGTTGCCACTCTTTGTGCGATGCTCCCTCACCCTGTGCTTTTCCCACGGTGAACGCTTGTGTGTGTGTTGGAATTGTTAATAGCTCTACTGTAAAGCTCCAGCCATTTCTCTTTTAACAGGACACATGAACAGGGGCCTCCCTGTTTCTGTGTGGCTTTTAGGGAATACACTTGGCCCCCCTCGCTGTAATAAATCGCATCTGCTCACAATGTGCAGCACCATGGAGCCGCGGAAGGAATTAATGCTTGTTGCTCTTCCTGGGTCATGGAGGCCACGCATGCTTCTGACTGTGGTGCTCAGGCTTCAGACTGTGAATAATCTTAGTGTGTATATGTCACTGCTCCTGTTGTATGTTTGTATGTATGTATGTATCCTGAATGCATGCCTGGATACATGCATGAATGCTTGTGTGTAGAAATGCTTTGCACCTATTGTGTGTGCATGTGTGTGTATTTGTCCCACCACGCCAACCTTTCCAGATGAACCCAGCAGACGGAAGCTGGTAAAAGTGTCTTGTATGATATTATCTCCACTCTGTTATTCCAGCTGTTTATACTTTCACCAGTTGAGGGCATTCTCTGCATTCCACCAAATGAGGTCTGTGTCAGGTACGTTTGCTCATCTAACATGGAAAGTTTACACAGTCTGACAGCTGCTCCACTCCCCACACACAATTAACCTAGAGGGGACTCTTTACATGTGTACTGTATAATAGTGTCATATCATATGGATATTTTTTCATTTTACTCTTTCAGCTTATTTTCGTATATTCTTCCATTTTACTTTGACACATATTTAATGTGGTCGGTTTAAATGTTGGTTCAGCAGCTTTATATTCAGTTCTAGTTTTTCTGTTGGTGTTTTCGTGGGTATTAAGTTTTCCACTTCAGTGGCTTAATATGATGAACTATCATGAAATTGACAGTGACATTCATGGTTGCCAGACAATGTGTCCTATTGACTTTGGTGATCCTGTGACTTTTCTTCTAGCCCCATTATGGGGCTGAAATTTGTAGTTTTAGAGTCTCTGCAACTAGCTGATGCATGTTTTCTCCTTCAGCATGAATAGCACGGCTTTGTTTATTCATGTGTGATAAAGTAAGCCATGGACCAAACATGGCTGCACACTCTGCTATAATACAGCTCCTCAATGATGATGAAGAATTACAAACTTGAGAAGCAATTTTGAAAGAAATTTCACCTTGAATGTTCGATGTTGAAAAGTTGACGCTGAAGTTTATTGCTCGCTTTAAAAGGGTTAAAATCTGACGCTAATCTGAAAGTGGTTTTTGTAGCTGAAGAGTTGTGAAGAGTTGTAAATGTGGAAAAGGTCTAATTAGTATGAATGGGATTTTAAAGTTGAATAAAACTCAATGTAGAAAAGATGTTGGAGTATGAATAATGGCTGGGAGAAACTGTGTTGCTTGAATTATGACCGGAAGCTTAACTGCATTGCTTGAATAATAGCTTAGACCTTAACTGTATTACTTGATGAAAGCTGAACTTCATGGCTGGCTTCACTCTGTATTAAGAAGCTGCTGAAGAAGTATTAAATTAAGAGCTACACTGCATTGATTGAATAATGGCTGGGAGCTTAACTACATCCCTGGTTTCACTTTGTATGAAGAACCAGCTGAGGGACAAGTATTTACAGTATGATATGCAATATTTGAAGGTTTGAGTAGAATTCCTTTCTGAAAGCATGAACAAAGCACCTTTAAAACCTGACAATATAAACAAGCAAACATACAGGCTCAGGTCAGTGCTACTAGACAAGGACAACTCCAAAATGCCTTAAATATAAATCACAAGTTCTATGGTGTAAATTTACTTAGACTCAAAAGCCCTTACTAAATTGTTTATAGGCCACAATTGTGAATTACAGTTACATATATCCTGAAATAGATTTATTTCTGGACCAGAAAATGCACATACTTTAACTTATGGTTTATATGGTAGCAAATAGGCAAAGCTTTTCATTTCCTACCCTGCACTTATGCAAGAAAGAAAGCAGACATTAGCCGGCAATGGAAACCTCCAAATTAACTCCAGAGTTTGATCGTTAGCCATGGAGCAACATTTGGAGAATGAGCAGGTCAACTGGGGACGTTAGGCCGCACTTTGATCATGAGCAGAACAAGATTAACCCAGAAAGTGAATTAATTAGAAACCAAGATTGCTCTGGGCCTGAAGCCAGCTACCCCATTAACAAGAAAGGGAGAGAAGACCTAGACCACATGTGGCACACCCACATCTGATGCTTCCATATCACAGACTGCCTCCCAACTCTTGTTTTTAACCTTTGTTTATCCAGGGAAAATTCACTGAGATCCTAATGCTCTTACTTTCTTCTTGGTAGTCATACAGTTTATTCGCATTGCATCTGCACACTACAACAAGGTAATTTAGATCTTAAAACTGGCATAAGGGTCCAGCTGGTGCCATGTGCTCCCAGGATCAGGGGTCAAAAAGATTAAAAAGACAATCCTTTAGACTCCTGATAAAAAGAAAAAAAGAAAAAACTGAGACTGTTGAGCCTGACTTACAATGACTGAACCAATTGGACCTGCATGTATGAAGCCCAAACAAAAGGTTCAGTTAAGTCTACAGAATCCTTCAGAGAGGCTTCAGCTAGGTCATAGTACCCAGATTGTTCTGCAATGACTGTTTTCAGGCACAAGGAAAGCCTGTCCAATCACATCAACTCTTTTCTTAGTAATCCATGACACAACTTCCCCTGTCAACTCAAAGGAAAAAGTACACAGAGTAGTTTACACCCTCTGGGATAATTTCTCCCCACATGTTTTGATATTTTCCCTCGTAATTAAGCTGTTGAGGAGAATCCATTTGGGGAGTCCTTGCCAAGAGTCTCTACTGTACAGTAACCCCCTCCACTTCTCTTCCCCCCTGTGGTGACAATACACGGAAGCAGCCAGCTGAGGCCTATTTGGGTAACAGGAGAACACTCTCCGGGGTATCGTTTTCACATCCAGAGCTCCAAAACATGCCGTCATATCCTCACTGCTACCAGGCGGGATACAATACTCTGACATGGGACAGTGTGAGCCAGAGGATGAGGGTGTGTGCCTGCATGAACGGGCTCATGAACAGATTTACACACATCAACTGAAGTCCCATTAGCAAAGCAGCTTTCCACTAACAGACTGAGGAAATCCCTGCTCCCGTCCCGTACGTGTCCACCCTCACAAAATACATTCCATCAGCTCACTCGCCCTTCTGGACTGCACCACGTGTCCATAGGGGTGTCCTCAGATATGTGGCGATGCTGACGTTCCCATTCGCTAGTCTCTATCCTGTCTTTTTTTCCAAGGGTTTTCCCTCCTTATATCTGTCTAGCATGTGGTTCACTTGAATTCTATTGTGTGTACGTGTAAGAGTGTGTGAGTATGTGAGAGTGTGTGTGTGAGTCCTCCTGAATGCATGTCCTTGTACATTTCAGCGTGTGTGTGTGTGTGTGTGTGTGTGTGTGTGTGTGTGTGTGAGTGGTGAGAGGCTTTGGAAGGAATTTCATGGGATGATAGGGTTTCCCTGTCAGGCTTTTGACAAACTCTCCTACATCCTACGGAATTCCCTCACATGTGGCCGACAACATCGCAAGTCTTTCCCGCCTCATGCCCTTTTCCCTTTTGAGTTCCTGATATAAGTGTCCTAAATTCTTTCCATAAGTGCCGTATTCATTTAACGGTTTAGTGCTTCTAGTTTCAGACGTCTAAACTGTTTGTCTTAATCATTAAAGTCAAGAATGATGGCATACTATATACTGGAGATCCCAAAAAGTACTTTAAGGCAAATTTAATGATCTGAAACCAGAAGTAATTTTCAGCTGGATCACTCTTTTACCAACTTACTGATGACTTGAAAGCTAAAATATGAATATAAATCAAACTTAACTGAATTGCTTGAATAACAGCTTGAAGCTTAACTGCATTGCTGGCTTAACCTTGTAAGAAGAAGTTACGAAAAGAGTATGAATAATAGCCGGGAGCTTAACTGCATTGCTCGAATATTGGCTGTGAGCTAAACTGCATTACTGGCATTATTTTTTTTGAAGAAGCAACTGAAGGAGAATGAATAATGGTGGGAGCTGAACTGCATTACTGGCATTATTGTGTTTGAAGATGCAACTGAAGGAGAATGAATAATGGTGGGAGCTAAACTGCATGGCTGGCTTACCTTTGTATCAAGAAGCAGCTAAAGGTGTACTGATAATGGCTAAGAGCTAAACAGCATTGCTTTTTGATGTGACAAATGCAATACTCTCTCAGCAGGGCTTTGGTTTTGCTTGAGGTTTTCAAGTTGGAATTGTGGCTGTTCGAGATGCTGTACGCAGTAAAACATGTAGCCATTAACACAAATCAGTTTCTTCCTACAGAACCTTTGGGGTGGGATATGTGCTAAGCTGTGGCTAATTTGTGTTTGACTCCAGGTCAATGAATTGCCTCGTCTGCTTTTAAGTAGTTCCCAGTTTTAGAGTAATGGGTCTGTGAGCTCAAATTTAAAAATCATTACTGTTATTATGTAAGACACACTTTCCAGCTGCTGATTCACAGTAGATATTTTCAAGAATATTTCAGACACATACTTGTCATCATTTTGCATCGTCACTGACAGCTTTTTGGCCGCACAACAATTGTTAAAATTAAATAGTGTGGATGCCCATGATGACATCTATGTTCTACTATTGACTTTCTGCACCACAGTTTGCAAACTGCTGCTTCGGTACTTGTCTCTCCTTGGTTTACAACTGTCACACCATTTTTCCAGCAAACATATTTCTCTCACAGTTAAAAATATCACTCAGGCCATTCAGTTTGAATTGGGCCTATAAACCATATAACAGCTTGTCATTTACTCTCTCTGTGGAACTTTATTTTCCTCTGATGTCTTATTTTGGATCAGAAGTCGTTCCGTCTGGCGTGAGTCGGCCATGCTGTTCCAGAGCCCAGGAGAGAGTCCAAACCCATCCCGCCTCCAAAACCACAGAATCAGCAGGGGTGGGGTGGGAGGCCAGTCATCCCCCAGTTATGTAACCTCCTCGCCACTGTCGTCATGGCAACCAAGTGTTGTCATAGCAACGTGCTGCCAACAAGTTACAACCAGAGGAAAAAAAGGGGAGACACCAGTGTTGACAGAAAAGCAGCTTAAAGGGGTATTCGTGGCAGACCAGGACTTACGTCATCTGCAGAGTATCTGGCTCACTGCACTGTGGTTTTACACTGATTGTGTCAGCATGTGTGTACGTGACCTTGTGTGTGTGTGTCTGCAAGTTGCTCATTGAGTGATTCAGTTTTGTAGTGGATTAGCAAACTTTAAGCAGAAGTAAAAAGTTTACATTTTTGTGTGTTTTGGGCTACAGTTGTGTGTGTTTATCAGAGAGAATGTGTGTATACATGCATATTCGTGACCTTGTGTCTGCATGTGTGTTAGTTCTTGGAATGCCAAGTTTGGACCAAGGCCTTCTGGTTTTCATAGCATGGGGCGTGAGGAAGCCCTGTTGGCATCAGCGAGGCAAGAGATGAAGACTAAGAGTCAAAGATGGCCGCTGCTTGATGACTGGTTGAAGTACACTTCCAGTAAGCAGCATCACCAAATCTTTCCCTCATAAAAAATAATATTATTTTTATGTTCCAACCTTGTTTAGCCACAGTTTTGTTCTTTCTATAAACAGGCCCCAACATTTAAAAAAAAAAGGATATTCTGTGCATCTTAACTAAATAATTCAAATCCTTTGATCAGTACTTCTTATTTCTCTTTTTGCTGATATGATGCGTTTCTTTTTTATCTTCCCCACCAACCTCTAGAAACAAAAGTCGATCCAGAAACAAGATGAAGACCAAGTGACCACTGAGTCAATGCTAATTTGCTTTCAATTCAGAGGACTATATTTTGGGCATTTCGGACTGATACGGAGCTTGAATCAGCAAGAAACTCTCCAAGTTCAAATCACTGCTAAAAAGATGTGCACTGAAAAGAATCAAGGTTATCTGATAAAATGACCAATGTCCAAATGTCTCCTGAGAAACGTGGTAAGAAATGTCCAAACTATGAATCTTTATACACAACACTCTGTATTTTGCACAGTATAAAGCAAAGCCTCTGTAACTAACTACCCTTTGTGCTTCTCTTTTTCTTGGAAGAAAACACATACTGTATTGGCCAGTTCTGCAGAAAGGAAGAAGGGAACTCTGTTATTCAAAGGCAAGACTGAGTCACAAGAACTCAGGAACACCAGAGAGGAAAAAATGCAATTCTTCTTTCCTCCGCTGAGGACCACAGGATCAAGACAAAAAAAAAAGTTATGGAGAAAGGGAAGGAAAGGAGAAACAGTGGGACTGTTAATAAAGAGGAACATGGGAGGAAAGTAGCGTGACAGGCAGGTGAGAGTAGAAGACAGAGATGTGAGGGAGAGGTAACAAAAGACGTCGCCAGAAGAAAAGTTGAAGAAGGGAGAGAGGGATGGATGTCATGGAAATGTGACGACAGTTTAGATTCAAGAATCAAGATTAATTTAATTGTCATTATGCAACACACGACTAATGACATTTCAGTTTTAGTTACCGGAGCTTCAGACACACACACACACACACACACAAATTATGTGGAGTATTGAGGATGAGATTGAATAGAATTGCCTTTTTTCACATTTATCCATCAACTTCAGTTGTTAAGGAGAATACCGCAACATTGTTTTGCTGTGAAGCTCCAGAAACATTTTGTGAACTAGAAAACATCCATCTTCCCAACAGCATGAAGATGTGTGACAACCATGAGAAGCAAGCATCCCTAGTGGTCACATCCCCTGCTCGTTAACCCCATGTATCAAGTATCAACCCAGTTTGTGAGCACTCACAATTCTGAGTATTTTTACTTTGCAATACACTGCTGTTCTCCCCCAGCGCTACTGCTCCCAGGTGCAAAATATTGCACTGGTATTGCAGCTCTATATCTGTAAATTTCCAGTTTGAACGGCGCTGTTACGGAACATTAATGTACGGGAGGCCGATGATGTAATGCTAAAAAACACATTACTTCAACTGAGAGCTGAAGCCAAGAATGTTACAGAATTCATGTCTAAAAAACGAGCTGCAGAGAAGAACGATGACTGGAAGAAGAGGAATAATTAGAGAGGAGAGCAAGAATAAGACAAGATAAAAGAAGAGAGACACACCCCCAAATTGTTAATTTTATTGTTGAGATTTTCCCACACTATGTCCTGATAACAGAGACATCCAGACAGTTTGCCTGATTACAAAGGCAGGCAGTGTGTGCATTTCACTCTCTGAATGTGTGCGTGAGTGTGTGTGTTTGTGTGTGTTTTATTATTGTATCCAAGGCAAAGCAGCCGTCTCTAAGTTTCCATCCTCCTCCTCCTTTTCCTCCTCCTTCTTTGGAGCGGCAATTTCCTGAACCGAAGCCAGGAAACTCTGCGTCGGTCGGTTAGGCTGAGAGGCAGAGGGGATTGTGGGAAGAAGGGGAGGAGGAGGAGGGTGAGGGGTGTGTGAGAGGTGAGGGAGGCTTTATACAGACACTTCAATGCAGCTACACCTCGGTCTGCTGAAGTTAGCGCTAACAGGGCATGTAACGACGGAATGACAGATAGTTTTTGAAAAATGGGACGCGAAAGAAAAAGGAGGGAAACAAAAAGAGAGTGGGTGACAAGACACAAGTGAGCGAGGAATGGTGTGAAAGGGTGATGAGAGACGGAGAGGTGACGGGGTGAAGAGTCGAGCAATGGGGCTGGAAAATGACAGAAGAACAAAACAGCTGCAGAGACAGACTGACGGTTAATGAAGCACTGACTGACAGGCTGAACAAAGTAAAACATGGAAGGTCATTATTTTTCCTCAGTCACCCATAGGTGAAGGAGACCATCTGAATGCCACCCACCCACCCATTGCCACAGTACACAGGAGGGGCACTTGATTTGACCACCTGCACACATTTTTTTTCTAGAAATATTACACAGGAATGTTCAATTGGTTCAAAATGTGTGCATTTGTCAAAGACAACAATACCATAAGAAAACTTGCAGTACACTGTAACAAATCATCAACATTCCATTGACAGTTTTCTTAAGAAGTTGGAAATGTATGGTTTTAAAGAAATATTTGTTATATGAAGCTGCATTAATACATTTCTGGCCACTAGAGGGCAGAGTAATGTCAAAACAACCCCACGCCACCCTGACGTTTTTTTCTTACAAAGTTACGACTAACATGTTGACAAAAATTAGCATTCACTTTGATAAATGTAACTCCAATATTGACTTTCTTTTCAGCTTTTATTTGGTCTACACCAATTCCTTCGGGAAATATATGGCTATTTAGCTGCTGGATGTTCTACATTCTTTGTCAGACTAGTCGTTAACTTTCAACTTTCGACCTTCAAAAACCTTCCAAACCAGTTTTGACGATGTCTTCTATGCTTGCCACCATTTTTGTAGCCAATTTCTGTCGTAATTCCTCATGGATGTGGCTAGCTGGCCGGCTAGCTAAGTTGGAAAATGACGTTCCCATTCTCCCGCCTACTGTAATAGGTTGTTTGCAGTCGCATACAGTAATTCCGATGACGAATGAAACTCATATGGAGGATGGAAGTAAAAGCAGAATAAACGAGATGGAGGAAAATTAGTTATGGTTGAATATGACTTGTTGTTCAGTTACAGAGGTAAAAACTCCAGGAAAGGAAAATATCAATATCTTTAACGTAACAAAGTAGGGAAACAGTTACAGTAGCCTCAAAGTTACCTAGTTACCTTTGACAAAGTGGTCACCGTACAGCTGAGCTTTATCCGATACAAACGATGGAAACCATTTTTATTTTGAGTGCTTCCTGTAACACCATTGTAGTAACGAAATTATGTATCTATGACATAATGCAAACAAACTATCAGTCAGAACAATCTGAATTCCTGAACGTATTTAATGTGTTTTCATCAAGACCTCCACCAGCTCCACAGCTGATGTTTCACAGACTGACCTCTGACTCAAGTTTTCCTACAAGGATCAATTAAAAAATGGCGACCGGAGACCTGAGGGGCCGAGATAACGCCTCTAATTTCATGTTCAGCTGCACAAAGAAAACAGATCTCACACTTCCTGGTTGTTATTAATTAGCCTTAGCTTGGCCGCTTGTGTTGCTTATCCAAGATTTTATGGCTGATGTGCACACAGACACGAACGCATGCACACTCAGCTACACACGACTCCCTCTTCCCAGTTGCTCGTTATCTGCCGTACACCACTTCCTGAGTGGAATGTTGAGGAAGGCTTGTCTCGCTCTGGCACGATGTTGACATCCCTGGCACAGTGAGATGCTGTGCGTTCGTTTTTGTGTGTGTGTGGGTGCATGCGTGTGTGCATGTCTGTGTGTGTTTCGGTTTGAGAGCGAGGCAGACTCAAAGAGAAGAGGTGAGATTCCTAAAGCGTGAGCTCATCCAAGGCTCGGAGTGTTTTAACTACCTAACTGAGCTGCAGCAAATGAACGTCGTGCTCTTCCCTGTGTACAGTGGTGAGGTTACAGCTGTTACTGAGCCACAAGCTGGCGTTGGTTTAACATTATGACAGTCAAGTATTTAATCTTTGAACAGGCACTTTTATCTGTTCATTTTCCCACTGGTTCTATAACACGGAAAATACTTGTACCTGTTCTATGAGTGGGCAAGGTATATTAAGCTGTGAGTAACCATAGCAACAATAAAGATAAGTGTAAAGGTTCATTTATTGTCTTACTACAGGGTTGTAGAACAAAACTGAGTTTACGGTCTGAGGGAAGAAGCTGCTCTGTAGTCTGGTGGTATGGCAGTGGATACTTCTGTATCTTTTGCCAGATAGCAGCAGGATGACGAGACTGTGACTGGGGTGGATGTTGTCTTTTACTATCCTTTGTGCTCTGTGCAGACGTCTCACTCACGAACACACCTCCATTATGTATGTAACTTCATGTACATGACGTCACTTAACTATGTCGGTAAGTAGAGAGGACTCACTACCTTTGGATACTCCTTTGTATACTTTTGCTCATTTAACCAATGGCTTACTTACTGTAATTTCAGAAGTGCTTTGATTTTTCGTTTTGTGGCTTCTTTATTACTAACAGTCTCGTATCAGGAGGTACCAATTGTGAAATCACAAATATTTTGCTCTGGCACGAAACTCGCCGATGTTCTTTACCAAAGATGTGTAGCTCTTGCTGAGTGATTATGCTCAAGGGTGCATTAGGGCAGTTTGTTTTGAAAGAGTCAACAAATAGTTCTGTTTTTGTTTTTAGAAGTAACACAATTTGTGTTTTTAATTTGTCCAGTGGGAGCGATTAAGCTGATACATGATAGGATTGATGCCAACGTGCCCAAACTGGCATGAGAAAACCCACAAGGTTTGATATTTTCAATGGGGTTGAAATTGCAGTTGAAGAACCAAGAGAATATAAACAATAGGTCTTCATTAACAATGTTACATGTCCAGTACTGTCATCAAAACAGGGGATAAAAAGCTCAAAGTATCAAATAATTTTAGAAAACAGTCCCAGGGGTGGTCATTCTTTTGTCTGAAATGCCTGAAATGTGAAAGAAAATCATCATTTTACATGAAAAATTCAGTTTGGACAGTCTTCTAAGAGTAATGGAAGTCTTTGGAAGTGAACCAGTTTGTTTCTGTGCCCAGAAAATAACAGATTGTGTTTCATCTCCCAGCCCCGCCTGATCCCATGAGGAGCCCAGATTTTTATTTTTCTCTGTTTTGACCTTTAAGGTTAAATGCGAAACTTAATTTAAGACAAGTGCAGACATTTACTCTAAAAATAGCTGACACTCAAAATAAACATTCTCTCACACACAGTTTGAAGTAGAATGTCAGAGTCCATGTGTAACTTGTCTGCTGGACTTAATTTTTGTATGACCAATGCATAAAGTATGTCTTCTATAAAAGGAGCTGAATGTTTTAGTTTGCTGCCATTTTACATCTGTTTGCAACAATCCTTTTGAGTAATGACTCACCAACTGTTTGACAAACACTGAGTGGAGAAAATGAGATGTGGAAGGAAAATTTGTTTGTTGTTTATGCATGATAAAAATAAAATGAGGATTAACAAATTAAAGTTTTCAACAAAGTTTCAAAGAAAATCTGAGAGGATTTATATCCCAGCAAAAGCTGACCAAGACAAATAGGCCTCCAGCTTTGATGCACACAAACACACAACATGTCAACATGCATCGATGCTCGCATGTACAAATTGCAGTAAGGTGCTATACTCGTGTCTGGACAAATGGCTGCGTCTAATCAGTTTGACAGTCTGCAGGCGTCAGGGATGATACACAGCAAAGCAGCGCTGCACAGCTCCAGTAAACGCTGAAACACAGTCCACAGATACACAACATGGACGACCTGTCTGAGGAAAAGCTGTCAGTCAAACAGAGCCCGACTGCTGTGATGAGGAGAGGTCGGCAAGTTCGCCTCTCTGCCTTTTCAAAAAAGAAACTTCAAACTTTATTTGCATCACCTACTGTAGGACAAACACAAGGACATGCATGGTGCTGTACATAAAAACCCACAGTAGAAACGCACATACTCACAAAAAGCAAAACCACACCCACTGATGGGTTGCAGCTATTGACCGTATAAAATATGGACGGAGTTGTCAGGTCTGAAAAGTGAAGCAGACGGGGAAGTGCCTCAAACATGCATTCTCTCTAATGACCAGCAGGGGACGACTCCACTGGTTTCAAAAACAAGTCTGATGTAAGCTTATGAGAAAATGTCCCTACTACTCTCTTACAGTAACATGAGCAAATTGAAGTTCAATGTCTTACCATAGGACACTTGGACATATAGACTGCAGGGACTGGGAATTGAACCACAAAGCCCCTGATTGGTGGACAACTGCTCTGTCCTGAGACACAGCCAGAGGTATAGGGTTCAGTCTTTTTTTTCTTGAGGAAGGTCTTTTTTGTTTTAGTTACTATTAATCAATATATATATGTAATGTATATACACTCTGCTCAGAGGTTTTGTAAGAAACAATATCTTTTATTCCAAACATCTTACAGTTTCTGTCTTTCTCTCTCTGCTCATCTTTCCAGCAGATAATTCTTTCTAGTTTCTCTCTACTAGAGGCACTGTTTACATCACATATCATCTTCTGAGTTTATCAGAAAAGGTTTGTATATTGTTTCATATCAAAAATAAACTGTCAGCTGATGTCATTTCCAGCAGCTGTGTGTGGTATAAAAGTGGTTTTCTAGTATTTATGCAGAGTACAACCACATACTGTAGTTTCCACGGCAAACCACAATGATGTCAGTCCAAATCTATATAAAGCAAGTATATATTATACAAGGGTAGTGTGAGATTTGGTCAAATGATCTTTTGTGGGAGGATTTATGTAAAGTGCAGTGTCTGTGTTGATGCATGACTGGGCACCACATCAAGAACGTCATCATCCCAAAAAATCATTCAAACAGCAAATTGTCGATAAAAGTCAGAAATTGATTAAAAAATATATTTTATAATACATTTATAACTTTATCAGAATATTTCTTTATGTTTTTATTTATTAAAAGACTTCAATGAGCAAAGGTTTAAGGCATTAAGTATGACAGGTTGATCTAAATAGAGCTGCTGACTCTTCATGGCAATATGCACCTGTATAAGATACCTAGGTATTATTAATAATCACTTAAAAAGTCATTTCTCTGACAAGACATAACTAATAGTGTATAACTAGGGAGTGCTTCAATGAAAGCTGTTTTTATCCATTTTCCAGAACTGCAATTATCTTCATATTCATGTCACAAATATCAGTCTGTGGTGAAGCTGTGTTCTTTGAAAATTCTGTGTGTGAATGACTCCACCCTGTCTGCCCCTCCCACATTGAGTTTAAGTTCATTCCCAACTTGTCAGCACAGTTGTGCCAAATTGTGCATGTCCCTAGGCAACGATTTTTTTCTATTTACAAGGCTCAACTATTGTGTGATACCTACACTGAAAAGTGCCGACACAACAAAGTGGTGCGCCACAGCTTCCAGTAGGGGTTCTGCGTGGATGGAAAACAGCAACCTTCCATCTCTTCTTATCCTGCATTCATTTCTCCTGTACCAAGAGTTACTGTTAGGCTGCCACAGGGAGATTACATTTATTCTATTGTTGTTGAAGATTGATGACTTAGATAAAGGGGTTTGCTATGGAATAAGTTCAAGTCCAAACTCAAGTGTAAACATCAAACCAGCTATGGTTTCAATTAACTTTGTGCTGAGGCGCCCCATAGCTCACCTGGTAGAGTGTGTGCCCATATGCACAAGTCTGAGTTCTTAGACATGCGGCCCCTCGCTGCATGTCGTCCCCGACCTCTCTCTCTCTCCTTTCCTGTCAAATCACCAGCTGCTTCGAATCACTTCATTGGAAGCCCGAAACTGACAAGAAATTAATGAAAAAATAACAATATTAAAGCTGCGAGGCAATGCCAAGTCAAGTTCATTAGATAAGTCAAGATTTTGTACATTTTTGTACTTGTCTTGGCATGAATAGACTTCCATATTTTGTAAGACTTAAAGTTAACAACTTAGCAACTCCTTGTCTTGTCCTTGTCTTTATCTTTTCCATTCGTCTCCTTCTTATCTCCAGCTTCTCTTTCCAGACACCTTGCACACCCCTGACCGGCTGTTCCTCTACAGTAACTACTCCCTCTCCTCCTCCTCCTCCTTATTTTCCTCCTTTTGTATGGAGTCACTGTGTGCGGCCTTTGAACTCTGAGCCGAGCCTATCCTCCCACCAACGCTGCAGGTTGCATTCCTAAACAGAGGAAACATGAGGTCCGATATCTGCTCCCTCTCTCTTACACTCCTATTTTCCAAGAATGTTCCTCGGTTGCATGAATGTAACAATGAGACCCAAAAGGCCAGAGCCACGCCCTCCAACACAAAGGTTGGATGACAGCGAGGTGGAACACTGGCCGTGACGTTTGACCTTTGACATTAACAATGGATGTAACCATGTACTGAACATCCAGTTAACTTTCTGACATTTAATAGATGTCGACGAGGCCGTAGAAGCTGTGCTATTGTATCAACTATAAAGCAAATTATCCCCATTTTGGGGTCGCATGGGTTGATCATTTTGTCATTAATTTATTTGGGGTGCATTTTTAGGATTTGACAGTGCTGTATCAGTGGTTTCAACAGGTTTAAGAGCCTTTAGGTAGCATGTCTGTTTACTCAAACATCTGCTTTACTGCATTTTAGAGGGGAATATTGTACTTCTTATCCAAAACAACATATTTTTATGTTACCAGTTTAAAAAAATAATTAAAAGAAGCATTGTAAAATATTTTATTGTAAATAAAAAAAAGGTATTATGTTTTTATATCTATATCATGGCAGCCTTTTTACAAATTAAATTACCCCACAGATTAAAGTAATTTTTATTTGATATCCACAGCAACATAGATATAAGTGATTGAACTAATATGTAGCAGCCCCATTGTAGAGTACTTGCTGTCTTTTTTTGTTTGAGCTGCATTCCAAGGTCCCTCTGGACTGACTGCAGTGGATTCAGATCACTTATGTGCAGGGTGTGGAGCCAATCAGGGCGTGATGACGCCATTTTGTGAGAGAGGTGGGGAATGGCACCCAGGTCAGTCTGATTCTCACTCTGATTCTGTCCTTGACTCACTGCAGACCTCATCCAAACAGACTGTTAGCCAGAAACTCTGCTCTGTTTAGGCCCTGTTGAGATTTCTTAGCTGTCCTTGTTCTTTGTAGTTGAGGAAAATTGTGTGTTTTCTACAACCTAGTTGAGTGACCATCAAAAGTCACCATTCAACTAGGATACGTACATGAGGGCCGACTTGATACCTGGATACCCAAGCCCCTCTATACACCTTCAGTTTTTCCTTTTTTATTTCATTGGGGACTTAAGAGGTGGTTGTTTATCGAATATAAAATAGATAAAAAAACGTCACACCTGCAGAAATCTTACCAATGAAGAGATTTAGTGCTGTGTTCCAATCTTCTGATGTATGTCTAAACCACCGTAAGAGTATCAATTTGTGTATCATCACTAGTGACCTTACATCATGTCTTTTGGAGATATGAATCATAAAAAAAAGTAGAGAAAACAACACCTCAGGCCTTCACAACAAAGTTCAAATTAACATGTAAAAAGTAGTTGAAATGGTCTGCTGTCATAAATGCATTACCAAATATTACTCTCTTAAAGGAGCCATGCATCATTGTGTTACAGCATAATGAGTTTTACTTGCATTTCCTTTATTTTGCTGATAATATAAAAACATAATACCTTTTTTTTATTTACAATAAAATATTTTACAATGCTTCTTTTAATTATCGAAAAGACCTGAACACTTCTTCCACTGCGGATTTCTGAAATCTGACCACGATATGCAAAGTCCCTTGGCCAAAGTCTCGTCAAATGGGGGTCAATGAAAATCAGGCATGATAGATGATGATGCATGACACTCCTTGAAACTACTCCATGAAAGTCTCCTGTCAAGCATCACAGGTTGACCTATATAATCCTAATTATTTTCCAAAATTCATGCTACTGACACTCAAGTCGCTCTCAGAAAGACCGCCATCCTAAAAGTACGAAGCAAATTCAGTCCAAATGGTGGCAGATTCTCGACGTGGTCTTCATCTCTTCTTCTGTTGACTAAGATGGCAAAACAAACAGCTGCACTTGGTCAGCGGGCTGAACTATGCATGCCAGATGAGGCCGTAATGAGTGAGCGGATTGAGTTTCCCTCCTCCAGAAGTGGAGCGGAGTGCTTGTTTGTGGAACAAGGTGGAAAGAAAATGGGAGGGGTCGACCCCCTAAAAATATCGTCCAGGAGCTGTTTTGTCAGAACGGTGTGCGAGTGGAGGGAACAGGAAAAGGCAGAGAGAAGGTAACAGAGTGGGCAGTGTCTGGGCTCGGATGGTGTGGTTGCAGAGAGAGAGTGAGAGAGAGGAGGAGAAGAGAGGAACTGAAAGTGAGCGAGTGAGAAATCAGGCATAATTACAGACTAACGGCGAGTCAGGACGATTTTAGCGAGGGAACTCCGTGGACTGGTGAGAGGACGGAGGGAGTGGGGAGGGAGGAGGGAGGCCGCCAGTGACTCAGAGAAGGGATGTTTGTTTGACTGGCCCTGCGGTTGCTTCCCAACATGGCAACCGCCTGTTCGCAGCATAGCAACCACTCCTTCCACTTGTCCGCCACAGGGAGATTCCTCAGCACAACGTATCATTTTGATTAAATGGGAACCAGATACTTGTCCTTATCATCAGCATTACCAGGGAAACGGGCTGGGCTTCCCAGGCCATGCAAATATACAAAACACAAGATGTGCTGACAGACGATAGTAAACAAAGAGTAGCCTGTAGAGGCCTGTTGCACTGGAACGTTTGTGCCATTCAGCAACGTTACATTTATTGTTTATTTTCCAATTTCAGTTGTGCCTGAGGAAAACCTCATGTTCTCCTCAGGATGTGAAGTGTTGGTATTTGTAAGGAGAAAAGCAGGATATAGAGAGGTCCTGAATAAAAGTTTCAAGTCTATTCATATGTCATAAGTTTAAAGGAACAGTTCACTCAAACTCGCCCCAATCTACCCTATGTGAGTTTCATAGTCCATAAAACATTTCTTGAGCTTCGCAGTGAAACAGTTCATCCGGCTAAATCCAAGTCTCCGGAAGTCCAGAGATCTCAGATTGATTTGAAAAGACATTTTATATTAGCTCACTATAGCTGCTAAGCTAAAGGTTTTAGCGTGTACCCTGTCTGGAGTGGTAGCGTGAGCTAAACTGCGCTTTGAAGGTGTAAATAAAGTTGTTCAAAATCTCAGGGGATCTCGGGGCTCCTGCTGAAAGCTGCAACATTGTTTTGCTGTGACGCTCCAAAAATGTTTTGGCACCTAACTTTCCATCAGCATGGGGGCTAGTAGATGATGACAGTTTTCATTTCTGTGAAACTCTCCTTTTAAGTTCTTTTTTTCCTGCATCCACAAACTGTACAAAACCTGAAAGATATGTAGAACACCAGATTACAGTATGAGCAGTGTAACCTGCACAGACCCCACATACTACAGGGATTTCCCTAAATGTGTCACCGAACATTGCATTTCTCACCTGCTCCAGTATGGCAAGTTTTGGGACAGGACGTAACAACTCATAACACCATAATGAATCCTTTGTTTTATTCTTTAGCTGCTGCATCAACTCAAGCCTCTGTCAGAGTGCTTTATTTTTCAGGATGTGAAGCCTTGATATAATGTAGGGATGACTTCCAGTGACTGAGGCGTATTAAATAAAATCTGGGTGCTGAAGTTTTAATAAAGTATTGACAGAGAATCAAGGTATCTGTTTATTTCTGCAGACTTTTTTTTACCCGAGAGTTTTCAAGGTCTGGAGGAACTCTCACCATACAATAAACGTATTGAAGGTTCTGTAAAACGTGGATCAATGCCACAAGTCAAATCCCTGTGCATGTATTGACTGGATGAGTATCAAAGCAAACATCTCAGAATATATCTGCCATTTAAAAAGTGAAGGGTTAGAGTGTGTTGACAGCCGCAGACAATGCAGCGCTGTATTAAAGAAAGTGGACTGGGCCGCATGCTCTGTCTTGAAGGGGAAACCCTGCCACAAAGTAGCATCGCTAAAACCGGAGATTTCCCTCGCAGTGTTAAAGGAAAGCTTTGTGCCATTTTGAAAGCTGTCCAGCGGTGGCCATTTTGTGTGAAAGCATCATTCACGTCCCTGCTTTAGATTTCTGTGGAAAACTACAGGGGAGGCACAGTGTGTGTGTGCCATCGAGCCAGTGTGTCTATTGGCTCGTGGCTCCTCAGCTCACCACACCCTCCATGTGTGTGTCAGGTGTGGAAGTACCTCAGGAATGAGAATACCTCAGCACACTGAGAGCAGGAAACCTGACACAGTTATTGAAGAATGTGTTTTTAAAGGTTTATCTGCAGCATTGTTGATCCCGCAAGAGTGATGTTGCTTACAAAGGCAACAGAAGACGGCACAGTCAGCGTTTCTAAAGGTTTATCTGTTAATTTATTGATCCGCTGAGGCACTTTGATCCGTTCATTATCACCATAGCAGCAATGTTCACAATGGTCAGTCCAAAAACCAAGACAGTAACTCAATACATTTGTTATATTTAGGGTGATGTTGCTTACAGAGGCAACAGAGGACCTGATTCAGTCTATTTTTTTAAAGGATTATCTGCAGCTTTATCATCCAGCCCAGAGGCCAGTTCCAGCTCATGGGACAGTTTGATAAGGACTCTATAAAATATTTGCAAGCCATTCATAAATGTGGCCCTTTTTTCTAAGGTTTCCATTGTACGTTTATGCAAACCACAGATACACCCAAATTTTTACAATATGTCATATCACGTTCACATTACATTTATATGAGCTGACTTTGATGCCATGAGGCAGAATGGATGGCGGTGGCATGACAGCTGACGCTGCCAGGCCTGGGACATCTGTTTGAGACACAAATGGCTGAAACAGAGTGGTTTTCTTGCCTAAACTAGACCATGAACACAGCACTGTCACCACATAAAATGGAAACTAAAGAAATGTAAAGTATGAACATATACATGGTTTGCATGTATTCTGGCAACGGGACTGCCTAAGTGTGACTTGTACAGTATGTATTAAGGTAGAAAGATTAGGTGTGGGTGATGGGCTGGCGGATGTGTGTGTAGCAGGTAGCACTCAATATTTAAAAACCATTGTCTTTCCCTAAACTTAACCAGGTGATTTATTTTGCCCAAAATGTACCATATTTTATTTGCCATAACCGCAGTGTAGGCCTAAAGGTTAGAAAGGTGTGCTTGTGAGAGTAACTGGTTCAAATCCAAGGATAAATCTGAGATGGGAAAATGAAAGGCACCCTCATTACCACCATTGAGGTCCCCTTAAGCAGGGCCCTTACCTCAGCTGCTCCAGTGTGAATGTGATACTGTGCGAACGTCTTTGTCAATGCTCTCGATGCACCTGTTTTCCATCTCTCAGCTAATGCATGCTCCGATGGGCTCCAGCCTCCTGTGACCCCAGATTATTGGTTTATCAATGGAGGGATACTGTGTTCATTTCAATTGAAAGTAATTTTATTTTTTGCTCCTCTCTGCCGTTCTGTTACGGCTTTTGCAACCAAAGTAAACAACCACACATGATGCATCAATGAGCAGAATGACAACACGTCTGTCAGGAGAATTATTCTGATGTGTTTGCGAGATTCGTCAGTCGCATAGTTTCGCAAAACTTGTTTTTGCCAAGTAAAAGCCAAGCCCTCGCATTCCTCCGCCTGATGGAGGGTGATGGAGCATACAGGGCTAAATAAAAAGAAAGGGAAGGAAAAAGTAGACATCTTTAAACAGTTATTCAGAGCTTCCAGTCAGAGCTGCTGTGGTTTGGGATGTGTGGGCTGGTGCAGATGTGTGTGTGAGTCTTGCAGAGGATGTGCTGATTCTCATGGAGGAGCTGGGTGTGTCATACCCTGCCCTTATTTGTGTCAGGGTTGAAGGCATGAGTAAGGCTTTATGGTCAGAAGAAGTGGAAACCTCGTCAGTGATAGAGTTTATATAATCCTCATTCCTGGAAAAACGTCACTGTGACACATTATGTGTTTTAAATGTTAGAGATTTGATGTCATGGGGTTCCTTTCCTCTTTTATATTCAAATTTCTGTGGCCGGATGGGACATAAACAAGTTTCATGCATCATTTCTCCTCTAGTATTACATGTGATGGACACTTAAGTGGCCCCAATAATAATTTGGACCACATAAGTGAGAGAACATACAGCAAACAAGCCAAATAAAGATAAAATAAGTAAGTAATAATAAGTAATAAGTAATTAAATTGTTTAACCGTGATTGATATGTTTAAGTGTTTACTCTAGTTAACTGGGTGTAAAAAGCAAGGAGACCGGTTTCGTGTTTTGGATCACTATTTTTTTCCTATCCTGAAAGTGTTTGGTGTTTTGAATTGACATGCCCACCAAATGGTGTAGTTGTCTTATCATGTAGTACTCAATAAGAAGACCTTTTGTGCCACACAAGAACAGACGTGGGGCAGATGATCTTGTGCAGTGTAGCTTTTGGCAACCGTGGAGCAAAAAACAACTGATAAGGACCAAGTGTGAAGAAAGTTGGCACTGTTAAAGCCACCAGCCTTGTGAAATGTGCAGCTGTGCCATTGAGCTATTTCATAAACAGTTTCACCTATGACTCAATTTGCGCAATGTTTCAATGTGCTGTTGCTGTCTGAAGATGAAGTCTGACATCCAGGCTTGTATATTAGAAAACATGATGGATCAGAGTTAAAAGCATGGTCTGGTTACCTGATGAGACTCAATAAAGTAAAAATATGCAACACTTTCCAAAACAGTGGAAACGCTGACATGTTAACTCTTAAGTAACTTGTAATTTAAGTGTTGTTGTTTTTTATTATTTAGTGCAACTTTATACTCTACAACATCTCCTTCCAGAGGGTGATTGGTGGTTGTCTCTTTACACTACATTTATTTGACAGATACAGTTTGGGCCTTTACATGCTAAGCATATATTCAATTCACAAAAGGATGCATCACAGAACTACCTTTAAGTATTCTAGTAGTTTGACGCAGCACCATGTTGACCAGCCACAACATTAAAATGATACTTGAACGCATCAATAATAGTCTGAAAGGGGCCATTCTGCATAATAAGCACTTGTACATGTGATAGTTAAAGTGAGCTGTAACTGTTGGTAAACAGTGGCCACTGTGACCGCAAGGCATAATTATGGGATAATGGTGCAGTGAATGTTAGAATATGGTGTAGAGGAGACTCGAAGTGAGAAAACGGAATATCTATCTAGAGTTTGCTAACATTAGCCACTGCAAGCTACTGGTCATACCAGACCAAGTAAGGCTGCAGCAGCAAAACCTCTGTCTGTAAAGAATTCAGCAACAGTAAGTTTTACTTATGCTAAATTAAACTTTTCATATGTTCATTCAAAAGAAGATGGTGTTTTAGGTCTTGCAAAATGTACATAAACATGCTTGAAGTACATTGGCTGGCAATACTTTTTTACCTTTTTTGGGAATGAAAGTCGGGTCAGCCCTTATCCCAAAGTGTCAATATTTGACGAGTGGGGAATAAGCTCAAAAATCAACTTTTCTTACAAATTGGACCTTTTACAATGTTCAAAAAACACATTATCTTTCTCATACTGTCCATTGTTGCAACACCTCTATTCACCCTCTGTCTGACGCTCCATTTTAGTGGCCCCCTCCTCCTGAAATGCCCAGTCTGCTGTGATTGGTCCGCTCTCACAGGCCCGAGAAGTTACCAGCCACCATGTTTACACATCAGATGGGTCAGTGTTTTGCAATTATGTCTGTGCTGGGTGCGTGGCTGAGGGGGGTGACTGTATAGTTGTGACATCATAACTTTACGGAATTCCTGATGGCTCGTTTAAAGGCACAGTTTCTGAATTTAGTGTTTTTGATACTTTAGCACATAGACCTGATTTATGATCTAAATAGACATGGAAGTCTTACTTTCTACAAAATAGGACCTTTAAATAGTATTAGTAATGCAGGCTTTTTATGTTTACATTGTGGTATTTCTACTTGCTTTTAAATCTTTCACCACTTCTTTCTCAAGGCCAAGGAGGCTGTTTTGGTCCACTTCCAAGGAAAATCTTGGTCAAATGATAACATCAGATGATCAACAACTCAGGTTTACTGGAATGAGTGAGGACACTGTTACCTGGAACTAAACCTTTTTATTTGTGCCTAATTGCTTTTCTCCAAAACGGCAAAAGAAAACGTTGCCATTTGTTTATCGGGTTTGTCGGCTCAGGCTGACTCATCACTAGAAACGTTGTACCAGTGTGGTACTGTGCATGATCCAACAGCTGCTCTGCATACCTTCCAATGCTGTCATCCTTCAAGTTCACGTGATGCGCTGCCACAAAATCACTTTCAGGGAGGGAGAAAAACATCAGTGTCTCCCACCTGGTTGGAGCCAGCACTCATCACTTAAGAGAGTAATTCTCTGTCTGCCATCCGTGAGAGGAAATTACATCCCTTTGGCACCAGGCGTGAAATCTCTATCAGTCCTGGGATGACAGGGTGTTACCAAAAGATTAGAGGGAATGCAGCGCAAATGATGCTGTTGCTATTTTCTGTCTAACTGCATTAGCGAGTGTGTAGTTTCACTAAATACGAGTATAATAACCCATACATCCAAAGACATAAGTGATCGTTTTCCCCTCGGGGTCTCTGTACTTCTGGTGTTTATATTTCAGCGAAGGAGAATTAGCTGCGACAGGTGCACACAGATCTCCTGCCCTCTCCTGAGAGGTAATATTTTCCATTTTTCGACAGGGTGATGACACAGGAGGCAGTTTTATGGGGAATGCTCCCAGCAAAAGGGTGGCAGACTGAAAGGTGATCAAAAAGCTATTCAAGTGTTTTCCTGGCAACAATAGTTCCCTATGTGATCAAAGCTACAATGCTGACTTTTCTATAGTCCGGTTTTGGTAGATGGTTTCATTCATAGCTTCACACAATACTCTCAATGCACAACAATTCACAGTTTACTGTATATTGTCAGTGCGGATGCCTTTGGAGAGACGTTAACCCTTAATCATCACACGTGTTGATGTGCTGAGTTGGATGAAAGGCTGTTCACGACTGAACCTGAGCTCCGCAACAGCTTCAACAAACATACCAATCTCTCAGAGAAAAAGACCTTACAGGAACAGGAACAAAAAAGAAACTTTAATCAGTCCAAGTGTGAAAATGTCTGAGTAAACTGGAAGACACACGATAGAAGCCTGCGGTTAATGAGTTATCAACACGTGGCATACTGTCGGTTACACATGAATTAGCTCTGGTTTAGGGTCAGGAGGATCCAGACTTCAGTCCACTCCATGCTCACTTCCTGTGTGACAGGCGCACACACATGCAGGTTTATCAAAATATAACAGAAAACTGCTCCCATCAGCTTTTATGATGTTTGTTTTGCGCTCGCCATGGCAGCAGATGGTGCCTGCTCCCTTTATTCAAAACAACAGGAAATTGTGTTGCCAGAGACCTGATCAGCATTGAGGCGACCTGTGTGGAAGCAGCTGATAGGAGGGTGACTGATACATGATCACCTGTGGGATACAAGAATAACTTATTTAATAGAAGCTGTTGTTGTAAGAAGGTTGAGTTTAAAAGTGAATTGTTCTGTTTGTTATGTTGTATAGAAGTTTCTGCAAACCAGTTTCTGCAAACCATAGATGTGTTCAAATTGGTACGTGTCATAAGATCATGTCATCATTTCTACAATATGTGTCATATCACGATAACATTGCATTCAATGAGCTGACTTTTTGTACCATGAGGCAGAGGGGGTGGTGGTGGCTTGTCAGCATTTGACACATTTCATCATTTGTATGCATGAAACCACTGGATATTTTTTTCAGGAGACATTAGGACATTTTCCAACTGGGAACCAAGTATTTTAAGCCTCAACAGGATAGTTTACCCACCTTAACCAAGGGTTTTCTGTGCCTAAACCTAAACAGGCCATATGCACAGCATTGTCAAATACATAAAACTGAAAATTGAGCCTAAAGAAACATGAAGTTGCAACCTGTCCATGATTTGCAGAAACGGACATTGCCAAAATGTATTCTAGTGATGGGCTGGGTTTTGAGTGCCAATCAAATCTCATAATATTCTCAATCATATCGTAAAGCCATGTGGAAAATATGATGGGAATATTGAATTCATTAGTTCGTGTAATAATTTTACAGACTCGTAAAACATTACGTTACAGACTCCTCATCGTCCACACAGATCTTTCACGCGTCCCATCTGCTACCATTTTTCATCTCTTCGCTGATGTGACATTGAGGTCACGTCTATTTATTGGCTAAGTCTGTTTCCCAGTCTCATTTTGTTATTACTGACGTGCCAACTTTTCCACCTCATCCAAGCGTAATTCTTTTTTTTTTTTTTGAAAGCCCACAGAAGTTGTGACGTCGTCAGTAGTGGTTCTAAGAAAGACAAAGCGCTGACTTGGGAAATTTTAAATCCTTACTGAGAAGGGTAAAAGAAAACAAAAAAGAGCTGTCAATAATCAAAGATTAGTGAAGAAGTGAAGAAAGCCATGGTAAGAAGGGTTATGCACTTACTTTTGGCAAATTTGGGGTTAAATGTCAGCAGAGTCCTGTGCTGTCCTTGACCATATGAAAATCAAAGACGAACTTTTCCATCCGGCAGATCGGGAGCAGAAGGACAGGTGACGCTGACAAAGTTTACAGATGGCGTCCAACATATTGCGAGACAGATCTGGGGCTATTTTGGAAAATGGTTTGAGGGGCTTTCGAGCTTGTTGTGAAATTTTTCCACTGCCTAGAACAAATGTGACAGTCAGAGTCTCAGTATGCCGGGGCCTGTCAAGACATTCCTCCCCTCCAAAACCGACATCCAACTTCTCCCCCTCTCATCTCCCCATCCATACACCACATCTGAAGGCTGAACAGGAAGAGAGGTGCAGACACAACAGTATAAATACCGTATGTACTTACATCTATTTTACGACTGAAGTACGTACATTAAGTTTGAGTGAGTTATTTCCTAAAAAGCATCATCTTTTTTTGTGCAGTTTGAAGGTGATGTTAAAACATTAATACATGTTCAAGATAACGATCTATTCAACATGAACCAAAAGCCTGTTTTGCATTTCCAAGGCTGGGGTTCAGCTAATTTGTCTGCCTGTTGCTAAATAGCCAGTAGACCAAACACATCAGTGAGTAGGTGTTCAAGCTCAGTCAACGACTGAATAATGTCACAAACTGTCATTAAAATTTATGAAGCTTGGGAGCAATGTTCTTGCTCTTGCTGCACTGTATGGAAACTATCAGTGTCTGGATTTTATTAAGCAACTCAGTCACATTCCAACGTTCACACACAGCAGTGTTGTATTATACCTTATGAAATATAAGGCAAATCTGATTTACAGTGCACCTGTTTGTGCCAAAAGAAAAAAAAATACTTTGGATACAATAAACAGCATCCACAGTTTAACTTAAAGGACAAAATCAATGATCCAGTCATCTGCTGTGACAGTACTTTCGCTTTTATGCATTAAAATATGACATATCATTAATATAAATATTTCAAGAGGAAAACATTCTGTCAACCTAATTTTTCTCACCCTCAGTGTTGTTTTCTTCCTTCAGAAGCCCATTTATCTGCCTCATTAAAGATGAGCGTCCTCCTCACGTTACCCTGCCCCGGGTGAATGAGAGCCGTCGCCAAGCTGCATTTCTGAATGTGAACAGTGATGGTGAGGACAATCATCTTGGCCTTAATGAAGAGACTCAACCAGACAGATTTATGACTCCAGTTGTGGCTTGGTAACTTGCCAGGAAAAACTGAAGACTCAGGTAGACAGAAGCTGATACTAATTTTATCTGCTTCTTCTTAGTGAGAAACCAACCTCCACATCAGTGTTGGCCTGTGTCATCTTTATATTTCCCAGCCGTTTAAATTAGACCAAAGTAAGGAGTCCTGACTAAATACCTTCGCTACCTCTCTCTGTGGTAGACTGATGCATGCAAGGCCTTGGTTTCATTTAGCGAGGGTCATTTTCTCTTTTTAACAGACCCAATTCTTTACCAACTTCTCTGTGCCAGAAAGCAATATTCATTATTACTGGAAAGAATTTTGAATGAGTCACTTGCAGGGACGGCAGCGTCAGAGAGAAAATGGCTTCTGGGTATGCCAAACGCTAGGCTGGTTCAGCCCGCCTCTTCAGCACAAAACCCCAAAACAGTTTAGAAGTTTATCTGGCGCATTTAACCAGAGAGAATATCAGTTCAATCTGTGAACCTCAGGGTACAATCAGCAACCTCTGGCTCTCCCAAAACAGACACTCCTGCACAAGCCTGAACTGACAGAAATAAATAGACACAGAACACTGCATACCGCTCTGAAGGCATTCACAAACAGGATCATGGCAGAATTTACATTAAACAGACAACCTCATACAAACACTATGGGTACAGATAAATATACTATACTACACGTAACCACAGGTGTGTGTGCCCCCGCACAAATATAGACTCGCACACAGACACATGTATTTATACATGGACCGCCACACACGCTCTGCTTTTAAATGTTTTTATCTGCAACCTCTGCTGCTCTGTTAGATAAATCTGCTCCATCGAGTAAAAGCTTCCTATATAAATATGAACTGACATGCTGTATATTAATTTTTCACACTGGGGAAATTTTGGGTTTATATGTGCAGCAGTCTGGCTCTCATTTATCATGTGTTTTCACACACAAGGTTTCTGGTTTGGCTCAAATCATGATTTATTGCGGACAAAATTATCCTGATGTAAATATCTTAGTGATTTATGTCAAGTTTCTACAATAAATAAAAAGCTTTCCTTTGTCCTTTCCCTAATCTGGGAAATGGATGTTTTAGATAGCAGCTCATAATGAAAATAATAACCTGCCCTAGGTTCACAAGTTTTTGTAGATGTGATCTGCTGTTTTTCTGTGATGGAATTACTTCTATTCAATTTTGTCCTGTTTGTACTAGTTCTGTTTTTTGTTTGTTTTTAATCCTTTGAAACTATTGTATGATGAAATCTGAGATTAAGTCAGAACATGTTTCATAAATGCGAGTGTTGGATTGCAAAAACACGTCCTGAGACGGAGAGTGAAGGAAAGTTTGGGTGTTTTCTTTCATGCAGCACACACACCTGCTCATGCACACATACATATAAATACACACATGCATACTTGAGTGCAAACACATAGCACATGTAATATTCACACAAGTAAAGGCACAAACACCCTTCCTCTCAGTGTACTTAAGGTGATCTGTGTTTCAGACCATAGAGATGAGGGTCCTTTGGGTGTAACAGGAAATCCCTGTTCGCTGCGGGTGTGCTGATATCATTGTTCCCCCTGGAAACTCCTGGACAAATATGCATTTGTTCCCTGTGAAATCAGAGGAAACATTCCACGCAGCTTCACATCAGGACGCAGATCCTCCAGGGAACGCAAGCCGGGATGTCCTGGAAAGTGGCTGTTTGGTGAATTCATTAGATATTAGCCTGCAGGATCAAAGAAGGTCAGTCAGTGTAGTCAGAGCGGCAGCCTCATAATCTCAAGGTAAATGTCAAGTTCAAGTGAGCTTGAATTTGAGTCTTCTTATTGACAAACAGTGTTCAGTAAGCCTAATCTACCTCAAAAATTCAAAATAAACCCTCAAGGGAGAAGTCACATGTACTTACCTGTGTGAAAATTCATCAATGTCTGGTTTAGAAACAGACAACCTTGAGATCCAAGAAGTAGCAGAGGTCATTCTGCATTCTTGCATCGTCCTAAGAACTCCCAGACACTTTTAATACTCTTGCAACACCCAAATTAATGAAACTGCAGACAGAAATTGAAAAAATTCCCAGAGACTTGCTTGCAATCAAGGATACACCAGATTTCACCAGATTTGGCCTTGGCCCATGAGAATGAAGTAATGAAGTAAAAGTACTAAAACCTCAATGTTTAAATACTCAATTACAAATAAAAGTCATTCAAAATCCTAACTCATAAAAAGTCAAACTAAAAGTACCTGTTATGCAGAAAAAATGCACTTGTGACTGATATATTATTATATATTGATGTATTAGGTAACGCTTTATATTAATATCCTTGTAATAAGGATTAGTTAATAGGTGATAAGGCCCTTATGAGTCTTTAAATGATTTGTATTAACATCGCTGTGTTTATAAGACTATGAGTGTTAATAATAGCATCATAAACACATTTGTTGTGTGATTATAAGACACTATAACCTGTAGCTGTCAGGTAAATGTAGTGGTGTAGATGTATACAGGAGCATAAAATGGAAGTACTTCAATTCTTTTACTACAGTACTTGAGTAAATATACTTAGTTACTTTTCATCACTGAGGGCAACATATAGGGTGCAGTAGGCCAGCAGAGTTGGTATTATCAGCATTAATTGCCTTCTACATGATAGATACATTGTTTAATACTCATATAAACTGCAGACAGTGGGATCAACACAGGTTATCATTAATCTCATTTTTATCTTGGAATGGTACATAGACACGATGAAGGAAGCAAATATGTGGTATGTAACACTGCAGCTGGTTGGAGCCTCGGGATAAAAGAACAGCTAACCGACGGGACGCTGAGGGACAAGGTGTAACTATCTACTAACTCCAGTGGCTCATCCACTGACAAATGTGGTGACACAAAGGAAGCAGAGAAAGATGGAGTCGTATGAGCATGTTGTCTGTGCACTGGTGTGAATATCGACAGATGCTACCGCTGCAGCTGCTCGGGGCCTAAAAGTTGTCAAGGGTCCAGGTAAGAATGAGAATAGTAGAGCTTAACTCCTTTAACTTTTTCCATTTGTTCTGTGTGGTAGTTCTTTATCACTGTGGTTGTTACATATTTTTACCACAAGCAGGTTTTTTGTGGCAGTGTTTGGCCCTTCTGAAGAGCCCCTCTTCAAGTTTGAGTGACAGACATGCAGCATCGGCAGCAGCAGCAGAAGACGGCGTACACAGCAAGGTTTTATCACGGCAGGGTCTTCCAACTTTTCATGTTTCAAGTTTTTCTTGGGCTCATTTTTCAATTAGCAAACTGTTTTAATAATAGTCAGCTGGCTCAAGTTATGTTGTCTTTCGCATTTACAGGTTCTAACTCAGTTCGAACCCGGTGACATTACGGTTGCCTTTAGGTGTGCAATTGTCTGGAGCGGTTGTGCATCTGTCTGTGTGTGTGTACACTTGTGTTTGGGACGAGGGGGAGGGGTGGTACTTGCACTGGAGCCAAATGCAATTATGTTACGTTGCAGTGTGTGTATGTGTGTGCAAATTGCTCTCAATAGAGCATGCAAAGGCTGTTTTATCACAGCACTGTGGTTGTACCTTGGAAATTTAGTGATCTGCTTGTCAGACTTCAGTGCTACCTCCCACTTCAATAGTAGTGAGGTCTCATTACGGCAGACCAGAGACGCACCAAAACTTAAGAAAACATCCTCCAGGGACCATGGAGAATTTTGACTTTGTGTATACTAACCGACCAACATCTGCACCCTTATTAGTCTCAACCATTAGCTGAGCATAAATCTCCACACAGCATTGGTATCCAAACTGTAACACAGGCCGAGAGGCAATAACTTCCTGTGCTGCTCTCTCCTCCACACTCTCACATGCTCTCATGTCAACACCGTCCTCACCCCACCTCACCCTCGGGCCAGCCAGCCAGACCTCCTCTCCTCTCGCTGAATGCTTGTCTGTCAGAATCGTTCTGTGTGTGTTAATCCAGGAGCATTGTGGCGTTGTATTGTCGCCGTGCTCGGAGCCAGGGATCGCCCTGACCGCTCTGAATGCCCAGCGTCCCTCTGTTCTGCCTGCTGTGTTTCTGCTTTGCTGTCACTCACTTTCCTGGCCTACTTTTTTTTTTTTTTTCTACTGTCTGTTCATTACATCCAGGCCCTGGTGTCTAAACAAAAGAGGCTGTTGTTTACAGGATGCTTTTCAATGGTCAGGATGCTGGAGCTGCCGCATCAACAAATGAGATGCAAAGTGCAGAGGACTGCGGGCGTGTTTTTCGATTTAGTATGACAAACATTTTGCACAGAGAGAGGTGCTCTGCAGGAAACAGCTTGCACTGGTTGAGTTAAACTTTAATCAAAGAGCTGCAGTTTTCATGACCATATACAGTAGTTATGTCACACTAGAGTTGAGACCAGTGAGTGAGAGAGGATAGAGCTGATGTAATCCAGCCTTCAAACTCTTAACAGCTCTTAAAAAATGTAATCTAGCCAGTTAGCTTGTTATGCTTGGTAGCATCTGACAAGCCAAACTCAAAGGAGCAAAACTTTCTGTTGTTTAGTTTGTTGAATGATGTGAATGAATAAAAATGTCATGCAACTCCCTTGTACCTTCCCTCTGAAAGCACCTCATGTTGTTTGTATTTGCAATCTTAGAGGCAAGAGATGCATAAAAGAGTCCAACAAACTACAAAGGATAATCTTCTTCTCAGACATGTATCCACACATGGCAGAGACAAAACTTCCCCGAGCACCACTGAGTCACTTTTTCTTTGTCCGTCTTTTTGGGGGTTGAATGTAGTCCTTGTTGCAGAAAGTTACAAATATTCCATTTTCCACCCCTCCCTTTCCTTTCAGGGCTCGTCGATAGTGCGTCCCGCTGTCCCGTAACAGCTTGAGAACTGATTTACTATGAACAGTGTTGTCTTCTCTGTTACTCAAGAAATTATTGTAGATACAATTGTAAGGTAGTCTAAAGGTACTTGAGTATCATTTTTGGAAGATTTTTTAAATGTTGCAATTTATCTGGCAGCTTCAGTTATGCGTTGATTTGTTGTTTGTTTGCTTTGGGGTTCTTTCAACATGATATAAAGTCAAGAAAATATGACTGTAGGGTAATAATCAATCTCCAAGATATTAATTTTTCCACGTACTCTGAAAGTTTGTTGTCACAATGACAATTTGGCATCAGGTTTGTAGAGTTTTGGAACATCTTGATAGATGTGTTTCTGATGTTCCCACACTATGCATGCACACATGTTTTGTGGTGTTTACTGTACACACGTGTGAATGTAGGCCTGTTTCATTTGCAGACACACTTAGATACAAGCGCTCTCCCTCAAAACACTCACGCACAGATTTTAAAGGCTAATTCCACAAATTTTACACACTAAAGTGCATGTGGAGTCTTTTTTTTAACCATTTTTAACCCATAAACAAAAAAAACAGAACATTTTTTAAACTAAAACAAACATATAAACACAAAGAAAACAAACATAAAGGTATCATGTATCATGCAATAAATACATTCAAGAAAAAGACATAGATCCTTACAGATTCCTGAGGTTTTCAGTGATTTACAGTTCTGCAGGGCATGTAATGTTTCAGTATAATGACCGATTTCTATGTTGATTTGTTGTATGTGTGTTTTCTCTTTAGCCCACTTGCATTTGTGAATATATAATTTTCCATATAGAATAAAGAAGTTAGTTTTGGGAAGTCTTGGAATCTACTAAATTGCCTCCAGTGATGTCATTCAGTGGCTAGGCTGCATTGTGGGTAACAAGAAAGTCCAGTCCACCGGTCCAGAATTGCACTCATGTAACACTGTTGGACAGCAGAACCAGAGAAGTCGCCTTTCATCCCACACATTATTCTTCCTTTTCAAAACCTGGCACCTACATTACCCACAATGCAACATAGCCACTGAGAGGTACATGCAGCTTCCTCTGGAGCCACAAAAAGTATACATTCTACTTTTTTCACATATGCAGAAGTACGAGATGTAAGACCTGTAAACATATATTAATGTGTAAAATTGCTGTTGTTACCCTTTAAGAAAAATGGACCCCATATCACATGTGCACACCTGAAAACAAACTTATGATTCTATAACTTCACATGAGGTCAAACGAAATCATCTCCATCATGTGAAGCAGCTGCCTGAGGAACATTTCATCCTGCTGTGGTTCTTGTTTAGACATCTGAGGACCTGCAGATATTCTAACAATGTTGGCTGGTGTGTTCGGAGCACGAAACAGCCCGGGAGTAATAAATCCACACACACTCCACACAAGAGGTTTGTGGTAAATCAACTCAACAGGTAGAACAGTGGGTTCAACTACAGCAGCAATAATAACCAGGCTTTTATAGTCACAAAGTGTGTGTGTGGGTAAACATGTGGGTGTTTCTTTCCAAAGCACAATAAGGCCTGAGGGGAATTGTTCACTGATGTTTGAATAATTGAAACTTACAGGTGGTTACATTTTCCCAAACATCATGTTAAGAGTAAGAAAAGCCTTCACATGACTAACCACTTTTTAAAAAATATTAGTCCTTCAGTTGTAAAAAGAAAAAGAGACCTGCAGGCTGTGTTCTGATCATGCTTGATCACATGAAAGATGGTTGGTGTAAACAGCTGGCATCAAACACTGCGGACCCCATGGCTCATGACTGGAGGTCAGTACACTGCACAGTAGTGTCAGTCATCACTGAGCTCGTGAAATGGTGCGGGGAAGTGACTTTGAGCTTGTTGTGTCTCCTCGGCCCCACGCTGCGCTGCTTTCCATACGGGGCGGGGTGCCGCTCAGTCCGGCGCACAGCGCAGAGCGCACCGTCACCAGCTGCTCTCCCTGCACCGTCTGACTGTACAACATGGGTCTGGAAAAGGAGAAATCGGACACCAGCATCATTATGGACGAAGATGAGTTTAACAGGTCGATAGAGCCCATTCTGTCGAAGAAGGGGAAGTTGTATACGGCGGCGCCGGACCGAGATCCAAACGATATCAACGCGCACTTGAAGGTAAAGTCCGAACAATCAGTGGAGTTTCTCTTTGAAAGTGAAACCACACAAGGTGGCTGTTGTCAAGTTGAGTTATCTACAGTTACTAAGCAATGTAACCTCATTGTTTTTATTGTACCAAACTGCGAGATCGGTCATCTGAAGCGTGAATACCTGGAAGTCGCCTCCTGCGCGTCAATCCATCACCTCCACCGACCTTCCTGCCTGCCTGCCTGCCTGCCGGTGCTGATTATTTTCCATGCTCATTGTGTGTCCGTGCCTTGTGTGATCTGACAGGTCGGTTTTGAAGATGTCATCGCGGAGCCCATCTCCACACACAGCTTCGACAGAGTGTGGATAGGAAGCCACGCCGCTTTCGAGCTCGTCAAATTCATCTTTTACCGCGTGCTGACCACGCTGCTGGCCGTGCCCATGGCTTTCATCCTCGGAGTGGTGTTCGGGGTGCTCAGCTGCATCCACATCTGGTAGGAAGAAGTTCCTCTCAACCTGCAGGGTTCTGCTAGGTGCTTATCTGAGCCGAGGCTGTCTGGCAAAGTGCCAAATGTTACACATACAAGGAAAAATTAAGTTATTTTACCAAGAAATAACACAAAAACATCGTATGAGACATAAAATATTTGGAAAATATGACAAATACTTGTAATAAATATATTAAAGAGATTTTTAAAAATGTTCCATAACTGAAAATATCAAAACATCATCATTAAACTTATATTTGGTGCTGCTAACACATTATAACTTCCAATATGGAGCTTTTAAAAGTATTAAAGTGATGCAAAAGTCTTTAAAAACACTAGTAAAGTATGATGATATCACTTAAACACAGTTTAAATTGCTGTGGGAACATTACAGGATCATTATGGGACTTTTCCTGAGGGGCCCACTGCCTTTTTCCAGCATGCTTATTCTGGCTCTTTAGGAAAACATTGACACAGGTTATTTTTAAAAGTTAACGTCACATGTAGTTAAACGTTGAAGCGTTTTGTCAGCGTTTTGTTTTTATACCTTTATTTGGATAATTGTGTCATGCATATGTCGGCTAAACGAGCCTGCATCAAGTTAAACCAGCTGCAACAGATGCACATACGTTCCCGACCACAAGCCAAAGAGTCCATTTATTAACACTTGATGAAACAACATTTTATGCCGCGAAGTAAGAGCTCTGTGGAAAGTTGGAGGAATGTTGAGTTCCACTGGTTGTGGAAAATAAAACGCCCCATGCCCTCAGCCAGATAGCTGGCATTCTAACACAACACACAGGCCTGTTTGCAGACCAGAGTGGGACATTCTTCACATGCAGATAGAGAGCTGCAGTTACTTTCGCATGACCTTTCACCCAGGTGAGGTCACAAGATCTGGAAGATTCCTTCAGCTGTGGCGTTTGAGGGAGGAAGTCACTGCAGGGATTCATCAATAGAGGACAGAGAGGTGACGCCGAGCTGGTCAATACGTGAGGAATGTCAGGAAGGGAGATCACGCAGAGGGGTGCTGCTTCAAAGGAGAACGCAGCTTTCTCAACTCTGTTCATTTTAGGGAATACATTGGAGCGAAGGTCACAGGCGGCTGGAATTTAACAATGCGATGCAACTCTTAGTAGAGCTTTCTTTTAAAACAGAGCTACAAACCACTTAAAAGATAAGACAAGAACAGTAGGCGATAAGATAACACAAATGTCAGACATCAGTTATTTGAAAAAGATGGCAAATATGTGTCAAAACATCATATTAAACCCTCTGACTGACTGGAAAATGTCTTTTTAATTATTGTAAACGCATTTGAAACATATCTCAATCATTGTGAAGACAAATTGACAGTTTGCAGAAACACTGATGGCATCACCACAGATGCTGACAGGGCCGAGAATCAGAGCAAATAGATGTCACTGAAATTCAATGAAGTGTCCCGAGAATGACGATTAAGGAAAAGAAAAAGCCTAGTTTAGTCATTTTAAGGGTTAAAGATCGTACACACGTTCATATTGCTTTTTTGCGACACAAGAACAGCTTGGCCTCGCTCTTGTGTAGTCCATGCAACATTTCTGGAGCTTTACAGCAAAACAGTATTGCAGCATTCTGGTAAACAGCTGAAATGGATGGGGACTTGTTTTTTGAAATGTAAAAAACACCTGAAAAAAAACAAAAAACAAACACAAAATGGCTCCATACATGTCTCGGTTGTTTACTTCAGTCAACTTTAGTTGTTTATGAAAATGATTTCATAGACTGCGAAACTTCACCTCACCTCTCCATATGCATGGGGTTGAGTAGGAAATGACTGAGTTTTAATTTTCAGTTAACTTACCCTGCAATGTTGAATTTACAAGTCCCCATCAGCAGCATCCTTGGGCTAAAAAAAGCAAAGCCAGCTGGGCAACATTTTCTAGAATACGACTCTAAAGTGAAAGTTAAGTCACATGGTGTTTGACTTGAGACTTATTTAGGAGCAGAAACAGTATATAATATTCATCATAATTATTATTCATTAGTATTTAATCACCTGTAACCAAGAATTGTTGTTTATTGTCTCTACAGTAGCTCAAAACAGACAAACCACTGGCTCTAGAGAGGACCTTTTGCGTTTTCAGTGGAGGGTGAGATGAGGGGTATTCAGTTGGTTGCAATCTGCAATCTCACCACTGTGTCCAACTTAATCCAACACATTTGACCTTTTAAGAAATCTAATGAAAATAATAAAATAAACTAGTAGCCTCATGTACTTACCATTTATTGCACTTCCTGAAAGCATCATTTCCCAGCATGAAGCGACCCTTTGACTCTGTCCCTCCAGGTTGGTGATGCCGGTGATCCAGAGCTTCTTGATGCTCTTACCGTCGGTCCAGGTGGTGTGGAGGAGTCTGACAGATATGTTCATAACGCCGCTCTTCCACAGCATGGGAAAGTGCCTGTCCTCCATTCACGTGAAGACCAGCGAGAACTGATGCAGACACCTCTTTGAAACGTAGGACAGATTGAAGTCAAAGGAAAAAAAGAGTGAATGATGCTTGTAGTGGAATACATGAGCTCTTTATAAAGTAAAATAGGAAATCATGAAGAGTCCTGCACACAGTACTTTACACATAACTATTGATACATACAACTGTAGATCAAAAAGAAATTGGGCTTGGTAATTTGATAATTTGACATCTTCACAGTGGGCTCAATTTGGTGAAAAACTGAACATTTTATAAATATTTATGTTACGTATAATTGAATATCCATCAAAGTTTAGACAGGACCTGATAATACATATAGAAATGTAGTCAATTAATGCTGTTAAAACATTACCTACAAACACAGACTTTAAACCAAGTGCACCCCTTTCTGTCCTTTAACCTGCAAGTCAACAAAACCACGATCGTGGTCAGTTATGATTTATTAGTCACATCACCATGGGGAAGTAAATGGTTGTGATGCTATTTTGAACTTTATAAAAAGCTCGTGTGCACCACCAAACATGGAGTTGTTTTGCTGATTGTGACCAAAAAAAATTCTTGTCATTCCATTTTACTTTGTGGCTGCGAGAATCAGTGGAGAGGAGTGTAATATTGTTGTTAGGACAAACATACTGCTGACTTGCTGAGAGATGTAATATTTCTGCTTTTTTTATATATTGTATATATTGCAAATAATTCAGCTAGAAGTTGAATGTGTTAACTGAATCAGAGTAGATGATCTGAAGAGAACTTCATATGAATATTAAGTGCTAAAATGCAGCTTGTTGCACATTTTCAGGCTTATTTTACTGTAATTGCTGCGTTGAATTCACAGTGCATTGGCAATAATATTGGGCATTTGCTTTAATATGAACCTATATATGCAAAATACAGTTGCTTCAAAACGTTACTGAACTATGTCAGAATACAGGATTGATATCATCGAAGGCTTCATATTTATTAATTACACAACGATACCTTTAGCGTGGTGAAGGCGTACCACGTATCCTATTCGAGACTCGTACTTAATTTAGAGGTGCTTGTTGTTTGCTACAGCACTGCAAGTCAGTGGACTGCATCGTGGAATCCGTCTCCCTTATTTGCAGTGGATTTGATGCAGTTGAGTTTTAGGTACAAGCCGGCCCGGTTCCCACTCGCTATCAGCTGCGCAATCTCAACTTTAGAGATCATTACAGAGAGAATCAGTGAAGAAGTGACGAAGCTAAGTGTCAAGTAGATACTGATTCTTGTGGGATTAATGCTTTTCTATCGTGCATTTTAAATTTGTCAGTAATCCAGACCCACCTCCAGACATGGAGCAACATTTTCTTTCATATGGAGAGTTTCTGTCATCTGTTTTACTTCTGAGCAAAAACATGTGACTGTTTTGCTACTACTGTGTCACTTCCATTAGAAGCTACTTGCTAATGTTGCGGTTTACTGCTGGGCAGGTCGTGCTCGGTGGGTTTATCAGTGCTCTCGCTCTCTAAAAACTGCTGCCTCTTAAAACAGGGCCGATGAGATCACAGAGATTGAACCAAACAGAAAAACTGTTGAAACAAAATAATGAACTTAAATTGGCTAAAAAGCTCAGCTGCAGACTTGGCTAGTAAGTCTTTTACTATAGTTTATCCCAGCATGCTACTCCAGTAGATATATAGATGTTTTATTTTTTTATTTTTAAATGTATGATTAGTGAAGTTTTACTGGCTAAATGCTACTGAGTCAAAATGTGTTGCACCTACAGTAGAAAACAGGAGAATATGGAATTGAAAAGTGGTATGCCAATATTAGGTGGAGAAATTATCACTGGGCTAAAATATGGATTGTCATAGTGGGTATATGAAAATGCAGAAAATAGGAGACATTGCGTTGCTAGCTAACACGCTAACCTGCTGAACTTCTAAACCAGATCACAAAGAGCGCGTCACAGATTTTCCCTCAGACAGACACTGTTTGACGAGATGTTTTGTTTCCAGCTGCCAACTGAAGGCCAGCAGTCCTGTCAGAGCTTTTTTTCCCCAATCCTTTCACTGATGTGAGACCGCTGACATGCTGCCAGCCAATAGAGCTGTTTAGTTTTTCACCTTTCAGAGGAAATTCAAAGTAGGGTTGTGCAATAGTCGAAGACGCAGGTGTGCGGCCAAAGCTTTTTCTCTCCTCAGTATTACCACGTAGCAACCTCAGCTCAGCTAATTCTCAAGTTATTTATCCATTTTAGACAAATAAATCATAATGTTGACACGTATCTGTCAGTAAAAAATACTAAAACGAATGCTTTGATTTCTTTGCATTTCATTTTCTCAGTCATTTCTAACTGTCAATGCCTATTTGGAAATTTGTTCTCCACAACCAAAATAAAGACTTTATTTCCTCCAGGTGATTTCTGTGTGTGGTTTCTTTTCCTGTCACAGAAGATGAGTGTGCTTGGGATTTGCAGCTGAGTGCCAGAAAGGTCTCGTAAATCACTTTGCTGAGATTGCATAAGTCACTTTCCTATACAAAGATGAGCTGTGGGTCGATGGAACATGACCCGAGGCTTCACTGTGAGACCTGCAGGCCTGCACGGCATTTCTACCTGTTACACTGCACAGAATATTCATTCAGCTGCAGGATTTTACATATTTCTAGAAGTGCCGTACTGCCACCACTGTTATTGCTATTTATTATATTATATTACAACTGTTACCCTCCTGCAAAGTCCTTAAATGGCTGCTATTATCTTCAGTGGTGCTCAGTTTTGACGCACGGAAGTCTTTTGTTCTCTGACGTCAGCATCTCAAGCACACATTCTTTTTGTTCTACTTTGGCCTTTTTCAAACAACCAGACCAAACCAAGTTTCTCACCATCTACAGACATACACAAGCTGCCTGAGAGGGTCAGCTGAGGGCAAAACCCATTTTTAAATGACTGTTTCTTCTGCTGCTACTACCATTACTGCTGCTTCTATTAGAAGTATTTTGTCTTTACTACCACCACTTCAATACTGTTTTTACAACTGTGTTCATCTCTATAAACAGATATCTGCGTGTGAATGTAGAATCTGTAGGCAGAGGAGCATTCTGGTTACCACTTGTAGTACGAGTAACATTAACCTATCACGTATGAGCAGGCTTTGATTGCATGCAGGTAAAGAGTCCGTGTAGAGAGCAAAAGAGACGGATGGTATTGGCTGAAATGCAACGTTAGATGCCACTTGCTATGGTTTAAAAGAAATGTAACATTTTATTAGCTTTTTCTTTTTTTAAAATGTGTCCAAACAGCTGAGCCGAAATGTTGTTTTTGGATCTCAAGTTGCCAATCGGACTGTAAAGAATGACCTGCACTTAATAGAGAAAGTTTTAATCTAGATATACATTATCTGTTATCCAGATATCTGCTGGCTACACCAGAAGCCCCGAAAAATTGTCTGTTGCCCCCAGGGGTTCAATAATCGTCAGACCATAGCCCATGGGTTAATCATTCTCCAGCACTTCCTCTGTGATAGTCAGTCTTATGTCCACAGAACTAGCACCTGTGATAGTTACATAATATAATGGATCCAGTCGTAGGCTTCATCGTGGTGTACAGACTCACTGTCAGGCCTATAAATATGAATTTATGTCACTCATGAACCACCAGTTGTTTTTTTTTTTTAAAAAAGCAGCAATCACTGTTTTAAGATCAGAAAGGTCACCCTGATGTTGAACACTGACTGTGATGACACTGCTTTTCCAGCAACATCATCAGAACTGAGAACATCACTGGCACGGAGACAGCATCGACTGTTTAACAACCTGTTCTGTCTCTGCTCTGACTGACACATTTACATGTTTTTCATAGTCGAATCATAAAACTGAAACTGCTTCAGTGTAAAAGTTCCCACAGATCCTGTTCTGCCTTGGAACTGAAATATAAAGTGAGGTGGTGTTGGGGTGCTGGAGGCCTCGTCACACGTTACATGTTGACAGCACTTTCTGCATCCTGTAACCTGAAAGTTCACTTGGAGTCAAATGCAAAAACAATATTTGACATAGTGCAGAAATGTTTTCAGATAAGAATGTTGCTAAGACATGAAACTGCTGATGTAGCCGCCTCCTCTGCAGTCCCCAGCAGCCTAACCTCTTTAGTTGAAACAGGTTCACATTTGGTATTCTGTGTTCACTGCCACACCCATTAAAGTAAAGAAGAGTATGTATGTTTATTTGTAACACATCTTAACTCTTGACTTATCAATGTTCTATAAATGATTTACTAATGTTGCTGCAGCTGAAGCTGATATTCATGACATTTGCTTTTGAACCACAATCCATCTTTTATGAGTTGTAGGTTGTTGGATTATTATTATGATTTTTTTATATATATTTATTAGGAGCACTTCCATAATGAACTTATTTTACAGCTGCAGACTTGATGGCTTATTAGAAATTGAGAAACTCATGAGTAGTTACTATTTTGCCACAAAATTGTTGTTCCCAATGCCAGAAGGAAACATGGCATCTTTAGTGAGAGAACAACATCCAACTCCAGCGGTCAACTCCACTGGTTGCAAAAAGTCAGATTGTATGCAAGCATATGAGAAACTTCTCATTTGATTTATGAGTTCAGTAAATGGTTCCCTAATGGGTTTATGGTCTGAATCGCTAGTTTCAAGTCTTCTTCAATACAGCATGATGTTCAGTTTTTAAATTATGGACCCATTTAGAGTAAAATGGATGATAAGGTGGGGTACACTTTAGGGTGTGGCTACCCTGTGATTGACAAGTCACTACTATTGCACTTGTCAATCAGAGTAAAGGCATATTTACGCACCCCAGTTCCACTCTCTCCATTAAATATGGCCTTTTCTGGCTCCAAAAACCAACATGGCGACAGATATAATGCCAAACTCTGGACTTTAAAACTGTAGTCCAGTTCTTATAAGTGATATTTTAAGCATTAATGAAGTATTTACTAAACATCATTAAGATCATTAGTTACAATTTATATACCCAAAATCAATACTTCCTTATTAGAGTGTGGTAAATAAATCTTTTAGATACCAACCCAGAGTTGCTCACAGATAAACTGCTCGACAAAGTACACGTCTGTGTGCAAGTTACTCTGAAACAGCAATAAAAAGCATGTTCAAACCCTGAAAGATGTGAAAATAACCAATTATTGAGTGCCAACAGGTTTATTTCAGTGCCTCTCCCATCACACACACACACCCATACATTGTTCCTATCATGTCCATTGGCTGGAAACAGCTGAGTGTGTCAGCTGGTGTCTCTCCCAGGTGAGTTGTTGCAAGAATGTAAACAAACCAGAGTGGCCAGCATGGCTTTAAACCTTGTAAAGCTGAGAACAACAGCTAGAGCTTCAGTTCACCAGATTTGGGCTCAACAAAGCTGAAAATATATGAATTAACTTGTTTCCTGAGGGTAGATGAAGAAAGTGTTGACAAGCAGGGTTCTATACTGAAACAGCTGAATTAATTCTGATGAGTTCTGAAATAACCTCTACTTTTTGTGTTTATATCATTTTTATTTCGAGTCTCTGGGTCTCTTCTATTACTCCTCTCTTCTTGCTCTGAGTTGGTCTCCCTGAGGCTAAGGTATGGCATATATCCACACCTTGCCATTCCCAATTAACGCCCACATTTCACTGAACAAAAAGGTTATTATACTCTCCAGGACTCTGCCTTGATCCCCAAATAAAGTTATTCCACGCCAGTTAAAACACCTCTTTTAGTCTAGGATCGCGTCAGTCTCTCCTCCTGTCGGGCAGGTTAGACGGTGACTCCCCTGTCTCTGCACACAGGTGACTCCCGGGCAACGAAGACGCGCTCTGCGGACCCGAGGAGGAAACACCGGAGGTTTCCCTCACAGCTCTGGCATTAAATTCTAGTCACGTTCACGAACTGGGCAGGAATTAGATCACTATACAGGTCCCTGAGAAGAGCCCCAGTCCTCTCAGTTTGCCTCCACGCCTCCCACTCGGCTTCCTATATTGTCTTCTTGTCTGATTCACCGCGCTTATCTGTTCAAACTGTAGGACAGCATGACAGGAGGACCGAAGGACGGCGAAACAGAAGAGGTACAGTATGGCTCTCATGTACTGCTGGCGCTATTTGTAGTTGAACGTTTTTAGCTGACACGGAGTTTTCTTCATCGGGGAGCTGATTATTCTCGCTCATGATTTTCATTCATGAGGGAAATTTGGATGTTTTTCCAACTCCAGAGCGCTGCGTCTCAAGCGTTATCATTCTCACTGGCACCTAGTCACGAACGCTTCTCCCACACACGCTCAGGGAATGTGAAGGACCATTGAGTATACATTAGCATGTGGGTGTGAGATTTTTACCTGCAAAAACCTTTATAAACAGAACCACCGAGTATTGTTTTTACGCGTAAAACATTTATATGTTTGTGCGTAAATGCGCAAAGGAGAGAAAACCTTCAACCTTTTTCTAACAGACTGTTTCAGTCATGTATCGTGAACATACCTTAGCACTATTTATGGAAGTCATATGATTGTGAGAATAAATTAGAATGTGCTTGAAAGGTTCGTGAAGGTCAGAGGACTGCGGGGGCTGAAAGGGTTTTTACGCACGCTGTTTTTAAAGCAATGGGCGCGGAAACCAACGTGTTATACATACTTTAATGTGTCCATATGTGCACAAGTAGGACTACAGATATACTTTATAAACCCTCTTTGTTCAAAAATATCTTAAATGTGTTTAGAAAAAGCCCAAGAGAGAATGTTTAATGAGTCGAAATATGCGCTTTTACGCATTTCTTAAAAATGTTGCCATGCTCGCAGGTACATGTTGAATCAACTGCATGTCAAGTCAGGGTATTAGGTTTCTGTCCGGGTGGTGAGGACCCCTTGCGGCTGGATCGAGGGGTGTGGTGCTTCACTTTCTATTCATTTAAACCCATCCCTGTTTGTGGGGCAGGCTGGTAACTCGCAGCTCCAGTCTCTCTCCCTCTCAGCGCGCTGCGCACTATCCCTCCTCCTCTTGACTCTCTTCTTTCTCTGCCTCCTCCGGATCCTGACAGGAGTTTCTGCATTCGCCGTTCATCAGAAAACAAGGGAACATATACAAACCTAACAACAAAGACATGGACAACGACAGTCTGAACGAGAAGACGATGGAGGATGTCCACACCAAGGAGATCGACCTGGTCAACCGGGACCCAAAGCGCGTTAACGACGACGTTGTCAAGGTGAGTCAAACCTGGAGAGCTTAAACTTTTGAGCTTTATATTTGAGGTTAAACTTGCAGCTGTTGTGAGCTTCCTCTCTATTTTATATGGCCAATGAAACCACGACTTCACCAGAATGCCTGTTGCAGACTTTGTATTTTACTTCTGCTCCGTGGAGCCGCCTGACAGTCACTGTAAACTTAAATAAGCTGTGGAACCTGTGCCGAGCTGTAGGAGCTGTCAAAGTGGTGTTATGTGCGGATGTGCGCATCAGAGGCGCACGGCAAGTTCTTTTGCGCACAGTGCTGTTTCCAGCAGTGTTCCCCCTCAGAGACTTTCCCCTATTAGGAAGAAGCTTTGCAGAGGTATTGAAGTTCATTGAGGCGATACAATGGCAAGCTATCCACACGTGTAAATATCTGCGCGTCCGCACAAGCAGCGGACTTGAAAACCTGAACATCCTCGCTTCAACAGAGGAAACATTACGAATTTCCTGTTGTTGGAACACACATTTCCCACAGTCCTTGTTGCGCACGCCTTGCTGTGGGGAAAGCTGAATTCTTTCCATAAGAGAGCAGCCTGACTGCTCAAATAGGGAGCGTTTATTTTGTTTCAAGGAGTTAGAGAGTTCAGAGGGAGAGAGGCTGCAGCAGCAGAGGAGTGGCGCGCCGGGAGCCACCTGACGCGTCTGCATGGTAGCGGGGAGCAGCAGCTGTCTGAGCCCGGCCTCCCTCCTCTCCAGCTGGGGCAGTTTTTTTCACAAGAGTGGGGTCATACGGCTCTCTGCGTGGGACAGGAGGGGTCAGCTCTTTGAAATGCCTGAACTCTGCCTTGTTAAAACAGGGAAACACCCAAGTAGCTGGTTAGACGGAGGGGATATCCCTCACCACTCCCCATCTCCCCTCCCTTCTTTCCTCCCATTCTAGTCCTCTCCTCCCTCCATCCCTCCTCTGCCTCCCTACATGCCTGCAGTTGAGTCAGTGGAGCAATTCCCCATGTGTTGCTTTTAATTGGCTGCTGTCAGGTTCCAACTGATAACTGACAGTCTGAGGTCATTGATTCTGTTGATTGGAAAGATAATCAGTAGCAGTAGAAGCCCTTTTACTGTTGGGTGATTCTGTGAATAAATTCAGTGAAGCTTTATTGGCCTGTTGCCAAAGTAAATGCAGAAACAGAGTAAATACATACCTTAAAAATAGTGATTTGTACATATATGAAATAAAACTATTAGATACTGATGACTTTAAAAGTGAGAAATCCTTAGAATGAGAAGAAAAGCACATGTGAGGTTCATCTTTTACTTGAAATGTCAGTTTTCATCATGTGAAATGCTTTTTTCCAAAGGTGACATTAAGTATTCGCAGCTCATGTGCTCTTATAATTTGTGACTTCATCATTTGCGAAATGTCTGAAACCACATGTACCAGGATGTTAATTTTTGCCATGTGACATGCTGCTTCACGTGTGATACATTTGTGTAATATGTTTCACATGTGAGTAATTAACATTTGCTGTTTAGTAAATGAAAGATGGCTCACTTTGTAAACTGGAGTATGAAAAAAAAGGAAAAGTGCTCCACGTAGCCTCTACGATGACCAGCACACACAGTATGTCCTTCCTCCAGTTCTGCAACATTAACAGTTTCACCACATAGTTTTGGATAGAAGCAAAGACATTCTCATCCAACTTGTAAAATCTGTTTGTTGTTCTATGAGAAAATGGATTTCAATCTCTACTTTTCACTTTTTTCTGCCTCTGTCTCGAAATCTTCCACCGCTCTGCTTTCTCTCCCTCCCAGTTCTCCTCCGTTGTGACAGTGAGTCAGAGTCTCCTTCCAGTCTCAGAATAGAACGCAGCTTTATGATTGTCCCGCCCCTCTCCAATCAACTCAGCAGACGCTGGTGAAATGATCTAAAATCACATGCGTGCACACTGTTCAAATTAAAACCGCTGCTAGGAGCTGCTGACAGTCTGAGACTTAAGTACATTAACTCAAACACTGCGCTCAAGGGCAATTCTGAGGTACTTTTGCTTAATTCAAGTATTCTACAGTTATGCTACGTTATACATCTGCTCCAGGTTTCAGGTTATAGACTTTCAAAACAAGTACACAATGTATTCTTATAGTCAAAGTTAACTCACCGAACACTGCGTTTAATAGTTTTAATGCAAAAAAATTCAAATGCGATGATGATAATGCGTCGTAAATGATAACCCAAGTCAACCTACTCGCTTCACATTGCGATACTTTTCATTTGGATACTTTGAGTGTATCTTTTTCATAAAACTTACATACATACATAAAATGTGGAATGCCGGATTTTTACTTTCTTACACTGTCCGATGGTTAATTTTACTTACTAAGTAAAGGCTCTTGATATTTCCTCCACCACTGCTCTTAACTGTTTGGAAAAGCAGACGAAATGCCTTTGTGCAGACTTAATGAGTATTTTCGAGAAAACCTCCGACACATGCGGAGAAATACTTTTAGTTTATGTCCTCTCGTGAGGAACCCAGAGGCGCTCACTGCCTCCCTCTGGATGTCAGAATAAACTCTGATGAGCCTGTAGTTTTTACAGTGTGCTGTATACAGCGGCTCGGAGGTGCTTTGGGGTCAATGAAACAGATCTGCCAACTGGAAGCGTGTTTGGTGTGCCCCAATGAAAAGCACAAGCAGGGAATCCCTTCCAGCGAGCCTCATTCTGCAATCCACCGTGACCGCACACACCCCCGCATGCAGTACTCACACGTAAATGCGTGTACTGTGCATGCAGACATTCTGTATGTAGTGTATATGCACACACACACACACACACACGCAATGCATTCTTGTAATCAAAGGAATACAAGCTGTTCTCCTGTAGCGGCTGCAGCTGGCCTCAATCACCTGCCCACATCAAACAAGTTCCTTTACTAACGTGCATGTGGAGTTTTCCCTGCAAAGAGAGATTTTGCCTCTGGAGATTTAGTGAGTCTTTATATAGCAGCAAGGAGGGCTCAGTGGAGTAAAAATGCCCCCACTGGAGACAATTTTTGAGAAGGAGTTGTGAGAAGTTTGAACTCGGACAGCAGACCGAAGGTCAAATTGAAGGAATGAAACACTCCCTCTGGGACTGCAAGCCTATGATTGGTTCACTCTTGATCATGCTTGACTACATCACTCTGGGATGTTGATCCAATCAGATACTTTTTGTCATTTTGTAAAAAAAACTAAATCATACCACTGGTTTCTGTGCTTTTATCATCACTCAATGAATCAATCTTGATTCGTACGGCGCCAATTCACAACAAGAGATAACTCACGACATGGTCTAAACGCAGGTTGTAACAGTAAATGTGTTGTGTTCTATTGAGTGGAAGAAGTAAACAAAAGTGTCAGACACATCTTTTGTTTTAAAGGGTAACTCTGCCAGAGTTACACATTCAAGTGGGTTTACAGGTCTTAAGAGTTGTACCTCATATGTGAAAGGAAGCTGCATGTAATCTGATAAACTGCCTCCAGTAATGTCTAAGTTGCATTGTGGGTACTGTAGGCTCCACTCCTTAAACACTGTTGGACTCAAAATTGACAATTTATAAACAAATCAACAAAATCAGTACAGCAGAACCAGATTTACCTCCTTTTCCTTCAATGCATTCTTCTTCCTTTTCAAAACCGACATTACCCACAATGCAACGTAGTCTCTGAGTGACATCAGGAGGTCATTTTGGAGCTTCCTCTGGAGCCACAAAAGGCTTTGTACTACTTCTTTTACATATAGGGAAATAGGGATATACTTTTGAGACCTGTAAACACACTTTAACATGTAATCACTAACCTTGTTGCCCCTAAAATTTCTGCATATGAAGTCAAAGGTCTATGAAACCATTTCAGACTTAATGCAGTGTGATTTGTTTTCATCCAAATGTCATGCAAATGTACCAAAACCAATGGCCAAGTCACAAAAATACATGCAAAAGAGGGGTTGCATCACATAAACAACATCCACCAAATCTTTTTTCACTGATTCATTAAAACTGATTAAACATTTGGCAAGTAATTCTTCCTAAAAGTGAAAATTATAGAGGGCGAGTCTGAAGTGGCTCTACGATATCAGTGAAAAACACTAGAATCTGCAAAAAAGCATTTTAGGTCAAAAAGTGTGTTGAATTAATTTGTGAATTGGCATTTAGAGCTTTAATGTGAGAAATGATAGAAACTTGTAGCCACTTCATTGTTTTAAGAAGAGGATTCTGAATCAAAAGTACACTTAAAGTCTTTTTAGGTGAGTAATATGTGCTTACAGTCCCTGCATATTGGTCATTCACAGTATGTCTCCGCTGTCAATCATCCTAATCTCTCCCCTGAACTAAACCAAACATTTCCCCTGACTACCAAAGCCCTCAAACCAACAAAAGGGTCCATTAATGTGGTATGCTCTGACCTTTTCCTCCAGAGACCCACTTTGTCTATTCAAGCATAGTTGACAGCCTGGAGATAGAGCTCTGGAAATAGCCCTTCGCCTTATTTACTCAATAATACAGTCGCCTTGCCAACTGGTCACATGCTGACCCCGAGACTCGTTGTTTCATATCAAACCTCTTATTGGACCGCGGCGGTCCAGGCTTTCACCCAACTGCAGCAAAGTTATTATATTTTAAATGCTTTTCATACTGCGGATGCTTCTATTTGATTATAATTGAGTTTCTTTATTCCAATTAGGATTCAACTTGAAGTAGTAACATATTCACATAGCAGCCATCACACTCAGGATGAGAAGCTCTGGTTGCAAGTCCTATAAATGTTGGGGATCTGACAAATTGTTAGCATTTTACTGCTTCCTGATTGACCTGCAACTGTAGAGATGATGGATAGTGAAAATCTGGAGGGACATCGGGCCATATTTAAAGACAAAACAATATTTTTGGTAACCCATTAGCTTCTGTTTAACAACTAGCATTAGCATTCAACCACTTCCTAGCTAACATTACTGTTTGATAGTGTTACACGATACAATAGAAAAGATGGAAATTCATTCTAAAATATCATGGCCACAAGCCTGGAAGTGAGTCACACTGGAGGTAATCAAACAGTAATGTGAGCTAGAAAGTGGTTGAATGCTAACGTTAGCTAAAGGGTTATCCAATGTGGGGGGCAACCGTCATTCCGACATGTCGCCATTCCGACATGAGGCCCTAATTGTCGGAATGGCAACACACTAATTAAACGTCCCACCATTCCGACAAATTTTTCCTCCTAAGGTCGGAATGGCGCTATTTTTTCGTTTTTCAAACGTGTTGCCATTCCGACACATCTTTTAAAAGGGTTAAGGTTAGGGTTAGGGTTATGGGTTGGGTTAGTATTAGTCTTGTCGGAATGCCGGGACGAAACTTTGTCGGAATGGCGGAACGTTCGCATGTCGGAATAGCGGTATGTCGGAATGGTGACATGTCGGAATGGCGGTATGTCGGAATGGTGACATGTCGGAATGGCGGTATGTCGGAATTTTGGGATGTCGGAATGCCAAAATGTAACCATCAAATGTCAGAAACTGTTGAAACTAAAGGTGATGATTTTTCTTTGTAGACTAGATACTAAAGTGCCAAACCTCATGATAATGATAATAATTATTCCATGTGATGTTGCATAAATAACGGTATTTAGAAAACTCAAACTGGAAAGAAAAATGCAGCAAACAGCTTCGCTATATAAAGTCAAAACTCTCCACCGTCCTGCTGTGGTCATGTTTGTGCCTCTCTGCTGAAGGCCCTCATTTAGTCTCAATCAAAGTTCTGGAAACTGAAGCAGAGTGGGTCCACTTTAAAATTTGTAGCTGTGGAAAAATTAAACGGAGGCCGCGCTGGTTTTGTGGCTGCAGTCAGATTTATATTATAAGGCTGGAGTGAGCTCTGCCAGTTGGTGCCATGTGAGAGGCTTTGTTCTGCCTGCACGGCGTAAAAGAATTGGACTCTCAGGCTGCTGTTTAAGGAGCTCTGTTGGAATATTTGTAGAGCTTTGCTCCAAAATAACACATCCAGGATGGAAAAACATGACATGTATTCTTACATCATATGAAAACACTGTGAACTCAAGCCCTAAGATCTGTTTTATAGTCTGCACTATAAACTACTGGCAGTATATTACATATTTATTGTGAGTTGCTAATATTGAATTATCAGTGCAACTGATTTACATTATAGCATATATGTGAGTAGAGAAAAAGTGTAAAAAGGTTATGTTGTGGTTTTATGAGGTTATGCAGGACTGGCCCTACTGTAAAACCATGTTTTTTACACAAGGGTTTATATGTTTTTTGTACTGATTCGATAAATTATATGTAGCATGTTAATTAGTTAGCCCCAGAGCTGCTGGCTACCTTTGATTCAAGTCTTTGTGCTACTGCAAGTCAAGTAAACTGGCTCCTGGATCCTGCTTCAAATTCCCAAAGTTGCATCAACCTTCTCGTCTGACTTTATGCAAGAAAGCGAATCAGCATTTTACCTAAAGGTATTCCATCAACAAGATTATTCCATTTATATGGTTATATATCTATAAATCTATTCAAACATGGAGATATGGCATTACAAAATAGAATTTGATTCCTATTAGAAAAAGGGTTCTCATCACGTCTTCCAGCAGAATGTAGGTGCTTCTCAGCTCGAAGACAGCAAACTTTCAAAGGAGTTTCAAGTCAGTATCTAAGTCAGTCAGCAGTCAGCTTGTGTCAGTGGACATCACGTCTTCAACAATGGATAGTGTCTCTAACACTTTTCCATTTCACCGTCAGTGCGACACTGGATAATATCCACATGACCTATTGATATTGCAGCCATTAGACCTCAGTAGCCCAACTGCTCTGTTAGACGAGACACAGTCTCCAAGTAACTGTAAAATAAATATTGACTCTGCACTCAGAAGCCTGTGGAGAGGATGAGAAAGAGAAGGAGAGTCGGCATTGTGTTTACAGTGTGCGAGCTGCCACTTCTCCCTCCGTTCTGCAGGTCAGGTGATGCCAACTTGCAGGGATTGTCTCCTTTAGAGGTCTGAGAGGCGTGTTTACAGTGAAAAGAAGCACAATGTTCTTGAGGAGGCGCACCACAGATCACCTGTCAATCAAACACTGTGGGCGGTACAGAGATGTCTTCCTCTTTCACACAGTAGCACTCTTTCTGATCTTTCTCCAATCATGGGGACCGCTGGTCACACTAACTGAGCAGTTTTCCTTCTGTTTATTCCACCGAAACCAGAAATGTGAAACACGTCACTTCCTGCACCACAGAATTTCCTAATAAAGACATACCACACACACAGTATTTACAACGGCAGATGCACAAGCTTCCAGGAACTAGATTTAGCCTGATAATTATTTAGATATCAAACTGTGACATGGTGTCTTTAAACCATGAAGCAGATGAAGTCCTGACTGTGTTTTATTGGGTACATCCTTTAAACTAAGAACAGCTAAATATTTGACTCTTTAGTTTGACCATTTAGGTCCAAATTTTGCCTCTGAAGAACAGCTGTTTTATCAATTTCCAAGTGTTTAATTCCTGAATCTGAAATCTTATCCATCTATCTATCTATCTATCTATCTGGAGTTGGGTGTTGTCAAGATTCTCTGGTGCCAAAAGATCTTCGAATTGGTTTGAGGAAAGCAAAGCAGATGCCAGAGATAGTGTGTGTGTGTGTGTGTGTGTGTGTGTGTGTGTGTGTGTGTGTGTGTGTGTGTGTGTGTGTGTGTAGCAATCTGTACTTTGGGCGGGGCGGTTTGTTGGTGGTTAGACTGTGTACCAGTCACTGCGAGGGGAGATGTAAATCTTGTCAGGATTTCCACCCGCCATCTTAGCAAACTGACGTATCAGCAGGGAGTGAAACAGCTGATTTATGTGGAAATAACGAGTTCAGATTTGAAGGACTATAAAGTTTGTGTGGTGGTTTCATTAGCACCATATCAGGGTACTTGTGAAATGCTGTTGGCGGTGAATGAAGGTATCTGACAAGTCATAATGATGAGTCTAATGCGAATGTGTCGGTGCAAGTCACTTTTGGTGTGTGATGGTTTCTTGTTTATGCAGTTTATGCATTAATGAGGTTCCTGCTGCCATCCAAACATAATGGGAGTGGAAGAGATTTATTTTTTACTGCTTGAAACATTCTGAAATTACAGTTTGATCAAATTAACAGAAAATGGAGCTCAGGCAAAGGACTGCAGTCGGACTTGGATTAACTGATTAGGATCAGCTGTTTTACTCATGCTTGACCATCAGTGGCTTGTTCATCAGCTATCAGCTGATAGAAACATACAATCGTGCAGGTGTACAGCACTACCATGATAAGCTGACATCATCACTATAATACTCCCATTTTGCTTCATTCAGTTTGCTGCTGCTGCTCCTTCCACCAACCCCAACCGCCTCCATATGCGCTTATGTTTGTGTGTGTGTGTTTGTTAAGACTGAATTCAGTCTCCCATAGGATTCTCGCTTCTTCTTGGAGACCTCCCACAAACGGAAGAGACTCTTCTACATTATCTAATTGCATAAACATTTGTTATAAATGGTCAATTTCTGAATCTGAATTTATTAAGTCAAAGCAAGGGTAGCTATTTCTAATAAAGCACCCTGTATTAAGGGTTTGTAAGTTGTAAATAATGGCTTTATTAATACTTAAACATACGACAAGGAACTTTGAACTACTGTAGTTATGAAACAGTCTTCAGTTTAATACTGATGCCTCTTGAGAAGAAGATGGGCTATATTTCTATATAGCTATTCTAGTTCTTCTTAATGCCTGCAATTGGGCTGTTTACCTTGTCTCACCATTCTTTTTTTGCAGTTATTTATCTTACATAGACACAAAAAGATACATTACTTCATCGCCATGCGTCTTGCAAACAGCTGTGCTTAAAAAAGAGCATGTGAATTGAATGTGTTGCCTCTTTTTTTCACTTCCAAAAGATCTTGGTACCGCTTTTGTCCACAGGGGCCGCCAGAATCAACAAAAATGAAAGTGTCCTGTAGCTGCTTTAAGTTTTCATATTTCCTATCAAGCCACCAGCCACTGCACTTCAATTCAGCTCTCTCAATATTTTCTCTCTGAATTAAGTTGTTGATGTCCTGCTAAAAATGTGCAGACGGATTATTCACAACTATTCACAAATATCTTTGATGCCATAACGGCTAAATGTTCCTTGTATTATATGTTTAGTGTACATTTATTGTGTCTTGTATAGTTAAACAGTTTCGACATATTGAATTATATACAGTGTATACAGTGTGTAACTCTAGAGAGATTTATTGCCCACATTTTCTGACTCTTCCACTTCTTCCCTCTTCAGGTAGACTTTGAGGACGTGATTGCTGAGCCTGCAGGGACCTACAGCTTCGACGGCGTGTGGAAAGCCAGCTTCACCACCTTCACCGTCACCAAGTACTGGTGCTACCGGCTGCTGACGGCGCTAGTCGGCATCCCCCTGGCGCTGATCTGGGGAATCTTCTTCGCCATTCTGTCCTTCATACACATCTGGGCCGTGGTGCCGTGCGTCAAGAGCTACCTGATCGAGATCCACTGCGTCAGTCGCGTCTACTCCATCTGCGTGCACACCTTCTGCGACCCGCTGTTCGAGGCCATGGGCAAGTGCTTTAGCAGCATCCGGGTCAGCACGACCAAGGAGGTGTAGCGCCCGCAAGGAGGAGGAGGAGGATTAACGGAAAGAGGGGAGGGAGGATGGGGGGGCTGGAGCCACACAGATGGAGGGAAAAGTCAGATTAGGAAAGAAGAAAAAATAGACCTCTGGAAAAAGAGAGGTGAGACTTTTCCAGAGCTGGGCAGAGGTTGTTTGGAAGTGAAGGGGCGTGGTCACATGGCACCTGACTCCGCCATTTTTCACCAGCTGTTTTTTCTCTCCAGTGTTGGTGTAACCAAACGGGTGGGCACAGGAAATCAAATTGTCGTTCTCCGGGGTTTATGTTGTAATTTTGTTTGTGTTCTCTAGTTTTTTTTTTTATTCCTCACTGTTAATTCTGTCAAGCAAGCAATCGAGCTCCATGTCTGTTTCCCGTTAGTTTTGCCACATGACGTAAATTCCTTCCATTCTTCTGTGGAGAGCTTATCTCTTTGATTGATTCATGTGAAGAGGGGATGTCAGGGTGTATCACTGTCTTCTCTCGTGCTTATTTGTGTTTATTTTTTGGAGCCGTTATGCAGGGCAGGACGGTGGGACGTCGGGGGGTTGGGAAGGTCGAAGCAGAGAAAAAGAGTGAGCGCTGCCAAATTCTATCTGACTCAGCAAAAACAAAACAACCGTGCAGGCCAAACAAGCACAGCAGCACAACTCTTTCTGCCCCGCATGACCTCCCGCCCACCGAAACAAGCCGCCCACCCCCCACCCCTTCACCCGGCTTTCCAGCAGTCTCACACACTGAACCTGCCCTCGTTCCTGCATGCACCTGCGTCGCCTTGCCAGCAACTCGCCGTCCGCCACCGCCACGCCCGCCACACAGCATTAAGATGCACAAATAATCTCAGCTCAGTTGCTCTGTGCATCAGCTTTCTTACTTCACCTCCACCTTCATCACCGTTATCCTCACAGTGACATGAGTGTGTGACAGAGAATGTTAGCATTTTAATTTTTGCAAGAACTTTCCTTTTTTTACTCCCACGTGGGTTTTCTGACCAATTTAGCTTTTCTTCAGTGAAGCTCAATGCCTTTTTAAATACTCATCACCGTAGCTCCACAGTGAATGCTTCTTCTTTTTTCTACACTATGGATATGAAGAACTTTGAGGGGTTAACTTCCTGTATGTACTGTATGGGTGTTTATGTAGAAAATGAGACTTTACAGGCTGTGGCCTCAATCCAGTGCACTAATCTCTGGGTAAGTATTGTTAGTGAACAGCACATGAAGATCTCCCTCATGTATTTGCAAAGGTAGTAGAAGACTCACAGTTACTTTTGCATACACTGCACTTAGGATGTGCAGTTCAGAGCTTGTATGGAGATTTTTTCTTACGCACTGTGGTACTTACACAGGTTAATGCATTGGAATTGGACAATGTGAGGTGGAATGAGTGATTTTAGATTGAATTGTATTCGTCATCTGATCAAACTTTGCACCCTCCTGTATTTGTGTCTCTTTTTTTTAATCCCTCCTAATTAGTTTGTTCTGCTGCCCGGCTTCTTGACTGTGGACACGATGCTGAAAAGCATCAAAACTGATGCCTCCCACCCCAGAGATGGGTGAAGGGAGAGCTGGTTGGGTGGGGTTTCTGAAATGGGGTGGGGTGGGAGGGGTTATGTTTTATTGAGACAATGAGCTCGTTTCGACTCCGTCACCTTTGGTCTACCTGCTGTCTTCTCACAGGGATGGTAATATCATAGCACCTGTTCTTTGAATTGAGTGTTTTTAAGCTCTAAAGGTGATATTTTTTATAAGAATTTTTTCCTTCCTTGCTTTTACTGTATAATATCACGCTGTGCACATTAAAGTTTAATATAATCCAGTGTGAATTTGTTTGGTTTCATTTATCTATCTTTACCAGGATGCAACCCAAACACCAGAATAAATGTTGGCAACGTATGTTTCTGCAAAAACACAGATCAGTTAAAATGTTGTGTTGCAACTCAATTTTCAATTTTTCTGTGCTTAGTGTCTGGTTAGGTTGAGGCACTTGGTTAGGGTTAGGAAAACGTCATAGTTTGTGTTTAAATACCTGTTGTGATTGCAACAAATGCAGCTGGAGATGCCTGAGGTTTTGTCGCCACAAATATAACTTCCTGTCAAAAAATATCTGGTTATCGTTGCCACAAACATGGCTGGAAATTAACCCGAGTGTAGCGGCTTATTTAATTCATAAAATAGTCCGCTGAGAGGCAAGCAGGCTCCTTACTATGACTCGCTGAATGAAAAACCATAATCCAGTTCGGGCTGTGTTTGTTGACTTTATTAACAGAAATTATGGTCAAAATTAAATGGAAATTGCGGTCAAAGAAAAAATATAGGGCCTCGCTCAACCTTCTTTGTCTAATGCGACGCCGACAAACCACGCAGGTGAAAATAATGTGGGACCACACCCACTTCCTCTTACCAGGAATAATAAGATAAATAATAAGAATGTGCACTGCCTAAACAAAAGAAAACAATTCAAAATAGATGCACATTTTGGCTTCTACAATACCGGCCCCTAATTATTATATTTCAAATAATAATTACAATTAAATGCTCACAAAATTCTAACACACAATATTTCAATATTTTGTGTAGATCTTCTTTCTTCTTTCATATGGACAGAGTTTATCAGTCTTATAAGAGGAGTGGTCTTCACCACCTCACTCTTAATTAATCAAGTCCATAGTCTAATTTGTGCGGTTGGTAAGGTCAATGTCAGGGGTCAATAAAAAAGGTCAATTGGGATTCGCCAAAAAATCCTCTGCTTCCAATAGAAGACAGATCTTGTTGATGGGTCTGTTCAGGAAGCCGGTCTTGGTCTTGACCTGAACATGACGCACAAGCCCCTTTTTGTCCATGATGGTCTCGACGATTTTGCCAGTTAGCCAGGAGTTTCGAGGTGCAGAGTCGTCCACGATGATCACGATGTCTCCTGGTGTGAAGTTGCGTCTGATGTTAGACCATTTCTGTCGTTCTTGCAGTTGGGGAAGATATTCTTTTGTCCATCTTTTCCAGAACAAATCTGACATATACTGAACTTGTCTCCACCTGCGGCGAGCATATATGTCTTCTCTCTGAAACTGTCCTGGTGGCAGTGATGGTGTGGTCTTAAGAAGCAGAAGGTGATTCGGGGTAAGTGCTTCAAGGTCATTCAGATCTGTGGAGGCCTTGGTGATAGGACGACTGTTAAGAATGGCTTCAACTTCACATAAAACTGTGTGAAGACCCTCCTCATCAAGGTTTTGCACATTTAGGGTGGAATTAAGAACCTTTCGCACTGATCTAATCAATCTTTCCCATACACCTCCGTGGTGTGAGCCAGCAGGGGGATGGAAGATCCAGTTGATTCCCTTTTGGAGCAGAGTATTATGAATCTGATCTTGATTCCAGCTTTTAATCGACTCCCTCATCTCACGTTGAGCTCCCACAAAATTGGTGCCATTGTCGGATCGTAGCTCTTTCACTTGACCACGTCTGGCTATAAAACGGCGGAGGGCGTGGATGAAAGAATCTGTGTCCAGTGATGATGCCACTTCAATGTGAACTGCTCTTATAGCTAAACATGTGAAGATGACACCATAGCGCTTCACAACAGTCCGTCCACGTTTCACTCCAAAGGGCCCAAAATAGTCAACGCCAACATATGTGAAGGGGGGTTCATCAGGAGAGACTCTGTCCAGTGGTAAGTCTGCCATCTGCTGTTGTCCGGGAGTAGCATTTAAACGCCGACAAACAACGCACTTTGACACAATTTTCCTGATTGATACGGTGGCACCAGGAATCCAATATTTCTGACGTAGTCTCGCTAGCATATGGTTGCGACCACCATGACCCACCTCTTCATGAACATGTCGAAGAATTAGTTCAGAAATATGAAACTCTTTGGCCAGTATAACAGGATGTTTCATCTCTTCTGGCATTGCTGCCCTGCTAAGTCGCCCACCAACTCTCAATACATCATTTTCCAGAATGGGGTTGAGTTTATGAATGTGGCTTGTCCTCTTCACATTCATTCCTTTCTTCAGACTTGAGATTTCATCTGCAAATCTTTTTCTCTGGCAAAAGCAAATAATCTCCATCTCAGCATAAGCCAGTTCTTCAACTGTGAGTCCACTGTTTTCCTGAGCCTCACCATTTCCTGTTTTTTTTCGTTGCAGATTTTCTTGGTGGGTGCTATCTGGATGAAGCTGAGCATGAGCACCATGTGCTTGTTTCCGTTTTCTGCTATGATGTAGAAGCGTTCTCTTAACTTTGAGAATCCATGCTACTGCTCTTTTCAAATCAGTCCAGGATGAGAAATGGTGGATTAGACGGGTTATTGGATCTATTTCATTTGCCTTTGCCTGAGTAGCATTGATGGTTATGCTCCTGACTTCAGAGTCTTTTGGTGAGATTTCTTCTAGTCCATCAGGATTTTGAGGCCACTCTCCTGGAGGCAGAAGAAGAAACTGAGGTCCAGATATCCAAATTTCTTTCTTTAGAAAAGACATAACTGGTAAACCTCGGGAGGCCAAATCTGCTGGGTTGTTAGCTGTGTTCACATATCTCCACTGTGATGGATGTGAGACTTTGGTAATTTCAGAGATTCTGTTGGCTACAAAAGTTCGGAACCTTGTGGTCTTATTGTTGATGTATTTGAGAACAGAGGTGCTATCGGTCCAAAATACGGATTCTGCTAGCTTCATCTGCAGCTCTTTTCTCCACATTGTGTCCATTCTGCTCGCCATGGTAGCAGCAGTTAACTCCATTCGGGGAATGGTGGCTGGTTTTAATGGAGCCACTCTTGCCTTCCCCATTATGAACCCACAATGTGCCTGGTCGTGCTTGTTGTGCAGTAGCAGATAGCTAACAGTTCCATATCCGTCCTCACATGCATCAGCAAAATGATGCAGTTGCGCGGATGTCACTGTTCCAAAGTTCTTAGGTTTAAGGCATCTGTCAACCTTAAAGTCCTCCAATTTATGAAGCTCTTGAATCCAACTCAGCCATTTCTGTACGATGGAGTCTGGTATTGTATCGTCCCAACCAATCCTTTTCCGACACAAATCTTGCAGGATCTTCTTGGCAGTCAGGACTACAGGTGCCAATATTCCTAGGGGATCATATACTGAACTGACTATTGAAAGAATCCCCCGTCTGGTGAGAGGTCTGTCTTTAAGGATGATTTTGAACTTGAAGACATCGGATTGAACACACCATTGAACACCTAACACTCTCTCCACAGGAAGATTGCCACTGTCCAAATCCAGATTTTTCATTTCTTTTGCTCTCTCTGTTTCAGGTATGGCAGCCAACACATGACGATTGTTGCTTATCCATTTGGTAAGTAGAAAGCCTCCCTTGAAACAAATTGCTCGTAGGTCCTGATAAAGAGCTATTGCATTCTCTCCTGAAGCTGCTGAGGCAAGGCAGTCATCAACATAAAAGTTGTTCATGATGGTGTCTACAGCTTGCGGGCTGAATTGATCCATATTGTCCTCAGCGCATTTCCGAAGGGCAAAGTTCGCACAACTTGGAGATGAAGTGGCTCCAAATAGATGCACTGTCATTCTACATTCCACCATGTTCTGACTGTAGTCTCCATCAGGCCACCATAGGAACCGTAAAAGGTCACGGTCTTCATTTGGTACTTTCACCTGGTGGAACATTGCTTCGATGTCTGCAGTGATGACGACAGGTTCTTTACGGAATCTAGTTAAGACTCCTATCAAAGTACTGGTCAGGTCTGGCCCCTGTAGGAGCTGAGAATTCAATGAAACTCCCTGAAATGTCGCTCCACAGTCAAACACCACTCGAAGTTTTTTCTTTTGTGGATGCCAAACTCCATGGTGTGGCAGATACCATTTCCTGCCATCACTGCGTTCCAAGACATCACCTGGCACCATCTCTGCATAACCTTTAGATAACATGTCTGACATGAAGTTGTTGTAGTCCAAATGAAAGGTAGAATCTCTTCTAAATCTTTTCTTTAGGTTTAGTGTTCGTTGTTCTGCAACACTTCTATTGTCAGGCATGTGGATTTTCCTCTCCTTTAAAGGTAATGCAATGCAATAATGACCATTGATTAGTTGGGCAGATTTTGAAACTAAATCCAAGAATTGTTGATCTTCCTTTGAGGGTTCTTGGGCATCCCTGATGCATTCAGGAAAGTCAGTCTTGAATTGTTGTTCCCACAGCTCATCGAGCTTCATGACTGCTATCCTGTTCACATTTATCACAGACTTCTCTTGAACATAATTTCTTCCTCCTAAAGGGCCATTCACCGTCCAACCAAGCCTGGTTTTGACAGCATAAGGTCCGTCTCCCACACTGCGTATTACATCAAGAGGTTCCAGAGCCTTTGGTACATCTGATCCAATTAGCAACTCTATCTCAGAGTTGATTTCAGGCAGATGAACATCAGTCATATGAGGCCACTTATCAATATCATTCTGATGTGGGATGTTTCCTTTGTTCACAGGCATAATTTTCTGAGTGTATATGCTTGGCAGATCACAAAAATCATTGCTGTCCAGTCCACCGACTTCAAGGCCAGAAACGATGTTAGTTTCAACCACTTTCCTTTGTCCCATAGTTTGCAATAGAATACTTGATCTCTTTCCCTGAAGATTAAGCTTATTCATTAATCCTACTGTGCAAAATGATGCAGTGCTACCTGGATCGAGAAAAGCATAAGTATGCACAGTCATGTTTCCTTTTTTTGCTTTAACTTGTACAGGCACTATTGAGAGCTTGCAGTTGTCTTCACCGGCCCCACTAAGACCACTTGTCTGAACAGAGGCTACGGCGGTGTCTTTAGCCCCTTTCTTTGTTTCTGCCTGCTCTTTGTCCATGTTCTTCCTTCTCTGGTGGATATGCAGCATTTTAGGATGCTTTAAACTGCATATATCGCAACTGAGTCTCTTCCTGCAGTCTTTGCTGATATGTCCCTTACACAGACAGCCAAAACAAACTCCATTTTCTTTCAGGAAAGTGATTTTCTCACTATGTGCCCTTTTTTCCAACTGTGGACACTTCTCCAAAGCATGTCCACCTCCACAGAACAAACAACTCCTATCCACAGGTGAGTTTTCCTTTGTTCCTCCAATTGTCTTTTCTGCAACCGTTGCAGTCGTGGCAAAGATATTTCCTTTTATCCTTGAATGAGGCTGTGTCTTGGACCTCCTTCCATTTTGGCTCGTTGCATCCTTGATGTCCCCAAATAGGGGATCTGTTATGATTTTTACTTGCCTTTCCAGGAAATCCACCATGTCTTTAAAGGTAGCTTTTTGATTGTTTTTCTCCTGGAGATCACAGGCCACAGTTCTCCATTTATCCCTCAGCCGGTAAGGCATTTTCTTTATGATGGCTAGCATATTAGCGGGCATGTCAAGCTCATGCATGTAGCTGACATCCTCCATGGCGTTGCAACATCCTCTTAGAAAAAGAGTGTATGCCTGTAGAGCCTTTGTGTCATCTGGTTTTATTGATGACCATGATAGAGCCTTCTCCATGTAAGCTGTAGCAATTTTATGCTCATGTCCAAAATGCTCCTGAAGTAAAGATTTAGCTTTCCTGAATCCTCTGTCAGAGGTCATATGTAAGCAACTCCTTACTAGTTCTCTTGGCTGTCCTCTTGTGTATTGTTCCAGATAATAAAGACAGTCTCTGGGATTGTTGTTATTGTTTTCAATACTGTGTTCAAAGGATTTAATGAATGTTTGGTACTGAAGTGGGTCACCGTCAAAAACTTGAATATCCTTCTTGGGCATGGAAGACAGGCACTGTTGTTGGACTAATAATGCAGTGATTTCATTTTGCTTTTCCAAGACAGAGAATATATTGTTCTGGTCACCATTACTTGAGACAGGTAATGTAGTTGGAGATATCACATGTGCATGTTCACTTGGATTCCTGGTGCTTAGTTGAAGCGTCGAGGGACCTGCGGTGAAAGATTGGATTTGCCTTGCAGCTCTGTCCGTACCTGTTATCTTTGTTGATTGTGGATCACATACACTGTGCTTTAAGGGTCTTTGTCCATGTGTATGTAGGCCAAGTATCTGGGGTTCAAAAGTATCAGTATCTGTTTCAACATCAACTGGTTTCTTTTGTTGTTGTCCTCTCTCAAAATATGATTCCATACCATCAGACACTTTTGAAAGGTTACTTCGTACACTGGATCCTTTTGTAGCACTTAATACTTTCATTTTGGCCATAGTAGCAGCAATGTTTGCTTCCAGTTCCAGTTGTTCCTTTTTCCTCCTCAGCTGTTCCTCCTGTTCCTCCAAGATGTGCTTGTCCTTCAACAGGTTTTGTCGTACAATAAGAGCAGCCATTTCAGCTTGGGCCTTTAAATGTGCAGATGATGCTGTACTTGAAATTTTGGAGCTTGAGCCAGATGAACTTGTCTTGCTTCTTCTGCTTCCAATATTTGACACACTGTCACTTGGCTGTATTTCATCTTGTACATCAGATGTTGCCTTAATGTTCGGTTGACGTAAGGGAATGTCATATTGGTCAATGTGGGCAATTGTTTCTTTTAATTCAACAGGTGCCTCAGGTGAAGTGGGAGAAATATCTGTATCTGCAGCCATTGTTAGTTCTGTAGTCACGGGACCTGTTTGAGGAAACGGCCTTCCAGTTTCAAACAGCCATTGTTTCGCATCTTCCATAATATCTGTCTTGTATTTTGTTACATGTTTAAACCAGTCACTCTGGGTTTCCTGTTCCTTTCGAGGAAGCAATACAATAACTGACTCATGTGCGTCCTTTGCATTTTTGTACAGGTGAGTCAATTTCTCCAATGTGAATTGCACGTCCTTTGCATTTTCATCATTTTTCATGAGCTCTTTAATTTCCTTTATAATCTCTTTAATTTTTTTCACATTTGTTTGTCGTTCCTTCTGAAGACTTTCAATTTTGCAAGCCAAAGCCTTAGCTGTAAGCTTGACTGGTCTCCTCTCATCCACTTCGTCCACTCCTTTAGTGTCACTCATTTTGCATTTTCCAATATGCGAATTTCATCCACAAACACAGCAAAACACTTCACTGATAAACCGCATTCACAACAGCTTAACGGTCGTCAGCACGATTTTCCATTGCATTTTCCATTTCAACAGAGCACGGCAGTCAACGCGTATCAAGCAGTCAAACCAGCTCCAAACTTTCCAAAGACGCGCAGCGCAGGCCAACCAACAGTCCCCAATGGACAAGCGACAGCTCCTCCGACTGTGTTCAAACTTTCAATATACACAGAGGGAATTAAAACAGCCTACCGCTTCCCATGGCCGTGATGCGCTGCTGCTGAAAGTCTTCGCCTCGGCATCAGTCAGTGCGTCTCCTCCATCCTTCCTTCCGGAGAGCGAAAAGTCAATATAATCCAGTGTTCATTCATTCCAAAAAACTCCGCTGCGCTTGCCGATGCGATCCAAATTCTGTCCGTGCCGAGAAGTTACTATTTTTTCTTTGACTAAGATGTAGCGGCTTATTTAATTCATAAAATAGTCCGCTGAGAGGCAAGCAGGCTCCTTACTATGACTCGCTGAATGAAAAACCATAATCCAGTTCGGGCTGTGTTTGTTGACTTTATTAACAGAAATTATGGTCAAAATTAAATGGAAATTGCGGTCAAAGAAAAAATATAGGGCCTCGCTCAACCTTCTTTGTCTAATGCGACGCCGACAAACCACGCAGGTGAAAATAATGTGGGACCACACCCACTTCCTCTTACCAGGAATAATAAGATAAATAATAAGAATGTGCACTGCCTAAACAAAAGAAAACAATTCAAAATAGATGCACATTTTGGCTTCTACACCGAGGTCTCCTTAAAAATAACCAGTGGTGCCTGCTCACATATGCTGAAACGTAGACTTGAATCGTTGTCACTGTCCCCTCAACCTCCAGCCATGAAAGTCAGGTAATAAACATGTACTGTGACTGTGATATGATACATTTAGTAGAAACGTCATTATGGTACATAACCTACACATTTGAACGCATCTGTGGTTTGCAGAAATTTGAACTGTTAACATTTTATCCTGGTGACTGGGCTGCAGGACGGATACCGTGATCACTAACATGTGCCCTTAAATGAAAGTCAGAAATAAACAGTGGATTTTTTGTTCTTTTTTTGCTTGTGATATTGAGTCATAGCAAATCTAATTGTGTAACGATTCACAGTAAACTTGGTGACTGGTTTCATTCATGTGCACTGCAGAAACTGGCCGGTTGAAGCTACTTGTGGAAAAATATACACAAAAATGAAGCTGGGCAGGCTGAAAAATAATTTCCAGCAGCCGTGCTCTCCAAACCCTGCGTATTATCTGTATCACAGTCTGTGTCAGTGAGGTCAAATGCCTGTAGTGCTGCTCACAGGCTTTTTTTTCCCTCCAGAGCCTGGCACAACATTTCCATGGTAACCTCGAGAAACAAATAAAAGTTTTAGGCAACGCTCGTGAGACTGGAGCCGAGTCTCTTGACTGCATTCAAGTTAATTTACACTAAAAGCAGGCACATAATTATACAGCCCGAGGCAAGCCTGGACTCTCATTGTGTACTGTCGTGTTCAACAGTAACATGTTGAGAATGAAGTCGACTGAACAGTGCTGCATTGTTTTAGTGTTACGAGAGTGATTTTCAAGGATACAATGGACACAATAGAATGCTGCCTCCAGGTTTTTATTTCAGCGTATGGCCGTGGCCTTGTCCTAGTATGTGCCCCACAAGTATTAACATAACAGTGGAGTCACAGAGCTGCATTAAATGGCCAAATGTATGTAGACAGCCAAACACCACAATCATGTGTAACCGTTCAACATTTAAAAAAAAAAAAAAAAAAATTTGGGTGTATCTGATGTTCACTTTTCTGATTCAGTCTTTCCACAGGATTTTGCAACCAGGGTGCAGAGATCTGCTCCCGTAGAGACAGTCAGAGAACATTCCAGTTCATCCCAAAGGTGTAAAATGAGGCTGAGGTCAAGGCCTCTGTGCACGTCAACCAACTTCTTCCACAGCAAACTGTGAAGGTCATTTCTTTATGGAGCTGGTTTTGTGTACAATCTTGTGTGCACATTTTTTGTCTTTTGACAGTATGGATAAAAAAAGGTGCTGCATAATTAAACATTATTTTTAATCAGCTCCCTAAACTGCAACAATTTCTTAATCTAACACATAATAGTTGCCCAAAATGCTCAGTTTGAATCAACATTATTATTACATATATTCATAGAATTTTCCATTTTGTACAAACATAGTAAAACCCTTATATTTCAGTCACAACTTAAGAAATAGGCTGAAATCTTTGTTGTGCAGCTGAAGGAATCATTTTGATCCAGATGGGCAGAGGACGATTTGGGAATTAAAAACTTCAAACTTTCAAAAACTGCTTTATCAAATATTGCCAGCAACTATCAGGAAACCTTATGTTTCAGGGGCTAGAGGCAGCCAATCGAGCATTATCTAACCAAATAGAGTCAAGTTCAGCCAAGGGGAATTTAAATCACAGAAAGACGCTGGGAGAAAGGAAAGGAAGTATTCAGAAGGAAAATATGGTTGAAAGCTGAAGAACACAGATTCTGGTATCATCTGAACACCCAAACCATGTAAACTAAATGAGGCTGCTGCATCTTTTCAGTAACACATCTGGGTTGAATCACAACAGAAAACTTGTGAGCAGGATGCAAAAGGTCCTGGCAGAGTGAAACCTGCTCACTGCAGAGGGGAAATTTCCAGTGTAGGACCAAAGCAGACATCACAGGAGGATGACAGAACACAGAGACGGCTCTGTTACCTCCATGCAGACGACAGGACTGGACAGTGGCACTTGTGAGCTAATTGCAGTGACCTGATACAACCAGAGTGAGAAGTTACCACCAGCTGCTGCCTCAATGCTCCTCTGTGTGGTGGCGGTGAGATGGTGGTGCAAACCTACCTGCTTGGTGAAAAAGTGAAAGTGGGTTTTTTGCAAGTTTTTACCAATTTTGCATGAATCCTATAACGCACATCTCAGATAATTCATTTGTAAAACAAGGTGTTTGTTTGTTTGTTTGTTGATTGGGGCAGCTTAACAACTCAAATTTCAAGAGTCTGCTCATTTATTTTCATACTAAACAGAATTGAAAGCAAAACAGTAGATGCTTAGAATGAAAGGAAACCATCTGACTTAAATGTAAAGTACAGTATACATGATTTGTAGTGAGCGAGCACACGTTAGAACAACAATGCAGATATTTTTGGCTCGGTTGTTCTGTTGTCTGTACTGTTCCCTCCCAGAGAGACATTCCTGAGTTTGATCCTGTGCTCTTCATGTTTTCAGGGTCTTCTGCCAGCTCACAGGCCTCCACAGGTCAGGTGGATTAAAGACTCTAAACTACCAATAAATATGGATGTCAGTGTCTGGATATCTGTGCTGAGCCTTGGGTAGTGTTTTTTTGTTTGTTTGTTTTTTGCCAATCGTATGCTGGGAAAGGCTACAGCATGCTGTGACTATGAATTGAGATAATACAGTAGAAGAATCTTTGTGGATGGAAGTAAAAGTTTTACACCTAATGTCATATGACTATAACATCTTTTGAAGGGGTTTTGTTTTTATCTGTTATGATGTCTTTTCACTTTCATTTTGAGGGACTTGGCTCAGTTTTTTACAATGCAACAGTTCCCTCTAGTGGCATAACTTGACAAATGCATATGGATACGTTATGGCCGAAAATATGTAGACAGGTTACACTTATGTGTGATAGTTGAACATATCATTTTAAAACCATGGACAATTTTATGCCAGCCTCCAATCTTCTGGTTTCACCAGATGTTTAATCTTGCTGCAGGGACTTGCTCCCATCCAGCCATGCACTATCAGCATTGCCGAGGTCTAATGCTGATATTGGGTGATAAGGACTGGCTCGCAGATTAGATCTTGGTTATATGTGCAAGCAAATCAAGTTATACCGCACCGCAAGTGGTGTTTTTTAATGGACCTTTGTGCATGGCTGCATTTCCATACTGAAACCGGAAAGGACATTTTCCCAACTGTTGCCAGAAGGTTGGAAGAACACTATTGTCTAAGATGTAATAGTGTTCAGGAGTATTCATATTAAATGTATTTAAAAAGAGTAAAGGGCATTGAGATCAAGCTCTTTTGCAGTGATGCCTTAATTACAGTACATATTAAATACAATATAACACAATACATTTAAAGGAATGGTGAACCAAAAACATCAACCCTCCAGCCCACACCAGGATTCAACTGACACCTTTTTCTTAATAATAACAACAAGAAGTGAACTCCGCACTTTGCATATTACTGACAGTTGCTCTGTGCTTCATTGTCCCCAGGTGTTTCTTTAACATAAACATATATCAGAGCACATGGATTTCCTCATAAGGTTGACCTGGTAGAAAAAAGTAGAGAAGACGTATATTTAACAATCCCATTCCACAACATATCATAAATATATTTAAACACATTTGGCAGTATTACAATAAATATAAACCAATAGAGGTACATGAAGATACATCAACAGGTTGCACAACAAAAACACCAAGGACATGAAAGACGCATCGAGTCTAAAAAAAGTCTATCAATGGAAATTGATTAAAGGGGATGGACATGTATAATTTAAAAGTTCCTGCAGATTGTGTCACTTGTGTGGTGAAAATTTTTGTCAAAGTCAGTTTCCTTATCTCAGAATTGATATGATATTTTTTGAGGGCCAATTTTTCTCAAGACCTCACACAGCGTGAACTTGATTTACAGTTAGGAAGACAGGATACTCAGGTAGCTTGCCAAAAGATGGTTTGCAGGCAGGAGTGCTGTGCCATTTTCTTCTCACTGCCAACCAACTTTCTCAAATAGTTAACACTGATGTGTTCTGAAACAATCCCATCAAATGAAGCTGAGGGCAGAAGGACAGGCTGCATTAAGACGTTTTGGAGCAGACGCAGGGGAATGCATATAAATTATGTCACCCTTCAAACAAATATGTGGTATAATATGTGCACAGGGACGACGTCATACCTTTGACCATATAATGTTGTGTGTTGTATCTTAATTGCCATAATCATGTAGAACTTATTTTCCATGCTTGTATTTTAATATTTGAAGCCAACAGGTCTTTCCACATTGAGACGTTTTAATATTTGTGTATCAATACAACCAACCCAACCACAAATGGGGCAAAGTTATTATCTTAATTGCTCTAATTCTGCTGTGTTGTTTCACATAACACTGTGAGTGGTGAGAGGCTTTGCATATTAAACACAAATAAATCAACACTGATATTTTTTATGAGCGTACAAGGTGTTGCCTGCTTTATCTTCCCACCTCAGATGATTTATGACATGTAAGACGGATAACCCCTCAACAAAGTGTGGCACCACGGCAACCTGTGGTAAAACAATGAGACAGCAGCTAGAAAACAGATGAAACAAACATAAGGTAGACACCATGTTGACTCAGTCGGTGTCAGTGGTGTACGTCAGTGGAAAGTCAGAGATCAGCGGCGTAAACATTGTGGCTTTTAACCACCTGGAAGGATGCAGGATCAGCAGCTGTTTCCTCTTGCGGCAGACGCATCGGTGATTAGAGAGAGTTCTCAGTCACTCTGTGTGATTTGTTGCTGTCAAAATACATAAAGTACAGACACTCACCTTCCCTGAAGATGGTGCTTGAGAGGATGCTTTCACAGCTACGTCATTTCAGCTCTGTAAGCTTTGGTGAGCTAAGATCTTTGAAGGCCCGGCCCTGACCTGACCTAACCGTCATGCTGCAGGATCATCGCCTTTTGAGAGTTTATGCATTTGCCTTTTCATGTTTACTTTGCTAATGTGCATTCTGTGTTTGCCATTTACTGCTTTCTTGAAAAGTATAATTAATTACTTGTTATTAAATGTTTCACCTTTCTGCATGGCTTCCAATGCTCTTTTAATCAGCAGACTGCCATTAGGGCATTTCAAGAAAGTCAGTTTTCTCTAACCAAAGAATTAATCATGTAAAGCAGCGTTTTCACAGTTGGTTAAACTTGTTTTAATTTGCCGTTTGTCTAAGAGGGTTTTCAATCTATTTCTCAGCTAGAGGTGACGAGTAAAAAGTCTCAAGAGTTGATTGAACGGTGGTCACAGCTGGAAGGCTAATTTCCAACGCAAGACAATTTTGAAAGTGGGCGAGACAAAACCAACACTGCAATTTAGTCATTTGCCCAAGGGCTAGGGCTAGGGTTACGCACTGGCTGTTCAGAGCAACCCCTTGTTTGTCTGTTTCATCCTGTAGTGGGCGTTATGGAAAATCATTTATAAAACTATTTATGGATAACATGCCAAGTGCTTTTAGGTAATCAGGTTAATAACTGACGATTGGAAGCAACTCATCAGACCTTTAGTCGGGGGAGGGGACAGATTACAGACACTCAACCAAAGACATGTTTTCTGTCAAATATTTTTTCTGTATAGGCTTCCCACTATTTTCACAGCCTTTTGGGGTATCATATTATATATTTGTTTTGTGCATGATTATTTTTTGTATGTTTGTATGTTATTTCATTGCTTCATTATTTGCTTCACCTAGTATATAATTATCTGGATCATGAATGCCTCCTATTGACTGTGACTTCTACAAAGGTGGGGCCACATCATGCTGTTGTCTGGAGCCCTGATGAAGACCTGACGGTTGAGACATGTTGGCGTTTTTAATGATGAATGATTTGGTCCTGACAATAAAGGCTGAAATGGGAAAACAGAAAATCTTTTTTTTTTTAAAGCCAGTTTTTCTTACCCCCAATTTTTTGGGTTTGATACCTACAGATCTTTAAAGATTACACAATGTTTATCCTGTTTCCACAAGTTAATTTTTTACATTGTGCTGCCTGTTGCTGATGACTCACAAACCATCAGTGGGCGCTGACTGACTGCACATTCATCTGAAATCCAGATGAGCTCTGTCCTTCCTGATCTGATAACAGACGTCTGCAGCTGAAACGCATTTCTGACGCCTTTCACAAAGCTGGTTTCTAGGGTCAGATCCCACACACTGCCCTCTGTGTTCTCCGGCATGTCCTCTTTATTTGGTTTCAACAAACAAACCCTCAGGGAAGCTGCTGCTGTCCTGGTTTGCCCCGACCTCACACACAACACACAACAAGCTCTCTGACTGTTTTCCTGCAGAGCATCATGTCTGAATAAGCTTTGTTTTATCTCACACATTGCACAGCGAGTTGCCTCTTCTCCTTTTTATTGTGTTGATATTGTACCTGGATTTGTTTTTAGTTAAATGTGATTTTTATGTATACTCGAGGCAATTCCAACTGCATTTCTTTAAATTATTTTCTTTACAACTCCTTGGAAATGAACCTTACAGCAGTTATATAATGTGTATTTAAATACACATAAAACAAAAGATACCACAAAAGACACGGGAGTCATTTAACATAAATGAGATAAAAACTGAGATAAAACCTCAATTTGATGAATTGATGGTAGGAACGTTTGCTTTTTACACAGTTGCACCACATTTGTAATGCTTTATACTGTGATCCAGTTTCTCCCCTATCTCTTGAATTTGCTTTGGCCGTTGAAAAACGTACAGAAGCTCCTTTGTAATCAAACTTGTCATGAAAACAAGACTCCACACACACACGGAAAATCCAACACTTTCAGATGGACAGTCTGAATCATTTTTGGCCTCGCGCTCTCTCAGCTGTTACAGCAGTGAATAGTGAATATGATGAAGCGTGCAATGACATCAAGCCAGTGGAAGGCTGGCAGAGGTCCACCCCCGCAGGCTCAGCGTCCGCCGCATCAGCCCCTTACAGATGTTCCCTCCCCCCCTCAAGGCACACCTGGTTCTCCATAAGTCAGTCAGTGCACTCTTTGAAAGCATACGTCACTTTTGCCACAAGGTAATTCAACAAATCTCACAGAGGGAATCTGTGAGATCTTCCTCTGTTGATTCTGTCTCAGGTTTTGTTGCTCTTTGCTGCTTTTCCCAGAGATCAGCCATCAATCAACCTCTGTGAACCTCTGTTCCCATGAAAAAATGACCAGTGTGGACAAAACAGTGATAATTGCAACAATAAATGTTGCCACTGCACAGTACTTTTGTGCAAACCATAGATATGTTGAAACTTTACACTAGTTTATGTTACATTTTTTATTTTATTTTTGCAACACTTATGTGCTTATGGTTAGGTTTAGGCACATAAACTACTTGGTTAGGTACTTGGTCTCCTGACATCTGATCAAAAATGTTCGGTTCTGTCACCACAAACACAGTTGGAAAATGTCCCAGCATCTCTTTTAAAAATTCCACTGATTTCAAGCTTACGAATATTGAAACACCACCCCAAACATCGGTCTCTCATCTGGCAGTCGTCTGGCCCAGCTGTCACACCACGGCTGTTCCGTCTCCACCTCCACCACCTCACCTCACCTCAACTGTGTGCTCTTCACTGGATAACAACTGAAAAAAGTTATAATCACTCGTGTGGTTGAACGCTGACAGCTGTACCGCTTCACAGAACAAAACTCCTTTGTTCAGATAACTGGCTGATTGTTGTTTCACCACCTGACCAAAATGTGTCCTGTCCTCCCCTACAGAAGTGCGTAAAGTTATGTATCTTTTGTTAATTCACAGACTTGAGAACAAAGACAAGCAGGAAGTACAATGACGTAGAGCTGCCCACTAAATCAACAAGACAACATCTTCTATCCTCTCCAGAAATAAGGCTTTAAAAAAAACATATTTTATAATGAAAGTGTGAATATTCACTTGGAGCTCAAAGATAACAAGAGCACAATTTGTCCACATCAAGATCGTCAAATAAATACAAGCACTTACAGCAGATGACTTTTTGCATTGAAGTAGAAATAATGAGGAAAAAGGCAAAGGAACACCCATCAGAAAGTCCAGATGTCGCGCTGTGATTTCACTGCCACTCGAGTGTGGTTTATTTTAGTCAAAGCTTCCAAAGATAAACAGCCAGGACGGGAGAGTTTAAGAGCTCTTGAAGGCTTCTCGTAAACAGTTTAAGACGAGAATGACACAGCTGAGGGAAGTGGAAATGGAGCATACTGAATGCAATAAAGTATTTTTTATTTGTAAGAAGAAAAAAAAAGAAATGCATCTTATCGCTTGATTATGTTATAAAAACAGCATGTCACAAGGAGCAGGGAGGAGGAGTTCAAAGGGCAAAAACACTTGTCTTTTAAATCTGTAGCTGTTATTTCAACTGTGCTTGAGCAGGTAAGAGAGGGTTTTTACAGTGTATTTACATAGCAAATATCTCATTAAATCAAAATGATCATCTTATAATTATAAAACATGTTTTGAGGTTAGTTTTCTGACATTTAAAAAAATCTACTTTCTTAAATCTTTGGTGTTTGAGACTCATGTAAATATTTATCAGAGCTGCGTAATAAACTGAAACTTCGGACCTGTATCTCTTGTAAAACATCGTCACGGGGATGCGGATGGACCGTGTGGTCTAAAAGCCATATGTGTACTTTCCTAAGTTAATAGTGCCTCTTCTTTATTACGCTTATTCCGCTGATGGCCTTGATATGAGCTGTGTTGTTGCGACTCCATCAGTGACGGATCAGCAGATACAGACGCAGCAGCGACTCATTGACTGGCAGTTTTCTTGCCAGTCTGCAGCAGTCACCATTTCCTCTAATGCAGGAGATTATAATCTTTTGATTTCCTTTTTCATTAGGAGTGCCTTTATCAAACACACAGGCATTGTGACGTGGGAGCACTGATCTGTCTCTCCAGACATGAAAATGTGGAGCGTACCTCTCCAGCATGGAGGTCTGATGACTGGCAGGCTCTGAAAGGTGACAAAAGGTTCAGTGAAGGCAGGAAACAAAATGAGCATCAGAGAGAAGGACATGCATTAAATGTTTTACGTTAAAAAAACAACATGGAAGATAGTCTTCTATTTTCTGATCATTTATTTCCCTTTTAAAGAAATGATTTGAATAGGCCTGGTCTAAAGCCTGAATGTTAGTATTTATTCATTATGTATCTGTTCAGATATCGGGGTCTTTCCGTCAGAGTGTAATTTAGGTTCTTCGCAGCATGTAAAAGGTCTTAAAAAGGTCAACGTCTGCACTAACAGAAGCTCCTCTCTCCCACAGAAAACTCTGCTCTTGAAACCTCTCATCAGTAGTCCCGCCTTTAATTCCATGACTTTGTGACATCACACTACGACACCGTGTCACACATTTGTATAACTTTTGGCTAGTGGGTAGTTCGGCACATAAGAATTGATTTAGCACAGCTGCTCTGTTGTGAGCAGTGCTGGCTCAGGCATGTGTGAGCTGACCGCTCAGAGCAGACTAGGTATTCTAGGGGGTCTTAAAGAGACAGGAGCTAAAACAGAGCTTTTCAGACAGAGAGGGAACACAGTGCTGCATCACTGGACAGTATCAGGAAACTGATGTGGGTTTTTTTTGCATTAATACATGTAAACCTATTCTAGTAGTAACCTAACATAAAAGATATGAAACTGAAAATGAGCATAATATGTCTCCTTTCAGCTTTTGTGTTTTATCCAGCTAAGTAGATTTTCACATTACGTGCTGAGGATTTAAGATACAATATGTAAACATCACATTTACATCAGCTGGGTGTAGGCAACAATTTCCAAAAACATCTGGGGATAAAACAGTCGTGTGAAAGACTTTTGTGACCTTTTTTCATTTAAAGGTCAGACTTTGACATCTATTTTTCTATTTGAATCTCCTCATAGGCCTTTGAAAAATCTTCTGATCGTGGGTTTAGTCCCAGCGGTACAAAACAAAACAGAACATTTCCAGAACATACTGTATCTAAGCCCTCATCCCCCCACCCTCATCCCACTCAGGTTGAACCCCATAAAAAAAAGAGGCAAAAATGGATCATGTTGAATTCTCTTCTGTGTTAGGTGAAATGTTGACTGGATTAATGGTCTGACATCTTTCTTTCAAGGTCAATGAATGAGGGTGTTTCTTTTACATTTTTGGCAGATCAACAAAGCAGGTTTCTACCTTAAGAGTAGCAGGAAATAAACCAGAACGCAATCCTGTCCAGACATTAACTGAATACCCGTCTACACTTCATGTTTGTCAGCAGTCTTCTTTACAGTTACAGCATCGACTCCTGTAAACACTGAAGTGCTCTCCTGTTAAGGTTTACCTAGTATAGACAAGAGCATCAACTGAAAATCCTCCTTCGACCTCCTGTTTTCATGTAACCTTTTATGAAGTCGCTCTGTCGTTATCTGTCACGGACTGTAAAGATCCTGCTGAAGAAGCCTGTGTTTGGAGATACAAGGCTGACTGATGAAGGCAGCACACACTTAATCACCGCTGCATCCGTGAGCTAACGGATCACAAGAAGTAAAAGAGTCCATCCGCAGAATGAAGCAGCCGGGGCCTCTGGTGGGTCAGGAGCATCAATCAGAGTTTACTGTCCTGGTCAGCAGTTAACCAGGGGTTGTATTGACCTGCAGGTGATAAATAACCTCTGTTGGGCCAGGTTTAGGTGCACAGGAAGGGTTGACAGGAACGGTAAAATCAAGACTGAGTGCGGCTCTGCTCCTCCCTGATAATCACTCGCTTTTGTCTGTGAGATTACTCTCCTCACTTTCTATTCAGTAGCTTGGAAATTGGCCTGACCTGACGCTCCCTTCAGCTCTCTGGAGAGCGTAAAAGATGTCTGTTCACCTGGATCACCAGCAGATGGCGCCATACTAAGCCAGATGCCTGCAGATGTAGTTGGATTAAAAGGGTCAGTTCACCCAAAATGACAAAAAAAAAAGCAAACATATTCTCTCACTACCTTAAGTGATAGTTAGTCATGAAGATACTTTTAGTTTTACTTAACAGGCCAAAAGTATGTGGACACTGATTAATACAATCATCATCATCATCACTACAACCTTTATGTGATTGTTGTGCATCTCAGTCAGAAACCGTAACAACATTTTTCAAGATGTTAGAAATATTTTAGTCAGATTTAAGGTACGTCTTTTCTTCATCTTCTGTAACTGAAAAAACATCTGTCCACTACAGTGGACATTATGCATCAACGGGTATACTCTCCTTATTCGGCCTTTAGATAAAGTGGGCTTTATAGATTAGGTCCAAAGACTGTTTGATATTACTGCTGAATTCACTGTTCAAGTGTAAATTATTTCATAATTCTAAATAAAACACGCAAAATAATAATGACATCCTCTGGAGTGGGCGGACGTTTCCTCAATCACAGAAAAGAAAACGTAAAAGAAAAATGTGTGTAAAATCTCAATTTATGTAACTGCATCATTTTTAATTGAAGACTTTTTTTTACCTGTCTGGTTTTCTAAGAATAAGAGGGTTTAACAGTTATTCCAGAGGCACTTGGTGCATCTCATCGTCCCTCCGCCATTTTGAATTTATGATGCCATATCTTAAAATTACAAAAAAGAAAAATTTAAAAAAAAATCCAAGATAATAACTGTATGGACTTATGGACAAGACCTTGGGGATCTGCCACCTGGTTATTGTGACATGGTGCTGCAACTAAAATGGTTAAAAATGCCTTCCAAATATCTTTGGTGTCCATCACCTCTGCAACCTTGAGTTTGGCATTAAGCCTGTCGCCATCTTCTTTTGTTTTTTTTGGGGAGCCAGAAGTGACCATATTTGGATGAGAGGGTTGAGGATTGGATCTGAAAGAGAACCAGCAGAAGACTTGTCAGTCACACGGTAGCCAAGCTGTATGTCACCTTTGTTATTCAAAATGTGACCATAAATCACAATCATGCTTATTAGACAAAGACTGAGGTAATAAATCAAGTGAGAAGTAGCATCAATTTCTCATAAGCTTACATACAATCAGACACATTTTTGAAACCAGTGGAGTTGCCCCCTGCAGGACATTAGAAAGAATGCAGGTTTAAAGCAGCTCTGCATTGGCTTCACTTTTCAGGCCTGGAAGCTCCGTCCATATCTTAAATAGTCAATGATTAATGTGTTTTCTTTCTTCAGTGATGTGAAGCTCTGATGTTCAGTGATAACGCCTGGCTCACAGTCACGGTTCCAGTTCATTTATTTAAAACGATCAACAGACATCCACTTCCAGTAACTGTGTCCCTAACCCTTCAACGCCACTTCACACCCTCGCAAACTACACCACCAGATCTTCCCCTTTATGTGTTTATCTCAGCTACCGTGCAGCCGCAACCAAAGCACACACAGAAAATAGAAATTGCAGAGTTGTTGTGCTGCAGGTGTCGTGGTTGCAGGATGCAGATCATTCCTGCAGCACGCGTCATATGTGGGGTTTACACAGTCTGCATGCCAGCAGTGTGAGGTTCACCACCGAACCAAGCTTTTTCTTCTCCTCCTTCTTCTGCTTCTTCTTGTTGCTCCCCGCTAGCACAAGGGCCAGAGCCAAAATGTTTTACTACCACAGGAACCACACAGACACACCCCTCGGGTATACAGTCAGACACACACGCCCTGTGTTGAACACACCCCTTGGCAAACTGCGTCAGAAATGCCCCGAGGTAGGGCAAAACACAGTTCCTCCAACGAGACTACAAACAGCGAAGGAGCGTGTTGTGAAACTTCTGGCTCATCAGTAAGAGGTAACAGCAGAGTGAGCTTCAGACAATGAGCATTTAGAAGAGCACTTCTCTCTTTTTGCAAGAACTCACTTGAATTTAATTACATTTGGGGTATTTTCTTGATGCACTAAATTGGCAGGTCAATTTAATCACAATTATGTAAAGTTTGTGAATTTAAAGGAGGAATTCAACATTTCTTGGGAAAGATGCTTATTCAGAGTCTCCGTTTGTTGATTCAAAGAAGTCACAAAGAATATTCCTGCACATATTGCCCTTTATAACCCTGAATTGTTGTTTTTAATCTACAGTTTTTGCACAAATTAAACAAAGAAAGATATACTATATTAATTAGTGATCATTCGAAGGTGCTTTTGGGCAGATTTGTCACCTTAGAACAGAACTGGGTCAGGAGTTTCTCCCTGTTTTAGAGCCCAAAAATGTCCTCTCTCTTTCTGTTTTGTTTCCTCAGTGTTTCACTTTTAAATTAAACTTATTTATTCATTAACATGTTATTGATATTGTGCTTTTTTGTCACTCACCTTTGGAAGCAAAGACTCCTCTCCAGTGATCCTTTGAGATGAAATAAAGGTTGATGATGCACACTGACAGTTTAAGGGCTCTCCGGTGTGATGTCAGAGGTAACAGTGTTGCCCTCTGGGAAATCAGGGAGTTGAGAGGAGAGCGGTTGATGAATCTGCGGGGTTTGTCCAGAGAACGCCTCTATGTGATGTCAAAGATGATCAGTTTCAATTCTAATAATGACTGTAGCAGATATTTAAAAACCAGCTGAGCCTTGCTATCTTTAAAACTGGAAAAAGCAGAGAAGAGAGGAAGCCATTACTCTGTAATGACACTGAACCGCTGCACATACAGAGTGACATGTCTAGTTTTACATGGAGGATGTCACAGATTCCATCACATCACTCGTCTACCCACTTGAACACACTCATCCCCTGACTGTCCGTCTCATTAAACCCTCACATGTCACTGCCTCTGTCAGAAAGTGAGTGCGAACAGCCTCTGTGCTGCTCCTCAGCAGCTCTCTACCTATTAATTCTCCATCCACACTCTGTTATCAGCCTCTCCAGTCTTCATTCCAACTGCCCTCCATTCAGGAAGTGGGACAAAGGAATTTTTTTTGTGCTGGCCACTGTGATTCATTGCTGAGACACACACACACAAACACACACACACACACACACACACACACACACACACACACACACACAGTTGGTTTAGCCTTTATAACTTAGCTCATTATTTATGGCTGAGTGAGCCGTTTAAACATGACAACCAGTAGTCTGACTCACAAGGCTGCTGGAGGAGTCAGGTGGAAGCTGAAGGAGAAACAAAGACCTTCCCTGAATTAGCACTTGTGACCTTTTCTGTGGGTTTTGGTTAATTTCGAAGGTTTAAGGAGTTGGAATGGACAGTCGAGGGCACATGCGCTGTAAAGTATGCTTTATTTTAGGTTTAAAACTCCTTCTTCAGAGCTTGTTTCAACAAACAATGTATCTGGTGGATACATCCCTCCAAAACAGTGTAGTTTTAACTTAATGAATTTGCACCTTCTCTGTATGCTTTAGTACATTAAAGTTTAACTTAAACTAGAAAAGAGATAATCAAAGTATGTTAAGTTCTATGAGGCCCCTTTTATACAAAGTAATCCATTAAATCATACGTTCAGAAAAACTTAAAATAGTGCTTCTTTGAAAATCTGACTGATTGTGTTGTAATTGGTGGTTCGGCGCCACACGATAAACACTAACTACTGGAGCTCATAATTTACTGTTTGCTCACTTTTCCATCTCTTCTTTCCTACCAGTGGGTCCGTCTCACCTGAGCTCCACGGACAGGGGAGCCGCAGCGGCACCTGGACGCGTCACAGAGTTTGGAGAGAAAGAGGCGGAGCCTTTACGCGCCACGAGAGGAGCGCGGCGGCAGCGGCAGCGTGTGTGTCCGCTGGATGCAGTCAGTCAGTCTGTGGTGGAGTCTCACAGGTTCCAGCAGCGCAACGAACTTGCGTTTAACTGCTGGAAAACAGCAAAAGTCGGATTGAGAAAAAGGTTTGATCACTTTTTTCTGAGCGTTTTTTCACGGAGAAGCAAAGAAAAAAATCCACAGCGATCACTTTGGACTTGATGAGAAAGTCAAGAAGTCCCGCTCTTGGAGAGACCAGTGGAATATGATTTGAATCAAAGGAGTGTACAGCACTGTTGCTCGCTAACAGGTGAGTGTATTATCCAGAAATGTCCTCCCAGTTTCCTGTCTTTGCTCTTATTTCTTTGGACTCGAACTGTATTTTCATGCGTAAAAGCGCAGAGATCCCGACGCTAAAACTCCTCACTCTCTCCTCTCCTCTCCTCCTCTCCTCCTCCTCCTCCTCCTCTGGATATCACAGCCTGTTTTGAAATGTTTTTTCTGGCTCCTAACACCATTTCACCAACTTCCCATTTGTGTTTTCTGAGACCTTTCGCCATGAGTCACTTTCCTCTCAAAATGAAAATATTTTCACTGTTTTCCGCCGCCTTTTGTCCTTTAAAAACACAGCCGTGCGACGAGGCTGTAAATTTATTGTGTTTGGTGCAGGTGTGCGATAATGTGCCCACTATTACTCATATAATTTTAGACCAAAAACAAGACGATACTCATCTCACCAGAGCCTTAAGAAAAAGAATATTGCCTCTAATTTTGTGTTATATTCCATAACAGAAACTTAACATGTGTTTTGGGTTGTAAATCTTTCCTCCTTTTTATCTTTATTTTCTACTATATCATGTTTATCCCCCTAGAGTGCTGCCTCAGGCTCTTGTCGTTGTCTTTGGCACTTATTAGTAATATTTTCTGCTCTCAACTTTCATAGGAGTTTGCCTGCAAACACCTGTTGGCTCTGTCTGCCTGTAAATCTTCTCCCTGAGAAACTGATTGCATGAAAAACTGAGCTCAATCCCTCAGACTTCTTCTAAAAAAAAAACAAATGAGTAAGACATCAGTCTTAAATCAGTCGAAATATGCAGACAATCCCGGTGAGTTTATTCGTCACTGTGGGCATGTTATTGCCGTGTTTTGGTTTACATCTGGAGATCCTGTTAAAACCACATCCAGACAGGGAGCATGCAAATGCACATTTTGCAAATGCTCTGGTGTTGCTCTCCCTCCCTCCACTAAAAGCATCTCCCAGAGGACTACCATTTAGTAGCTGAGGTTATTTATCATTTTGCACGACGGTCCCCCTCGCCTTCTCCCTCCACCCTCTTTTGTTTTAATTGAGTTTATCTCCGCTCCCTTGGGGCCCCTGCTGTCTAAACTTAGGCTCGTGGTTGCGTTGCCCTGCAGAGCGGCCCGCTCTCTGGGTGATTCACCGCTTTGCCTCTCGCTGTGGTCACTCGGGAACGGAGCTGAACGCCACAGAAGTGCTCACCCAGGTCCCGCTGCTGGCCTGTTGAGGGTCAGTGCAGTCAGATGTTGAAGTGCTGATGATCAGGAGGCTGATATTAAAGCTTTGTGTCACCATAAAGCCTCCAGTCACTTCAGTATGAATGGTTTCACTGCTTGTGGTGAAGTGAGTAAACCGTGGTTTTATCCCCTGACACAGTTCTGTTTATGAGTCTGAAAAGGGATTTCGATGTCCCCCTTGTTTCTCCTCAGTGGTCCCTATTCAGCACAGCTTGCGCCTTTTTCCACACATTCACACTTCAGACAATTGAGGCCACCTATTCTAAGATATGATGAATGTTTTGAGTTTTTTCTGTTGGAACATTTTACTAACTCATTTGTCATGTCTCTTATTTCTGGAACAGGATGAATCTTCACTCGTTTCATGCCGCCATGCTGCTGTGGGTCTTGTGCCCCAGTGTGCAGGGCCAGTGTGATAAATCACCGGAGACCAACAAACTCATCCCCTCAGTCACCTACGAGCTCCCAACGTTCACTGCAGACTTCCCCATCCAGAACATGGTGATGCTGGATGGGATCATCTACGTCGGGGCTGTAAACAGAATCTACGCCCTGGCGCCGAACCTCACGAAGCTGTCAGAGTACCACACGGGGCCGCTGTTTGCCAACCAGACCTGCGGCCACAAACCGACCAACACGAGCAGCGGCGGCAGGGTGGACAACCACAACATCGCCTTGGTGGTGGAGAACATTTACGACAAGGGGTTGTACAGCTGCGGCTCGGCAGACAATGGTGTTTGCCGCCGTCACGTCCTGGACGACGGCATTAGCCCAAAAACCGTAGACGAAGATGTCTACTGCTTCACTGACACGGCGAGGCAAGGCAAGGGTCAACCTATCAACTCGGATGTTGTGGTCAGCCCTTCAGGCTCCCAGGTTCTCAATGTGGAGAGCAACGTCATCAAGTTCTTTGTTGGGAACTCTGAGATCCCAGGCTTCGGAAACATAACAGGCAGTGCCACAAATCCCCATACCATTTCTCTGCGGAAGATGAAGACGAGCCAAAACGGCTTCACCTTCTTCTCCAACCACTCATACATGGATCTGATTCCACCTCTACGTGGAAACTACTACCTGCGATACGTTTACTCCTTCCACAGTGGACCATTCACCTACTTCCTCACAGTGCAGCGGGTGAGCAAAGACTCCCAGGCCTACCACACCCGCATAGTCCGTATGTGCTCCTCGGACCTTGTCATCCGCCGTTACATCGAGATGCCCCTTGAGTGCATCAGCACCGATAAACGGCGACGACGCTCCACGGAAGAGGTGAAGGTATTCAACATCCTCCAGGCGGCCCACATCGCCAAGGTGGGCAGTGACGTTGTCCTGCAGAAGCAGCTGAAAGTGGAGGAAGGCGATGACGTGCTGTTCGCCGCCTTCGCCAAGGGAAAGCCGAACTCTCCGGAGCCCACCCCGAACTCGGCCGTCTGCATCATGTCCCTGAAACACATCAACAACATGTTCAAGATGTACATGCAGAAGTGCAACACGGTAGACCCGTATCACTTCACTGGATCAGTCAAGAAGTCCTGCTACAATGTGGTAAGAGCTGGGATGGGGCGGGGTGTCTGTGGGGGGGTGGGGAGCCATTCAACTCCTACTTTGCATTTGTATTTTTTCGGAGGGAAATGCAAATTCTGCACTTTTCTCAACTGTCGAAAAAAGCACAATGACTTTTTAAACCCACAACTTTACTTAGGAAAGATGGAAATGAGACATTTGTCCTGCAAGTGTCTTCTTTCCAGCTCAAGTCTGATAGATTTTCACCAATTGTTTTGCAAAAACAACTACATTTCTTGAAAAGAAAAAGGGAGGAGATTGGTTTACACACTGATAAGTTCCTGGCTTGTTCTCTTAATTAAAACTTAAATGAATTAAGCCCTATATCTATTCGGTTTTAGTTTATGATGTTTGAGGCTGAATAAACTTGGGAGGCTGCATTTATGTGTGATGGCAACCTCTACAACGGCTACTGCTGTATTAGGATGCAAAATGTGACACTTTTTATTACTGAACAGAGCAATTTTTTTAATTTACGATGGATTTGACATGGTCTGTCTGGTCATGTTTCAGCTGAATTATCAATGGTATTTTATCCCTTTGAGTTGCAGCTTTTTACCAGGAGTGATGTTGATTAATCCAAAAGATAAATTAGTGTCTGCGCACTAGCAACCAAGTTTGAGTATCATCGTGATGTTATACGATGCCTTTTGGACACATAAAATAAGTCTCTAATCAGTCATCTCTTGTACATGCATGGCTTGGTTTTTTATCTGTAAGAGTTATAGATCTTGGCTGTTTACTTGCTGCAGGCAGGTCGGCTTGTTGGCTGGAGAGAATGTCTCAGTAACTGGGTGGTCTCAGGTTCAGGCAGCCAGTGTGTCTACTGGATTTCTGTCCTTGTGTCATTGTGTTCAAGTGTCCTTGAGCAACACGCTGAAGCATGACCTGCTCCTGACCTCTGACCTCTCTGGTTAAGAGCTAACATGCAAGTCTTAGTGGAGACACACATTTCTGATTAGTGTGTCTGATATGACGTTTTTATGGATTGATTACAGGAAAGTAGCACATTTTTCACTGTTCTGGCTCTGTGCTGCAGCATGTTGGATTTGAAATGAAACAATGACTGTGAGGTTAAAGAGTAGACTCTGAGCTTTAGTTTTTCTGTTTACACCCATATTTGGTGAACAGTGTGGGACTCATCGCCAAGTATCAGGACAGTGATCCTTAACACACGGGGGGAAAAAACAGTGGAGACATCTCCGATTAGATCGGTCACCTGACCTCAGTTGATCATGCTGTGTTTTACTTGTTGAATACTGGGGGCAAAAAGTCAGTTAAACAGGCAAAACGTGAGTATGATTGAACTACAGGCCTGGCAGAGCACGACCAGGAAGTATCCCAAGTGCCTGCTGATGTTTTTGGGCTGGAGACTTCAGGCAATTGTTTTATTTTGTCCTATATATTTTGGCCCCCCAAACTGGGCATCAATGCAAAGGTGAGGCTGTTTTCCTTATTAAAGAGAAAAATACAACTGTACACCTTCAAGTTTCTCTCCTTCACCAAACTGATGAACAAAACGAGCTTAACTGCCTTGTGAAGTCATTGTAACACACACTTCATACAAATTCGGCAGAAACAAAATAAAACTCACCAAAAATTCCTGGTGGGTCTTCTGCACTTCTGACAACCACCAACTTTGGGTTGGCCAAAATAAACACTTAATATGCAGAGTCAGATGTTACACTTTCTGGCTCTGAAGCTGTTTTCCCTGCTGCCTCTCTGCTGTTGCTGGCCTCGTTGTGCTGCTGAGTTAACCCACTGAAAAAGAGCATGATGTTCAGTATTGGCTATCGTTCTTTGGAGGAAGACAGTTATATTAGCAAAATCAAACGACAAACTCACCCGAAATATCGCCCCGAAAACAAACACATAGAAAGTTGCCGATAACCAATATTTTCATCTAATCACCCGACCCTACGGTACCTTACGTGCTACACTTCCGTCTGATGTGGATGAAATCACTCTCAAATTAAAGCTGAAAAGCAGCAATTAAGTCGGAAACACAGTCATTCCTTTACAGTAATTGATATGCATTGTACTGAAGTAACCACCCCCCCACCTATGCTACTGTAAGCCAATATTACCTCCCCTGTACTAACTCACCTCCAATCCATCAACACTGACTCAATCAATCAGTTGAATCACCTGATCAATAACAACATGAGGTTAACTGCCGACCGCCCGGCCAAAGGGTCCGTCAATATGTGTGCTAGTGGAGCACTCTCACCCCCCCGCTGACTTCATCTTTACTTAACCCTCAGCATCAGTCAGTACTGTATATCTCCAGTCAGGCAGTGGATTACTTTAGTCTCCTGGATATATTATTCACTGAATGCTGTCAAAGGGCAAGCACATACAGGAGTAACACCAGAGTCGTGTGCAAACACCCAGCACACTTCTGAGGGAGACTTCTGTCAAAACATTTAGTGTGTGAGTTTCTATGCAGGCGATTTTTTATATGATGAACTAGTTTGAACGCATCACGCGTCTTCGTCGGAAAAACTTTTATTGCTGCTGTAGCTTGGTAGAAAACCACCACCATGCACCACAATGCTGTGGGTGAAAACCATCTCAGATTGGCTGTCAGTGTTCTTACATGTTTTATACTATTTATTATGTAAGTATGTACACTTTGTGACCTAGTTAATCATTTCGAAAACTAGGCTGCTATGTTTTTGACATTTGAACTCATTTTGTTCCATTACAGACATCCATTGGTTTCCATTAATTTTTGTATGGTAGAAACATTTACAACTTTAAGTTGTATAATGAACATCAAATTTGCAGTAATGTACCCTGTGAAGTTTTATTTTTTACCTCTTTTACACATTTACACGTAAGGGGTAGCATATCACCAGAGTAACTGCTAACTGCTGCTAACTGTAGCTAGTTAGCTAAGTTAGCTGTACAGCTAGTGGTCCCTTACCAGCTGACTCTGCCTGAGCTTTACTATCAGACTGTCACCTTTTGAGGTACAAAGTGGTGTTATACAGGACAGGCCGGGGCTAGCTGGTTAGCATGCTAACCTCAGAAGACACAGCATAAATGTCTTTGACATAACACCAAAACTAAATCTTGAATGTTTTAAACTAAAATTTGTACATATTGAACCTTTAATCATCTTTGTGTGTGTCCTTGAAGCCTAACACACAAACTAAATTCATTTCTTCCTCATGAAACATTTGCAAAGCCAAATTTTTACCTACTGTTCATTTTTTTATATCCATGTTTATATCCTTTTTTGAATTCTTCTTACCTGCCTTTTTACGCATTCCTTCATTTCTTGGGGTGTAACAACCACTTAATGTCCATAAGTGGAATAGCATCACCTGTCTCCTCATGCGGGCACTTGTTCAGATACAAGCTAATGGGGCCCTGAAATATTGCTCCATAGCACCCCAGGTGGTCAAAATATCCAGAGAGTACCTTTAACTTTTGTCAAAGTGGTAACAAAATGAATGCAGACCTGTTCACAATGATGGTGATGGATGATGGATTACACACCGAGTTTCATGCTATACAGAAAATAATGGGGGAAAAAAATGGTTGTACAGAAGGATAAAGATAATCTAAAACTGTAAAGTGCACATTTCAAAACAGTTGGCAAAAGAGTAAAGAAAACATGATTTGTTGTTAAGGAGTTATAACTTTTAAATCACGCTGTCTGGTCCTTAAAGTTCAGTTCTGTCTGTAGTGATTTTAAAGACACAAGCTGCAGTGAAGAGATCAGACACACACACACGATGAGTGACATGTGGTTAAGTTAAAACAGATTTAAACCAGCTTTGCAGATACATGCAAATACATTGTGGGTGGGTGTTTGGGTACATCGGCACAGCCCTGACAGCCATCAGTGGTGAAGATCCACCGGGGAAAGTGAGGAATGCTGGGCGCTGGGGGGTTCGGGGGCAGCGCATATCTGACTCTCAGCGAGCCGTGATGAATGGCTCGGGGATAACAGGGCATCAGCAGCTGGGCGGAAGATGATCCCCTGACCCGCTGTGGCAGCCGGCTACGCTGGCAAGGCCTCTTCCCCTCTCCCCCCCCGACCCCCACCTGTTACCAGCACCTGTGGGAAAGTGGAAGTGTAACACCAAAGAGCCTCTTTATCTGGGACCAATGTTTTCATGGGTGATCATCATTGGGTATGATCTTTCTGAGGCATCATATCTCGATCACATAAGTCTTTCATTATTTTCCTCTGGTTCTGAGTTGAGTTTAGTTTATTTATTTGTCATGAACATAACAGTAACGTTGGTGTTGCAATCACGCACAAGCCCCAGATGCACTGAGTGTTTATAACAATGCTAATTTACAACACCTGTCCACGGGAGGCTATTAAAAGTTAGATATGCAGAGGCTGTGTCCTTGCTGCAGCGGCCCAGGGCTTGAGTCCGACCTGTGGCCCTTTGCTGCATGTCACTCCCCCTCTCTCTTCCCCTGTTTCCTGTCACTCTTCAGCTGTTCTATAAATAAAGCCAAGAAAAGGCCTAAAAAAAACCCTAAAAAAACAAAAACAAATGCAGTACGAGCCAGCAAAAAGGACTGCTAGCTTTGTTGCACGGCTAACTGAGTTTACTACCATACAGTGGGTGCATTTAGCGGCAGTTAGCAATCACTTCAGAAAGGCAGCTACCCGTTTAAGTCCATCAAGAAACTCCATGAATCGCCTCGTTACTGTAACTGGCCTCCATCCCCGGTCTGGAGGTGTTCATTGGGAGGCTGCCGGTTAGATCACATGATCATGTGATCTCACGCATCACATGAGACGGATGTGAAGCTTGTGCCAAAAACAACTGTGTTGAATGCAGAGGTTGTGTTTCAATGATGCAAATGGAGAAGTTCAGATAAATTCAAATTAGCTGTAGTCTGCAGCGCAATTCAGAACTGTGTCCCTCTAGTGTCTTTGGTGAACAGCTGTGAGTTGTGTAACGATTTTTGTGGAAAAGTCAGAAGTCGTCCTCAGCTACGAACTGATAACTGAGCCTGTCGAGCGTCAGTGCACAGGATCAAAGCAAAAATCAACCTGTTACAAATCAAACAACTAACGCCTCGTGCCTCTCCTTCTTCAAGCTCTTTAATAAGAGCTGTATTGTGCCCGGTGACAGAGGCTGAGAAAACCTTTCTTTCCTGAAACCCCAAACAGTAATTGTCTGTCTCTACCTCTTGACAGTGACTGTCGGTATGAAAACGTCTGTTTTGATCACTGAGTGAGTCTACTATTCTTTTATAAGACATTCTTTCCCCTTGACTCACTTGATTACGGGGTCGGCGTGAGGCATGATGACATCAGTTTTGCTTGGGGTACAGGAGCATCTCTGCCGTGTAATTATCATAGGATCGTTCTGTTTCGAACTCTGCATAGTTCTCTGTGTAGATATGTCAGCAAACAATATGATTTAAAAGTTGAAATTATGCTGACTTCATTCTTTTCGCAGCTGCAATACTGTCCTCGCTCTTTGATCCCTTTTTAGTTCCCCCAACTCACACACACACACACACACACACACACACACACACACTCAAAAGCGGAGTATTGCCTTTTTCTCTCTGCAGGCCTCAGCAGAGACAAATGGCACAAAAATCTGCTGTTTCAAAATGTGTTTGAGCTTGAGCCTCCAAACACGCAGACGCAGCAGGTCAAGTGCTGAATCGCTGCAGCCAAAAGAGCTTTTATCTCAGTGCGACTGAAGCCGTTTTTTCCAACTTCTCTTTTATTGCTGACAGTCTCACTCGAATCCTCTCCTCCCTAGCTGCCAGGTTAGGAAACCAGCTCTAACAACAACAAATGCCCATCTGACACTCGTGCTCCGAACCTGGAGTTTGAGTGAGCTAATCATGGCGCTGCTTAATTTTTTTATGACTTGTATTCAGTGGCATATGGCAGCTAGACTCTCTGTTATCATGAGCTTTAGGGGAGATAAGCGTAGCCCATAAATTCATAAAAGGTGTAAACACTCGGAGGAGGCACAGGAGGTTATTTTTGCAGTTCGCTCCGCCAAACTGTGTGTTTCCTGTGGAAAACTCCCAGTAGGGATCTGGATGAGTTTGAAAGCTCGGTGTAAGAGCATGTTTGAAGTTTTTAAGTGGTGGTTGTCAGCTCAGACGTACCTCTTAACTCCAGTTTAGGCAGCAACATATGATAAATGCTGTAATGACGACTGGCTCTCTTTTCGGCTGTCGACGTGATGGATCAGATCTGCTGTTCTTACTGTTTCTGTCTCCAGGCTGAACTCAGTAACATGAGGAAACTGAGGAAATAATTACTATTCTTCATCATGAGATGTTGAGCATAACTACTGATTACTGTGCTTTAGTACATTTTTTGATTATGCTACCTTTGTAGATGTAGTTATGAATACAACAGTAGTTTCTTTCACAAATGCCTCAGTTGTTGATTTGAGCAGAAGGAGAGCTGATTTTAAACAGTTGAACTGATTGCGAGTCCATTCTTTTATTTGCAAAGGCCAAACGGATATGAGTAACCACTGATCTTGGTGCACGCGCTAAATACAAACAAACCAAGCTTCGGGAAGCCCCAAGATCCCAAATTGATTAGAAAAGATTTTATTTACACCCTTCTTTAAGCTGAAATCATCACTGAAGTTGCTAGCATTAGCACGACCCCACCACAAGTGGATGAACAAGCTCAACCAGGTCTGGAAGTTGCAATTAATGTCTCTCAAATCACTTTGGCATCTCAGGGCTTGCGGAGACATGCATTACACTGGATGAGCTGTATAGAGCCATTTTTTTGTAAAATCCTGTTGTTCCTGTTGTTTGAAACCTCGTCTACTACTCATCTATCTAATTACGTTATGTTGGAGAATGTTGCAACACTGTTTTGCTGTGAAGCTCCAGAAATGTTTCGTGGACTAAGAAACTTCACCTGACTTTCAGTCGGCATGGGGATGAGGAGATAATGATTGGATTTTATTTTTGGGTGAATTTTTCCTTTAACCAAAATTTTCCCCAAGCGTTCATGCCAAAATGTAATCTTGAGATGCATTTCAGTGGCTCTTCTCTCCACCTCTTATATCAAGAACACTCTTTAAGCGTCCTCCGACCCCCACAATGTGCTGTTGCCTGACAGTATCGCTTTAAAAAAGCCCATTTTGCTGGGTAATGTAGTGTGCAGAGCCATGGCAGGGACTTGGAGCATCCCCAACATGCCTGACTGGCACCCATTCCCATAAGTCTATTGAGGAAGCAGGAACATTTGAGACTAAAAATAAAGAAGCGCCACGGGTCAAAATTATCATCAGATTACTATTGATTCGAGAAAACCCACCAAATGCTGATTGCTTTTAAATTGAATCTTTGCCCTGATTGATTATAGAGCGTGTAATATAATTCCAGCTGGGAGAGACGCTTTTGACCGACAGTCATTTTAATTAGCCCGCCTGTTTTAATGAACACGCTTTAAACGCTGCCTTAGAAAAAAAACCTGCAGCAGCACATTGATTTTATGTTGCTCTGATTAGGAATTCCTTCTAATTTCTGATTATGAAGTAGAATAAAGATCCGGCTATGTGACTTCCAACATATATTTGGCTTTGACAATCAGTTATTTGGTCACTAGATAAGATTTCAATTCATTTGCACATAAGAAACTCACATAGAGCACTGAGTAAAGAAACGTAGAGATGAGCATGCAGCAGAGGTTTTGATAATTGCAGGTCATTGCCAGGACAATAAAGACTTTGTGCTTCGTAATGACAACATGCACAGCGTGCACGTGCAACTCTTAAACAACAAGGAGCTCACAGAGTCTGTAGTTATGTTATAAATCTATAAAAGCCACAGCTGGTGGCTTCTTGGAGGTCTAGTGGGGAATTAAGTATGTCCAAATACTGTCTACTGTTTTCATTTAACTTGTTATTATGTGTCATCATGTAGTACAACCACTTGATATATATAGAAGAGTGAGTACACGTTGCATGTCTGTCAGCCCTTTTCCTGAGGTTGCTCCTTGTTTTTACAATTTAGGTTTTTTGTTTTGTGTAGATTTACATTATTCAAATTTAGGGTTTTAAGGAAAGTATGTGTCTTATGTACTGTGCATAGGGCAATGTATATAAAATTGACTCGACCCAAATATATGAGAATGATACTAGACATAGAAAAAATGGCCAGATTATTGACTTGAGACTCAAGTTTTAAAAATACACTTCCCTCTGGAAAGTGCAAAAAACTGGGCTGTCACTGGGCAGTAGAAAGGTCTTCCCTGAAAACCTACAACAACCAGAACGCACTGCACCGGACCAATAAACACTCCCACTGATGGGTGAAGCACTGTGAGTTAGAGCTGCTTTGGTTTTGGCTCATCGTCCATGTTAAAACAAAAAAACAGTACGGCGGCCAGCTGGTAACAAACACTGTGGTATTCCAACTAAACACTTCCCTAAAATATGTTTTTAAAAACATTTTGGGTGAGAAATAGACATGGAACAGGACCACGGGTCATATTTGATCAGCACTGCCTTGTTTTTTACAGTGCGATCTGAGTTTAGTGAGATGACAACTCGATCCAAGAGACAGAGAGGGAAGGTGGGCTTTCTCTCTTGATCCTGTAATCTTTATGGTCGTGGAAGTGCAGCAGTACAGTACCGCCGGATGACGTGTTTACACTTGATTTTCAAACCTTAAAAACCTTGAAACTCAACTTGGATTTGACCCAAAAGCATCTCCGGAAATAGCTGCATTACTTTCCAACTTTAGATTTCGGCGAAATAATTCATATTGCACTTTTCAAAGCATTATTCAGAACAGATGAGAGGAAGAAACATCAATGTAAGAGAAGCACAAAACTACAAAATACATCATATCAAGAAAATACTGCAGGGGAACATTTAACAAACTCTTCAGCCCTATATGCCTCTAATCTGTATTTAACTTTTGTGCTTTGACGTGAAGCTGACATATAAAATGTACCATTTACTCTCTCAGACATGTATGAGTTTGCATCAGTTGCCTTACAGCTAAAACACACGCACGCGGCATCTGTCAAAGCTTTAAAATCTCCTGCTGTAAGAACTGAAATTACTGATCAATCAGTCATCGGTGATGACTGTGTCCCTGATATTTCATGCATTCTGCGTAGTTTTTCCAGCGACAGATAATCAGACCTGCAGCAGCCTGACAATAGAAGGACTTAATACTGCCAATCTCTCAGTAATGCTGCTGATTCAATGGGTTCTGCTGTGGATGTCCCTGTTTTTAGCCCCACATGCCCGAGCCTGCTCATGCCCTCACTAAGCTGGTATTTGTTCGCTCAAATTCTCCCTCCGCATGAACCAGATGTACAGAACAGGAGGCTTTATTGGAGCTGGCACACATAACAGCAACGTCACCATCATCTAAATATTCTGGACCTGCCGCAAGATGCCGCAAAACATATCACACTCCAGAAAAGATGCATGCATGGGATGAATAATGAGATTTTCATGTTGTTCTTTGACCTTTTAATCATATTTTTGAAAATCTGTCATCAACATGTTGTCCTCAAGTACCTTGACTTTGTTTATAAAGCACAAAACTCGCAGTATGTAAACATTTAGCACGATTGGCAGCCAGACATCGCATGACTAATCGCTCTAAATCTACTGTTTTTTTTAACTCACTCCGGTGGATTAAGCTCTCAAACTATTTTCCATTTCACTTCCAGAGCAGACAGACATGCAATGGGTGGCGCATCTGCAGAGTAGACAGAAGAAGATTAACGGTAAACATAATTATAATATCTAGTAATGAAAGAAAAGAGTCTGAATCAGAGAGAAAACCCCCCAAAATTCACAAACTTTGTCACATATGAACTCAACACTTTGAGTTCAAAATCTTGCCCGATGTGGAATCGTGTTCAGTTGTTTTGATTTGTATGATGAGGGGAAATGATCCGTCAGATTGTATGTCTGTTTCATATCACAGGAGACATCGAGTCAGTTTTATGTTTATTGCCCAATACCACAAATCAAAACTTTGCCTCGAGGAGGTTCACAATCTGCACAACACTCCAGCTTATCCTTCCTGAGGTAGGATGAACATAAACATAATGAACTCTGAAAATTAGCAAAGAGCCACCACTGCCCTATCCGAGGTTTTTCACCGCACATGTCACAGATTACATACTGTACCACATGCCCGAGCCTGCCCATGCCATCGCTGATCAGGGTGCAGAACCCAGCGGTGCTCTTAGCAAGCGGGCGGGCCTCCAACAGCGTACAGGCATCAACAAAAGACCGTAAATACTACGCTCTTGTTCTGTCCTGTCCTTTGCGTTTCACCGCTCGCAAGTCTCCGTTTTGATATGGAAGACCGCATGTGAGTGTTTGTAATGAGAGTGAGATTAGATGTGCTGTAGTCTGCGTCTGTGTCATAACATACTTTCACACAGATCCTCACATGTGTGCACGCAGGAGCTGCAGCAGCAGCAGTTTGTTGCTGATGGATCAGGGTTTTTGTGTCAGATCAGCTGACCACTGACACATTTAAAATTGATAAACAAAAAGACATCGATCACAGCAAAATAATCGCTGTGATCGATGTCACCCTAACCCTAACCCTCAGCTAGAAATGTTCACAGCTGAGGTCATGGTATAAAGTTTTATTTATGTTACTGTATGTTGAGTCACGTTTGCCAACTTCCTTCCTCACTCTCTGACTCTCATCGGGAAGTCATGGTGACAGACGTCCAAAAGAAACACACCGTTACCTTGAGTAAAATGACATATTTCTCTGTGTGCACATTGTCAGACACATGCAACATAATTACAGTACACAAATCAACAAAATATGCAACAAAGGTCTAGTCATTTTTAGACTTTTTTTATTTTTTAGACCTAAAACAATCATTTCACTGCTGAAAAAAAGCAACAAAAGAAGTCAAAAAACCGAGATACTAATACAGTTATTGGCAGCTTTCAGTGCAACAGTCGCTCATATCAGTGAGTGCAAAACAAGTTCAGGCTGTTCTGAGCTACTGTTCCTATGTTACAACATCATGGAAAATGGTCGTGCCCCATCACACTCTGACTGGCCATGTGAAGATGTGTTTCCAGTGAGAGCCTGCAGCTGTGTGTGCCCGCTGCCCCTCCACCCTCAGGTGGGCCGTTGCGTCACCTGGCAGCCATGTCCAGGCAGGTTCCTCTGCGTGAGGAGAAACTTGGTCAGCGCCCACCTCCGGCTGCACAGAACACGCACTTGTATCCAATTTCAGGCACAAAACAAAAGTTTACCCTTGAAATGACCCTCCCTCGAAGTTGTGCCAATGTTGATTTGTGCTCCAATGAATCATTGCTCCTCATTGATTTTGTTACTAATGATCACCTCACAGACTACCAGATTTCATAATGTTTGAAAGTAGAAGATAAAACTATCAGGCATGGGTTGCAGCAACTTTATTTCAACACTCAGTTCGCAGTAAATCAATGTGAGCCTGTTCATGTCTGCTGGTATTTTCCTGCACGATGTTCTACACGATTTCACATCCACTCAATGTCAGTGTTTAGTTTTCAATCCGCAGAGTTAATGATCAGCCCAGGAGTTTGGTTTCTTGTTTTGCTGGAAAGCTGGAAGTGTGTGTAAATCCCTTTGCATGGGCTTTTGTATGCACATCTTATCTTTGTTCCTTAGATAAAGAGTAGAGTAGTAAATATGCAAACCGTCAGTGCCTGCAAGCTGTCTTCCAGCAAGCAGGGTGGGAAATTACCATCGGCCATAAACTGTTAAATTTAGGCCACGGCTGATTTTTAGTGAACTACCACTTTAGTACTGCCACTATGTCAGATAAACAACCATCGTGTGTTGTTATTCTTTCTCCTCCTCTTGATTGTCACTTGTTCAGCTTCTGAAATGTGAATTTGTGCTGCTTTTCTGTGTTTCATATCGTGAATTGAGCATCTCTGGGTTTTGGAGCACTAGTGGGACAAAAGACGCGATTTTATCAACGTCAAGTTAGTCATCTGAAAAGTGGTTCTTCCCATTTTATTTTTTTTTTAAGGATGTATAGACTAATTGATTAATCATTTGTCCAAAAAAACTCTGCTGCTGAATTTTTTAATCTATCCTTCGCTGTGGTTGGCTGATGGATAAAAATGGCGATCATTAAGGCTGAGTCATGTTATCGGTCCGTTCTGTTGCAAATTAGATATTTTCCTCAAATACTATCCTGCTGCCAGACTCATCCCTGATTGGATTTTCTTAAATGCTTTCCTTACCAGCATGAGAGCATTTGCCAGCAGTGCCAGAAGCCATTCATGATACACTTGTTCTGTGTCAAATATGGAGGAGCTTTGCTCCGCTGAGCGTATGAGTCAAGGCCCCCGAGCTATTTCCTAATCAGTGGCATGCCTCCTACTCTTCTATTTCACCACATGGTGATATCCTGCTCTCAACTGAAATGAGGCGTGTGGATGCTTATCTGTCAGCCCCCCCACTCTCTACGAAGGACCAAATGCAATCTCCTTTTCTCCTGCTGCCGTCCTGAGCAGCGGCCTCACCTCGACCCCGGATCAGTCTCATTTCCTTGGCTCGGGATCCTTCCAGCTTTGTCATGTGCTCTGTGTCTGGCCCTTTGAAACGCTCATAATCACAGAGGTCATTAGAGCAGCAAATGGTCCCGAATGAAATCTTACCTCACCTCCAAATTTCTCAAACTTCAAAACTTATAACACGGAGTGCATGAAAAAGACAATGTGTGTATTGTTTCAGTTGTAATTATAGGAGATTTTAAAGCCAGGCAGCGTCTCCAAAGTGCTTTAAGAAGAAAACAAGAACAGTAGAAAAGGAGGCACTTGTGTGGCCGATGGAGCAATTTGAGGTTCAGTGTCTTACTCAAAGACGCTTTGATATACAGACGGGGGAGCTGGGGATCAAACCAACAATTAGGGCTGCAACTAAAATGCTCATCACAATAACCCAGAGACGTATTTAAATTGCTTGCTTTTACCAACCAACAGTCCAAAGCGCAAAGACTCTGATGAATGACAGAGAAAAGCAGCAAATCAACACATTTAAGAGGAAAGAGGAGGGAATGTTTGGTATTTTTGCTTCAAAAATGACGTAAATGATTAATTGATTGTAAAAAATAGTTGGCAACAACTTTTCTTTGATCAGCTAATCAATTAATCTACTTATTGTGCAGCTCTTCTTCCAACTCCTCCAGCTGCAGTGATTAACAGAATAATGGATTAGTTGTCAACTCTTAAAATTAATCGCAAAGTATTTTGGTAATTTGATTGGTCTGAGTAATTCATCAAAGAAAAGAGTCAAAATTCCTAAACGTGAATAAATTCTGTTCTGTTGACCAAACTGAATATCTTTGGTTTGTGGACAAAACAAGACATTTTAGGATGCCATGTTGCACTGAAAATAATCATTAGTTGCAGCCTTACCACTGACATACAAACAATTTGGTTTACCTGCCCCCAGATTTAGACATAAAAAATAGAAAGTCGCCTCCATCATCAGCCCTGTGTGTAGTCCAAGACTCGAAATCCTTAAATAGTCAGTTCACACAAGTGACATATTTTCTCACTTCACTAGATGGGTTTTTTTCTGTGTTGGATTACTGCCAGTGGACATCAATCGAATTTGGTTTGTGGTGCATAAGAAAAACGAAACTGTGTCCTTGATTCTTGATGCTTGAGATGTCACAGGGAAAATTTATTTTTGAAGGAAAGTGGTTCCAAAGACATGCTGCTTTTTGAATTTTTCAATGCCTTGGGCACCAAAAATGATGGATAGTTAAGATTTGGACAAATACAACCCAAATCATCTAGATACCAACAGAGGTAAGTGAGAAAGTGTTTGTCATTTGGGTGAACTGACCCTTTAAGTCTCTTTTGATGATGGCAGTCTTCTAAATTGGCAGTGACCTGTGGCCCCCATCAACCATTTCAACATCCTGAACACACAGATATCAAGTAAACTAGCCTGGATTTCTTGCCCAAATAGAGGTGGACAACACGTCAGTCCAGTGGAAGGTCTCACCTCGGCTGAGGACTAATCCCCCCCATTCAATTCAACCAGTAATCCCCACACAATGCAAGCAAAGGATTGTGCCTGGATGTGTACTCAAGTAATGGAGGCAAATAGAGAAGAAATCCTCCTCCCCACCTCTCCTTCCGCACACTTGTATGGCTTTTATCACCCCGCTGCGCTCCCAAACAATGCACCACAAACAGAGAAGCTATCAAGTCAATCCCCGGGACAGTGCTGATATTGTCTCCTGCGGGCTTTGATCTTATCGTCCTCATCGGTGATCTGGACTTGAATCATGCATAGGAAGGCAAGCTCACACCTGAGAGGGCTGAGCAGCTTTTTCTCGGAACTGAATGATGTGTTTTACGGTTAAAAGACTGATTTGTGTCACCAGCTGGACTCTCTTGGAAGCATGCTTCTCCTATTCCCTTTTTTTAGTTTTACGGTAGCCTACTATAGAATTAGTTTTTGTTAGCTTTGCAAGCCTGACTAAATTGTTGTTTTTATTGTTTTGGGGGAAATGATTACCAGTTTGCTTTCAGGTTGAGAGACCACTGTTATTGTTAGGTTGCATCACACACCTTTCAGCCTGCACATTCTTCAAGTCAGACATGGAACCGAGCCCTCATCGTGAAGTCAGCACACTGAGATCCTCCAGTCCTGAGCATTAAAAATTCTGGCTTCGGGCCTGGTGGCTCAGTAAGTGAGCGCAAGCAGATGCAGCAAAATTATTCAGAGCCCGATCCCTGAAGATCTTTGATATGTGTGTAAAAGTGTGTGAGAAGGAGGTTGAGCAACACTGCAAAGCCAGATGCCAACCTCCAGGAGTTTTACAAGTGTGAAAAAGTAGCACAATGAGGCATTGTTGCCGTCATGGTCAGCTCTCTGAGGACAGAGGCGATGCTGATTTGTCTTCTGTTTGCTTCGTCATGCACGCGAGAGGCTCTGAAGCACCAGATTGGCTGCCACCTGCGAGCTCTCACGACACGCAGCGAAATAGTTTATGGTGACTTCATAAAGATCAGCTTCTATAAAAAAAAGTCTGTTTTCTGAAGTGTTTTGATGAGGGTTTGGCTGTTTGTGTTTCCACTGGACTTCACAATTATATTTAGCTCTGTCGGTTTCCATGCAAAGCTGCTGGAATATAACATTTGCTTTTTTGGTGTCACTTGGTGAAAAGGGACAGATATGAAAGGCCGCGCAGCTGAGCAATAAAAGGTCGAATCCCTGTGAAGGACAGTCTCTTCCACGCCGCTACTTTCAGATTCCCACTCTCGCGCTGTTGCTGGCGCTCCGCAGTCGTTTGTTTTTCTTCATCTGGCTCTGATCTGAAATCCACTACGAGTACGAGCGCAGTGTTTTTGCCAGCACGACGCCTGCCAGTGATCTCATCCAGTCCAGGACCTTGCTGAGATGACGAGGCCCGCGTGTTTCAGACCTAATGTTGACCCTGGCTTCGATAAGCTGCCTTGCTGCTGAGGCGCAGGCCAGTGCTGTTTACAACCTGAGGTTATCTGGCTGCTCCTCAACGGCTGCTGTTGGGCTGCAGCTCTCCAGCTGCTGCTGCCCTGCCTCTACCTCTCGACGAGCCCCCGCACTTCTCCCAGATAGAAAATTGCCTGTCAGATGTGAAAAAAATGAGAAGCAGAGAGAGCCACTTATAGTCAGGCAGCATGCTTTAAATGGTAGTGAGGAGGCCCGAAGAGCTGTTTTTTGGCTATTTCTGCTTACAGTGAAATCTTCACTGCGAACATTCTGCCAAGTGTCTGCACCGGTGGATGGATCTGATTATTCCAGACTGCTAGGAAGAAAGAATTCTGGGAAAAAAAGAGATTTGGCTGAATAACTTTGAAAACTGTCAGTTTGTATCTTTGAACTTGTGTGCATATACTCGCTTCTAATTGAATATCCCCCTCCTCGACATAAAGGCCCAATCATCTTGACATTTTCAGTGAAGCTGTTATAACTTCCAAACCCCCCTCCGACTGCAGTAATCAATGGGAGAAGGTAACGCTAAGGCTAATAAAGTCATGCCAGTAGATGATTGGTGCTAACTCTCTGAAGCAGCCCCGACGATAAATCAGCCCTCACTCGCTTTACGTTCATGTGTTTCTGTAATTAAGCGCACATGTAGGAATGGCTGCTGCTTTGGACTGATCGCTCCACTTAGCTGTCACATCTGAAATTGATCTGACCCCAGAAAGACATTAATGCTCTAAAATAATGGCCCGAGAGAGTAATACGCAGGCTGAAAAAGCAAGGCATGATGTGGCGCTCATTTGCACCCTTGAAATTACCTCATGTCATTTCTCATTTAGTTACAGTGCAGTCAGAAAGTATTTAGACAGTGTGTTGGGGGATGTTCACATCCATATTCATCCACGTTGTACTTGTAGCTCTTTTTACCCCTCGGGACTATATATATATAAAAAGACCTGTGATACCTCCACCATTCATCTAATGCGAATGTAAACTCCTCCAAATAAAAGGTTTGACCAAAGTATACCTTCTCACGCACATACCCGTGGTGGTATCTAGCTGTCTAAATAGTTTTCGTTATACAGTATATATGTCCTGGTTTTTAGATTTCTGCCTTCTCCCAGCGCAATGGAGGTAAAAAATTACAAGCAGAGTCTTTTTGGGACTACTTTCTACCAGGAAATCTCCTCACAGTGAGGACAGTGGATTGTTCTGAGTAACCTGGATGTGTTTTCCTCATTTATTGCGGTGAAGGCAGAAATATCAGAGACATATCCTTTAAAACCTGGACCAATCAAACAAGAACTACCAACCTGTAAAGCAGTGGTTCCCAATCCCCGGGCCATGGACTGCCAGTGGGCTAGGGAGCATTTGCAACTGTGCCGTGAGGAAATGATATGACGATGGATACCAATTATAGGAAACATTAGGCTATTCGTGCAGTAACCACCTTAAACTTGGAGTAGTCTCTGTGATGCATCTTTCCTCATTACTCTATATCACACCCACAACAACAGGATGCTGATTTCAAAGTACGAGAGGTCATGAACACACAAGGTGTGACCAGTCCCTCATGAGCTCTTTCTTTTAGACAACTTGCTCGCGATCAGAGCGAGAGCAAGAGGTAGAGGAGTTAAAGATGACTGTTTGACTTGCGTTATTACAGTTAAAAGTTCAGTCCTCCCATTCATTTTGAGCGTGGGTCGTGCGTGCAGTAGTTCTGCGGCGAAAAGTTAAAAACAGAATCAACTTTTGGAGAAACACAACCTGATGTCATGTGGCCGATCAGACTGGCTGCTGGACAGTTGAAGCTATTTACACTGAATTTATTACTGAATTTATTAAATGACACTTTCAATAATGGTTTCTACTACGATACTGAACAATGGAAGTTTTGTATGTCCTCTCATGACACGTGTTAAGGTGAAGTGGATACTTTCAGAGTGGCCAAAAAAAGACACATGCACAAACATTCAGAGGTCCGCCAAAGTGCTCCAACTTTCTATGGTGTTGCTTGATGCCTCAAACAACATAACGCTGCCAGGAGACTGCCTGAGCAGGGAAGGAGAAATACTCTGCAAGGTTGTTGGAGAAAGCTTGTAGCTCTTAAGTCGGGAGCTGTAAACTGAGTTCCAGGCCTAAACGATGATACTCTCCTAGTTGTGTCCTCCCAAATCAACGCAAAACACTGCATTAATCACTGCAACACTTGATTTGGTCTATATACAGCCTAAATCTTATTTCAGTGGTGATACCCAGCGTGTGCAACTCTGTTGATATGAAAGCAGCCTACAATGAAAAGAAGAGCTGTGTACTAGAAAAAACACAACACGAGAAAATTCTGGTCATTTTAATGTAAGTTTGACCGTAGTGTGAGCTTACTATCCTGTGTCAGCATCCTCTGAGCAGATGTCACAAACATCGATGTGACCTCAGTCTTTAAACAAATAAAAGTCAGGGAGAAACGTGTGAGTCCGGTGGGAACGTTTAACTGTATGTTTCATGCGGAAAGTGCAAGCCAAGCATGACAAGCTGAGGTTTATATGGTGTAATGTATCTCATATGTCAGGAGTTTTTATGAAACACCTAGGATAAGAGTTAACCTAGTATTAATCATCAATGGAAAAACGACCCATCTGTTATGTAAATACGCCCGAAATTGGCCTTATTGAATAATTTTAGAAACTTTTCCACGTGAAAGATATTCTCTCCTCGTATCTCATCTCAATCTGCGAGTGTAAGAATGTATTAAGGAGCTGACCTCTCTAATTCCCTTTGATCTGCAGACTGTAACTTAAGCTACTGTGTCAGTCTGACCGAAATGTGGATTTTGCAGGGCAACTCTGGAAAGCTCATCTGAAGAATGTGCTGTTGCCTTTAAGTAGAATCAAAGAGGTTCTCAGACGGAGCAGAAATAGTGTCTTTTGGCCCCCGATCACCGAACTCAGCGGTCCGTCATTCTGCACCTTGTTTAGAATTGCATAAATCCCCGAACTCCGAGAAGAAGACGAGGAAAATATGTTGAAAAGAAGCCGCTGTGTCAAGCAGTGATGAAAAATCATCCCTAATGCTGTTCTGAGAGATGATATTTTAGTCTCATATTGGAGGCAGAGGATGCAGGATCATCATTCACGCAGCCCGGTTTCATACAGTGAGGGTGATTTAGTGGCGCTGAGAAGCTGGAAGCTGCATTGTTCCTGTGTGGGAGACTGGGGAACACACACAAACACACACACACACACCAGCAGATTATTTAACTATTAGAATGGGCCGTGCATGTGTGTGTTTGTGTGTGTGTGCAGGGAGGTAAAGGAAACAGAAAAAAAGAGAGGAAGGTGGTCAGCCAGGAGAAGAATTGAAGGGGGGTGATATGGCAAAATTTTACTCAGGACTGTGTGGAGGACAGAAGGCGAGACAGAGAGGAGACATCTGTTTAACATTTTACTAGATCCTTTAAGTCCACGATACCATTTGACTCTAGATTTTAAGGTCAAGATTCGATTCAGTGTTCGATTTAAACATTTTTTTTCAGTGCTGACAGCTATGCTATTGTTAGAGATCCACAGATCATTTGTTTGGGCTCTGCCGATGATCTACTATCAACTTTTCTCAAATTCTTCTTTGAAAACATAGATATTTTACAAAAACAGTTTGACTTTATGAATAATAAATAATATGTACCAAAAAATGGAGATTTTGAGAGTTCAACAGAAAAATACGACCCTTTAGATTCAACAGTAAACCACAAAAGATAGGAATTCAGTTTTTTAGAAAATTCGGTTTCTCAAATTTGTCCAGGGTGAACCCTCCTACCAGGCAAATCAATAAAGGATCTCTGGCAATTTAATCAGTTCTGTTGAGTTCAGTTCAATTTTTCAGTTTATACTCTTCTCAAAGAATTGAATAAAGGATCTTTGAAACTCTCAAAGCTAATTTCAATTGATTTTCAGTTAGAATCCAAATTGCTACACCCCTACATTTAATAATTATTTATCAGTGTCAGGGCTGAACAGGAGAATATCGCTCTGCAGTTGGTGCGTGAGAATTTCTGGTTTGTTCAAGGAAGAGATTTTGCACAGGATGTGATTTGATTGTTTGAAAAAAAAATGAAAACAATTACACCCTGATCTGTGAGCTATTTTGGATTGTTGTCTTTTGTTGTTTTTTAGTTCTTGCACATTCTTGTGAACAAGAAATGAAGCAAAGTCAGGCGATTAAAGGGTGTTTCTTCCCTCAGAAACACTTTCCGAACACCGGCTCAAAGATTGTCTTAAAGTAAGCATGGACTCTCAAATGACATGTTGTGAGCATGAATAATGTAAAGGCTGCATTCCTTCAAAGGAGAGCATTCAATATCTCATCATGGACACATAAAATGGTTAAGGATGGGTGACTTGAATATCTTTGGTTAAAATAATGCCTCAGCCATGTTTAATTGCATATCTATGTATTTTGAGGACTCGTGGGAGAAAGTTGTTTTTTTTTCTTTTTCAGAAAAAAGTCCAAATGGATGTAACAGAGTCTGAGTTATTCCCTACGTGTATGGTTAGAATCCAAAAACACTGGATCCAGAAAGTGGATAGTTTGCACATCGTTCACGAGCGGAGCCATGACCTTTCAGTAGTTGCTACGTGCAGCCTTGAACGAGAGCAAAAGACAGTTGTGGACATGAAGGATGTCTTATGGAAACCAGTGATTTAAGAAACCTCCAGTTTGCTGCATTGCTGCAGTGAGCCGGCCACGCTAAGCGACATAATGACGACTGTCATTTCCAGGACGGTGTCTAGTTTGGAAAATATTCTTCTATGCTAAACGCATCCCAGATCCCATCTGAGTGTCTGCTACCTGTAGATATAACAGTCAGGAAACAGGAAGTTGACAACAAAATATCATTGTAAAATGTGTCCAACTTGAAAAAAAGAGCACAGGTTTTGTTTTTTAGCCTATTTTTGTCTATTTTTGCAAAGCCAAAGGTCCAATTTTAGAATCAAGTATGTCGACCGGGTTTGTAACGGTGTTTCAGAGACTACAGTGCGTCTGTAGAAAGTTCCCACTGTCTCATCTGACATCTTCATCTATTAGACTAGACACTGGAGCTGAAAACAATGGTACCAATATTTTCTGCCAGTATTATCAGAACTTCATCACCAGAAACATTAAAACATGCAGTAGATGTACAGATTTCTAGAAAATGTGTCCCTACAGTCTTCTTTAAGTAAATGTAATTTGCTACCAGTCACTCTGTATGATGTTTAATATGTCTAATGTTGCTATAATCTCCACATATCATTCTCACTCCACTTGTTTATGTGTGAGGGCCTCAGAGCCCCGCTGTAAACAAAGCTAGTCCTGCCTGGCGTCTGAGGGGGGCCACTCGAGGGCGAGGCCAGCTGCACTGTGAGCGCCAGGCTCTGTCCTCGGCTTATTGTCAGCTTCTCTCCCTCCCTTAACTGTCCCTAACACTCTGACAGTCCCCTACAGCAACACACACGCACATTAACACATGGCTACATATGCTCGGCGCGACCAGCCACCTGTGTACTGTGTAGACGCACACACACGCCACGGTCATTACAGCCTCTGAGGGTCAGGTTGCAGAGTTACGTGCACCCAAAGTCCAGGTGGAGAACTGTAATGTGTGTCCCAGCATCACCACAACAATGGACTCCCCCCCCCTCAACACACACATACACATGCACAGAGAGAGAGAGAGAGGGGTCTATATGTGCACTCTGCATTCCTTTGCATTTCACTTTCTCTTAAAAATGCATTTCCACACACCCCAGCGACAACCAAACCTCTCCGCTGTCTGGAGCGCACAATTGCACACGCAATCCGGAGGTCAAAGGTCTGTTATTCCAGTGCGGGAGCCAGCTGAGCGTCCAGCAACGAGACAGACTTTGTGCATGTGTGCAAGTCTGCTAACTCTGGCTAAGCCTTCGCAACATGATGTGTATTTTTGTACATTAGCGAGAGCGCCTTTACCCTATTTTTGCACGGCATTGACAGTGTTTGTATCCAAACCCTCTCCTGGCAGTAACCCAGTCCATGGTTTATAACTCAGGCATTAGTGTGTCTATTCACACGGGACCCAGGGGCCACAGCGAGAGTATGAAAACGACATTAGACCACGCGGATCACCTTTCACCCCCCTCTTGACTCTCCTGAGCTGTGCCGCGGGGTTTAGGAGCTCCACGACACCGAAACTCTATCGCCGTGCCGTTGTTTTGGGGACAATGGCTGCTGGGGCAAAAGGTGTTCAATATTTCACACATCTGCCCCACGGTGCCTGTTCTACGGCTGAAAGACACGTTCACAAAATGGCCTGAGAGATGTAGAACATCAGGAGCACTTGCCAACGCCGTAAATCTCCCAAAAGATGAATGAAGAGAAGGGTGAAAAGTTTGCTTCATCTCTCCTGATTTTTTTTTCTGTCCATCAACTATTGTTTCAATTCTGTGGTTGCCAAGTGACATTGGTTTAAACTTAAACTTTAATGAACAATATACATTTAATTGCTTTATTGAACTTTATGTAACACTTTGTTCGAGGAACCTGTTTGCCTCCATGTGACGTCCTCTAAATCTCGGTGCCAAGAAGCAGCCATGGATAACAGCAGCGGAGCTTCAAACGAAGCTTGTCAAAACAGTCTTTCCACTGTCCAATTTCATTGCCTTGATCCTCAGGAATACCTTAGCCGAGGCAGAGGAATGCCTCCAAGACCCCTCTGGCCCTCCCTCCCATCGTCCTGCTCCGCTTCAACAAACACCCCAAAGTCCTGTTTGTTTGCTCTGAAAATAATCAGCCCACGGTCTGTTTTTTGAGCCGCGTGGCATAATCTCTCCGCAGCGATGACATCTCTGTCCGCTGCAGTTTTGAGAAGTGAGAGGAGTTTTGGACGATTCCCATGTTTTTCATATGTTTTCAGTGATAGCTTAGTCTGTTCTAGACCGTAATATCGTAAAGGTGAACTTAAACACACGCGGGGTCACACATCACAGGCAGCCTGTCCATCGTATTTGAGGAAAAGACGTCTCGTCTGCTCGCAAACCCTCCTCTCCTGCTACGTGTCCATATCTTTATCCAACTTCAAATCAATTTCAGTCACAAAATGTCATTTCTTGTCTGGACTGCGCCGTTTCTCCACTCATCAATGCTGAGTAATTCAGTGCAGACCAGCTTGCCGCACGAACAACCTGACAGCTGTGCATTTGGCATAAAAACATCCAACCTTTCAGCCAGCTTTCAATTTCCTCCACATTTTCCCTGCGCTTGACTTAACCATTGTCTCCCTAACTGCAGCCACTGGCCTTGAGGACATTTAATTTAACCAAGGTTTGTTTCTGCGTGCTTGTCAGTCAGCCAGGTTTCTCTGCTTTCCTCGGCTTTCCTCTTCGTGCGGTCCCGTTCGTCTCGACTATGCAATGTCACCGAGAAAGAAACTTTTTTTCTGATTTATCGCTCGACCATTGTTCCCCTCATCTTCAAAGCGTCTACACTAAACAAATGATGCAGCGGGTTTCGCAGAAAACCCACAAATAATGGCCTTATGACCCAGGGAGTGCTTGAGGTGGAGGCAGAAAGAGATCATTAGTCTGCAAATGATTAAATGAGCTTTGTTTGATGCAACAAGATCAACTATTACCCCTTGAGTCACAATAAAAGGTCGAAACTAAGGTCACAAACATCTCTCTGACAAAAGTTTCCTGCTAAAACTGAATGCATTTGTGAGATACTTAAGGCCGTCCACGGGTCGTCATAATCGTTCTACCTGCGCTCCCTCCCCCCTCCTTGTGACTTCAGTGAAGGGGTGGTCATCCACTGAAGCTGAGAAAACAACAGAAAGCTCAGGCCTGGTCAGGCGGCCAGGTCAAGGACCTTAAGAGCCACAAGAGGCCCGCCACCCTCTGGGTCATTAATAATTAATGAAACCTGAGGCTGGGACAGGAGGCCATGACTAAACACAAAAAGAGCCGGAGCAGCGAGAAAGCAGGGCTGGGCAGTGAGAGGAGAGAGGGAGGGGGTTACTGATAGAGAAAGGGCCCTGAATCCAGCTCTGGCTCCAGCACAGCCTGTGCTTTCACTGTATGCTCCAAAGGCTCCAGACACAACAATCTGCACAGCCGAGCGACGCTTGAAAACCAAAGAGGGGAGCTGGAGGGACAGATTGTGGTTAAAACTGTGCGAGGAGACGGAAGTAGAGAGAGAGGAGGGTGGAGAACGGAAAAAAAAAAAGTGGGGTTGCCCAGTCGGAGAGAGAAAAAGCAACTCGTGGAATGAAAAACAGCATGAATGTCTCCTCGCTGTTTCCCATGAAATCCTGCCGTCCGCGAACTTCTACCCAACAAAGCGTGCACTTGCCCTGGAGGTACTATCGCGCCGAGACCTCCATTACGAGCACAGCCTGATGAAAGAGTAGCTAAGGGGGGCTTAGGAGGTTTGGCTCTTAACCCTCCCCCATCGGGCCAGATATGAAAGCAGATACTTAAACATGATATTATATAATGGGCAGTTTTTAGAGAGCAGTCTGTTTGGATAAAGTGATCCAATCTTGCTGAAGATTCCCAGAAAGTATGATTAACAGTTCATCATCGAATATCTGTGGCAATCAGCAGTCTTTATTGCTTGTTACACATGTTTGTTCTTATGCAGTGCTACTACTATTAAGTGGCTGTTCTTCAGTGTTAAACATGACCACACTGACATTTCTTGGCTGCGCTTTATGCCATATCAATATCATGCTTGTAACCGCAATGAAAAGCACTCTCTCCACTGTTAGTCTCTCTTTATTTTGTTATTCTTGGAGCACACTGCCGGTTTTTTTTGTCTAACTGATGCCTTTGGTTTCTCTGCAGACTTCATCAGACGACTGCGACCCGCATGAGGGAATCCACGAAGGCAAAGAGGGCAAGTACCGCCTGCAGGTGACCCAGTTTGTCCAAAGGTTGGAGTTCTGGCACAAAGAGCTGACCAACACCTTGGTAACCTCTATCACTGTGGTGCCCATCCATGGCCGCGCAGTAGCATACCTTGGCACCGCCGACGGACGCCACATCCAGGTAAATCACTCCTTTGTTTACACTGAATCTCTTTGAAAGGCTGACAAGAACCTCATTTGCATGGAAAATACTAGCAGTTAGGCATAAACAGAGACCCTGAGGCTTCAGTGGCCGGTGCGGTTTCCCTCTCTCATTGTTCATGTAAATGCGGCAGGATGTTGGTGCGTGACGAGTGAAAGCGCTCTGCTGGAGACACAACACGCAGTCAGCTGCAGGTGCCTCTGCTGCAGGCAGGTCGGGGGAGACTACGAGCGCAGCAGCAGGGCCTTTTCTGTTTGCACAATTTGCGTACCTTTGACCTTTGCTTAGTGAGCCTCCAAAAAGCCCACGTTCCAGTCTGCCATCTGAGCAAACACAGGCCGTTTTGCCGATCATTGTACAAACCAACAGTTGAGGGAATTAACTGTTTACTGATCGCTGGTTAGCCGCTTTCAGCGTCTCGCACATGACCTTTCAGAACGGCTTATAGGGGATTTTAGTGAGGTGAGAACTTGAGTTAGGGTGTGCCGGTGACTAGAGGGTACTAGTATTCACATCTTTGCACATTGGCTTATATTAGGTATCATGTTTAAGGAGTGTTTGAGAGAATACATGACTGCCTCTGCTCACAGGAGGGGGCTTCATTTTGTGAGATTAAATGATGTGGAGCAATGATTCAATTTCCCTTTGAGCTATTTGTCTTGGATTTGCATGTAAAGACTAAATTAGAATCAGAAAAAATAAATAATAGACCCAGTTCTGAAGTAGAGGCCACCCCATAACCTTCTCGCTTTCTTCTGTGAGGTTAAGTGAACTCTTAACCACTCTTCCTTTTAGCAGGCACTTAGTAAGTAAGCACTAATTTTGTAATTTGCAAAGGTTTCTTGGACAATATACATACAAGTCTTTCAAATATGATCATTATAATACTTTTCAAACAATGCTTGTATGTCATTAAAGATGTCTGAAAGAAAAACTTTCAACCAAATTTTCTCCAGTTTTACGTCTAGATACACAAATCATCTAATCAGTGTCAAGAATATGTTTGCATGACTTTCCAGAGTTAGACCTAACGTCTTTGCTTTTACTGCCAGCGCACCTGCAGTTCTAATGTGGATTTGGCCTCTTTGTGATCTATTAATTGCAATATTTTGTTTTGAAGAGTCATTTAAGTGCTGATCGTCAGGGTGAAATATAACGTTTTGGCAGTCAACTTAATGAAGTCAGTATGACCAGCCTGTGACTCACCGTAGACACTTTCCCACTTTTTTCATGTGGTGTTTAAGTCTTCTTTGGCCCGTCCACACATGCATGCAATGGTCACAGCTGCACAGTAAAGTGCATCGAGTGTCGCACCGGCGCATCAGTATGGCGCTGGACCAAAAACTGCGACGAGTGGTATGAAACGCATGAAGTAGACGCTGAATTACCTCACGTGTTTTTGAAACACAAGAATGAAAAGACAGGCGTGGAAAAAAAATAAAGGCAAGAGAGACGTGGAAAAAAAGGGTCGACAGCTGCACGGAAAGGGAGGGGAGGCAGGGATGGAGGGAGGGTAGAGACGTTGGTAGTGGGGTGCGAGGGGGCTTACAAGCCGAACAGCACGCTAATGGTGAACGGCGGGCTCCGCTGACACGTTCCCTCGCACGGCATTTTCTACTCGCTGAGCGTCCCGTGCAGCTGTTGCTGTGTGTTTGCCCTACCATCAGCCCCCCCTCCTCCCGGGCCCTCCTTCAGTTTTTTTTTTGTTTTGTTTTGTTCTTTGTGGTTGGCAGCATTGGCTGAAGTTCATTGTTTTAGACGAAGGGTTTTAGAAGGTCTGAAGAGGAGAGCAGCTGTCCTACAGCGCAAGACTTTCCATTTCATCGAGTGTGTTCTGCCCATCATTGAGACAGAGAGGGAGGGGAGACAGCGACTTCTGACGGAGTGAACTGAACACTTCTTAACCCCCTTAGCTATCAGATTAGTAAATGTCATAGAGAGGGAGAGTGAGACCAGTTCCAAGAAGCGGAGAGCAAGAAACCAAGAGAAAGGAATAATTACAACGGACAATGACAAGGTAGTCGAGAACCTGGAGGAGAATGTGTACAAAGAGACAAAAACGTTGGCAGTGATTTTGTTTTTAATCCCCCTCCTCATGGAGCTTTACATTTTCAAACCATCCAGTACAACTAAAGCTTGCAATACGGTGTTTTTTCATAGCTTTGTCTCTTTAATAATCATATCAAACTCACCAAGATGCAATAATGGCTGAGTCCTGAAAATGTGGAAATTCACCAGATGATAGCACTGGTTTTAAACATGCTGTTCCTGCAGGTTAGCCAAACTTAAGGAGAAAAATGAACAGTAAGATTGTGACCCAAAAATCCATCACAGGCTGACTTCCCGGTACAAGTTTCACCTGCTGTTTGTACTTGCTGAAGTTGTGTGGACACGATCAGGCACATGCCTCTCAAACGAGGGATTATTTACCACATTTCAGGTGGGCTCACTTTTGGGTTTTTTTAGTTTTTTGGCCAAATTGGAAACGTTTCCACCCGAGATTGGTTTGTTTGGGCACATGTGAGCACAAGAATCGGATCGGATTTTGATTTCCCAATGTGGGTCCTGATGATGCAGGATGAAAATCACCAAAACTGTAAAATCAATGAGCTACATTTCTCTGTGTTACTTGTACAGTATTTACTCCTCTTGGTTTGCTCAGTGTGAACAGGAACCGGACTAGAACTCCAATTCAACAATGTGTATTTCTTTCCCTTTTTTCAAACCGAATGAACCAAACTACAGTTATGAATTCACCCTTAGATAAACTTTTTTCGAACCCAAGCTGTACCTTGCCCAAGATATCCGGATCTGACTGCAAGGTCTCATTCACTTTCCCAGCCCTGATTGCCCAAGGCTTGCATTTGAACTGACGACCCCCCGGCCACCTGCCCTCTCCCAAAGCTGTGCCACAAAAAGAATCTGTGAGAGTGATGGTCTTCTTTGCTCCGGCAGCTCATTTCATTGTTAGAACGATAAAAAGAACTTGTCAACTTTTCATGTATTTCAGTTTCCTGCTCGCTCCCACTGGAGGGAACAAGAGGGAACATGGAGTTGAGGCAGTGAAAGAAAAAGAGCGTTGTTCCCCCCCAATGGACTTCATTCTGGCTCAGGAAGTGTTTCCCTCGGCTTCACTCGGGCCACTGTGGGAATAACACAGTGGCCGTGTTTATAGGCCAAACTTCCCCCCGCCTGCTTAATACAATAAGCTGTAATTTACACCGCTATTACCTCCAGAGAGATGCCTGTTGTATGGCCTCGTCCCCAGCGGAAAGCCACCCATTATACTCGCCGTTACAAAGCGAACGTTGATCATGAGGCTCAAACAGAGGGAGGAATGACGCTGGAAAACAAGGAGTATGTGAGGGTGAGGCGAGGGCGAGCAGTGTATCAGCCAGCCGACTAAATCACATTTAAAATGTACAATGCAGAGATATTTACTGGACGCTCTGACGCTCTGGACGCTGTTTAGTAATAGATCACACACACATGCCACAACTCCCATCCCTGCAGTGTCTCATCAGTGTGTGTCACAGCCAGGTGTGTGCTGTACTGCATGTGTGCTTTGTTTTTGGAGGATACATCGAATTGTAATTCCATCTTGACATGGCAGAAAGATTGTGTGTTCATTGATTGTATCTTTTTGTGTGTGTTGGTGTGTGTGTGTGCGTGTGTATGTGTGTGTTTAATAGGTTGAATGGTATAATTTAGAGGGCTTCATGTAACTGGAGCAACCACACACTCCATTAGAGGCTCTGTTCGGTTCTGTTTGCTCCCAGGCCTGTAATTGCAGCGTAACCACAAATGATAAATGCTGCTCCAGGTGTGTGTGTGCGTGTGTGTGTGTGTGTGTGTGTGTGTGTGTGTGTGTGTGTGTGTGTGTGCGTGTGTGTGTGTGTGTGTGTGTGTGTGAGTGTGTGTGTTTATGTTTGAATATGTGTGTATATGACTTGCGTATTTATAACATATGACGTGTGTGTTATTGGAAGTGTTTGTGTGTGAGTCCTGCATGTGTGTGGTTGTCTGCAGAGATAGGGTTATGATAGTGTGTGTGAGTGAGAGAAAAAGTATATTTGTGCGTAACGAGGAGTGTGTGTTGTATATGTGCCGACTTGTGTGTCTGAAACACCTCCCAACATGTCAGAGAACACCATGTTTCCTCTGCCAGCTACATCTTCTTCTTCTGCACCCCAAAACCAGGCTGCTTCTCTCTCAACCCCGTCGACTGTTAGAAGTTAACAGCTAGTTTGAAGGTCTTTAAGTTACCTCTTTACTAAAGATATTTAGTAAAGAGAGAATTAGGTGAAGTGTTTTGTAACCTAGTTTAGTACAAAGACTGGCAGCAGCTGCAGGGCTGGCCTCTGCCAAAACACAAAATAAGTTCCTTCCAACAGCCCCGGAATGGTTTTATTTGCATGATGCATCTTGTTAGCTAGAAAGGTAGTCACAAGCACATCCAAGAGTCACATGAGTGTTTTTTTGGCACAGTTGAAAAGTTTTGTGAATCAGCCAACTTCATGAAAACTCCAGATATCCAACTGTTGTTTGTCAAGAGATGAGTGCTACTTGTAACATCACATTTCTTTTTCTACATACAGTACGTTAAAGACATATGGAAGTTGTTTGAAGTCACTTTTGACGGCTTTTAACTTACTTTAGTACTTTACTCGACCTGGACCAGTTTGTTTACTGAACACTCAAGAGATGAAACTGATATTGTTCTTTTCATCAAACTCTCAAAAACAGGGAGTGTAGAGGTGTTTACTTGACTTTGTTTACCCATTGTAAGCACCTACTTTACTATTCCTTCGAAAGCACTAGAAGATGGAAAACACAATGTAATCGAGTTCAGTTTTCCAAGCTACTGTAAATTCCAGATAATTCCTGATAAGGTTGCTTCTAACCAACCCAAGACTTTAGGCAGGGCGACCATTTTTTCTTGCCAAACATGGCAAGAGCCTTGATGTTGGATATGCAGGCTGACTTTAATGGTGTTAGTTACAGTGCTTTTCCTGCTATGATAATCCCAAGTGTCTTATAACACCAGGCCAGACATCACTACGAGGAAGCATTTTAATGGAATTACTTCAGTTCAACTCTGTTTTGAGCCAAAATCCAGTTCATCACCCAGGAAAAGATGACATAATCTGGATTATTTTTCTTCACCACTGTGCTGGCACAGCTCCAAAAAACGTTGATGTCTTCTTCTACTTTTTCATCCTGAAGGATTGTTTTGTCCTCAGGTGATGGTGTGGATCTACTGTTGTCTATTCCAGACTCAGTATAATGTTTCCCTCCTGTTTGATTAATGATGTGTGTCAGTGTACAACATTATGAAGCGTTCCAGATACACACAGCAACAATGAAAAACACCACCTCCTACCCAGGTGTCCTCAGATGACCTGTGTGCTGGTAGCTTTAAAAAAATACAGGTCCTTTTCATGGGTACATGTAGCACATCTCTTTGATTCGATTAAAGCAACATTATGTAACTTTTACACCTTAAAATTACATCTTCGAACTCATTTTGATGGTGCAGTGTCTTGTAATAGGATGAATGGCGTCTTGGTCTCTATCACTTGTTTCTGCACTATGTAACTTCAGTGAGAGGGTAGGATCACAGCATTACGTACATGTTTACTGGGACCTGGGATTGTGATGGTGCACTCAGAAACTGTAGGGGGGGCGCCAAATCGTACAAAAAGCCAATTTCTACATAATGTTGCTTTAAAAGAGATTGCAATAATGTGTCCTCTGTCTTTTAGGTGCTGTTCTCCAGATTCGTCTCTCCGCATGTAAACATCCGCCTGGACTCCAGACCGGTCTCCACCAGTGTAGCACTGCTGGACGGTGACCCCTCAGAAGGAGCTCTGCTTATGGCCACAGGAAACAAGGTGGGCTTGGCACCGTAAAAACGCAACTCTAGCCCTAGAAAAGTTTGATGAGGTTTAAGAAGAAAGTTGAGCTATGTAGGGTACAGATTGCTATTCTACAGATGAGACTGTCCTGTGTTCATCTCTGAAGCATGATATTAACATAATCCTGACAAACCATATAAACAGCAACAGATAAAAGAGAACAATGTTCCTCGAGGCATACTGCCAGCGTTACATGATGCTTTCTGTCCTCTTCCTAGATTACCAAAGTCCCTCTGATTGGCCCCGGCTGTGGTCAGCTGACCACCTGTACTTCCTGTTTGCTGTTGTCGCGGGTGACAGAATGCGGCTGGTGTGATGGACGCTGCACCAGAGCCAGCCAGTGTCCCTCCCCCTCCGTCTGGAACCAGGACTACTGCACACCTGTCATCACTAAGGTAACCGCAGCGGCTGGTCACCATAGCTTCTTGCTGCCTTAGTTTGCTGCGACACCCATCATGCAATGTTCAAACTCTCTCTCACTCCTCTCTTCCCAGAAACATCTCATATAACCTGCCTGTGCATCTGTATTTGTCTCTACAGTGTGGCTTTTGTGAAGGTCATGGTCCTTCCTGAAATTGTCGTCCTTTTACAGCAGCACTGTCCTATTTACACAGCTCCGACATTGTGAGACTTTACTGAGCTCCGTGTGGGTGGTATACATTCTTTCTGACTTTAATGCAGCACCCCATGCTGTTAGGTTGTCTCCAAATAAAAAAAACCTACAACAAGCTAGCTCCACTGTCCTGAATGCAACAAAATGGATTAATAGTAGCAGAGCCTATAAAAACACCTCTTTCTCTGGGACTGTTTTTTATGGGGCTGTATATTGAAAAGAGCGGTGAAAGGTGGCATGCATGTGTCTTCATTTTCTTTTCTTAAATCTGAAGTTGGGATACATCTGTATCACTTACTTGCAGTGCTGTTGATCCTCAAATAAGGTGAAATAAAGCCTCTAAATTTAAGTATATGTTTAAAATAAGATAGCTATGTTCTTACTATTTAAGTCTCAGAATTTATGTTTTAAGAAAAAGTGAAGAGAGCGCTTTAGGTTCAAAGATCAAACGGCAGATGGTGGAGGGAGTCAGAAGCTAAGGGAAAAGTTGTAATGTTTAACCTGTCAGTAAAGACGAGCTAACAAACACACCTGGAACAACAGCAGGCAGGTGGAGCTGCAACAACATCCTCTTCGAAACAGGAAGCAGAGAATGTATGGAAAACAATGATATAACCTTGAGAATCATTAGTTCTGCCCCAATAGTGCAAGTTAGAGACCAGAAGGTTCACTCCCAAAAGGTTCCTGCAACTGAGGTTGTACTTCCTGGAGAACAATTTGTCACTAGTATCAATATTAATGCATTTTATAATAATGATGAATTTTTATTCTAGGCACATTTCAGAGCCCTTAAATTAGACCTATTTTGCTTTTTTGTTTTTTTCTTTTCCTTCTTGTCGAAGTAAAAGATCTTGAAAGTTAAATACGTCACCATGGGATGTACTGTTATAACAAAGCAGTTATAAACAATATTAAGTTAAAGGGACAAATTGTAAGATATGGACAGAATTTTATTTTAAAATATCAACAAATGAACTAACATGCACGGAAGCTGAAGAAACAACAGTGATAGTTGTGTCAAAGACATATGTGTACTGTAGTTATGATGATGGTCATGGTCTCAACACCATGGTGCTGATTCTGTAACATACAGCATGAAAGTAGAAGGAGCAGGTCACCACTGATGCTATATTTATTATCATGCTCTCAGGCTGGGTAAATGCTTACGCTGTACATTTTCCTTGGTGTGCATCAGATTTTTCCAACCTCTGGACCGATACGAGGCTCCACAGTGGTGACAATGTGCGGGGACAACTTTGGCTTCGACAAGACGGAGAGCTTCAAGGCTTCGGTTGTTGCGGTGGAGGTGGCCGGAGCTCCCTGCAAACTGGCCAGACAAGACATCAACAGGTATGTGTGGGTGTGTTTGTTTGTTTCAGGGAGCATACAGCTTCTACGTCTTGCTCCCATGCCTGTGTGCTTTGTGAAAAGTTGTTGATGCACTAGTTATTGTGTCAGTCAGTGTGCGCGTTAGGCTGGTGTTCTTGCATTTTGCAGCGAGCACTGTTCCTGGACGGTATCTGAAAAGCCACCTTTGAGAGGCAGAGAGAGACAGAGTGTGTGTTAAGTGGTGGGTGTTTACAAGATAAAGGCACCCGTACACTGGCGTCCTATAGGGGCAGAGCAGGTTTAATGGAGGTTATTGTGTTGAAGAAAGAATGTTAAGAAGCCCCCCTCCCTCCACCCCACCCCCCTCTCCCTCAGCCCGCCACATTCAACACATGACTCCTCTAACTGAAAAATTGCTGGGAAAAAATCGCTGCATCCAGACTTTCCACTCGCCCAAATCCGCTGGGACCATGTCCCATTACAAACTCCCTCTCGCTACAAACAACCTCATTACAAACTGGGAAAAAAAATAAAAAAACACTGCCCTCCAAATCCCAGATGAAGATGGCCTCATTGTGTGTTACTGCAGGGCAGTAGATGCTCATTGAATTAAGATAAACGCCGGGTGGCTCGTGGTATAATGCCTGGTCTGTGTGTTGTTTGGGGGGGTTGTGTTTAGGTGGACTGAGATCCAGTGTTCCCCGGTGTTCAGTGGGAACTTCACCCCATCAGGTCACACAGTGAAGGTCACCAGTGGCCACAAGGTAGCCACGATGGAGGGCTTCACCTTTGTGGTAGGAACAGCACTTTTTCTTCTTATTCGATCGCACTTTTTGATGTCTGACACGATGTAAACAAAAGAAACAAACGTAACGTGAAAGATGGTCTTTGCGTTTAGGACCCCGTCATTCACGAAATCTTCCCGACATTCGGGCCGAAGTCCGGTAACACCATGCTGACCATCAGAGGAGCCTTCCTGGACACTGGGAACAAGCGAGAGGTGACGATAGGGAAGTCAGCCTGTAAGATCCAGAGGTCAGTTCAGTCACATTTTTATCCCATCTCTTCTTCTTTTTTCTTTTCTCCTCATCTTTTCCTCACCCACTGCATATCAGAGAAAGCTTCTCAAAAATCTTTACGTCAAGTCTGCCTTTTTCTCTTCTCTCTTGAAAGGGTTTGGGGGACTGGGGGATTGGTTAATGGTTCCATTATTCTCGATCTTTTCCTTATTCTGTCTCATTTCCCGCTCAAGCAGGAATCAGAACTAATTCAAGAGAAATGCATGAATAGGGGCCTGAACAATGGCTGCCACTGTACATGCTAATTCAACAGTATGTCCTGTGTGTTTACTCATCGCCCTCACCCCCTCTGCCATCAGCTTGTCGTCGAGCATGCTGACCTGTAAGACGCCTCCGAGCACCTTTGCCTCCAAGCAGTCCGTGAAGCTGACGGTGGATTCGGTGGAGCGCCTCGCCCCTGTGGAGTTCACCTACAACCAAGACCCCATCATCAACAGCATCCAGCCCTCGCGCTCTTTTGTCAGGTTAGAGTTATATTCACTCTGAATGGGTTTTACAGTCTAGTTATGAGATTTATTCACCACATCTGTACGGTGGCCAGCACTGCTTTCCAGAAATGGTTTGGATATCACTCTTTGTCAATGTCAGCTCGTCTAATTTCCTTCAAACTTGAGCCCTTTAATGTTTCTTCACCCAGATGGAGGTACACGAGAGAGGAAAGCGAGGGCGAGTTTGACTGAGAATATCTGCGAATGAGCAGAGACAGATTAATGCTTCACTTTTACAGCAGGAGGAAATGAGTAGGAGGTGACGAGTGGCTAAACTGCTAACGCTAACAGCAGGTCCCTCCCAGTGGGGCTCTACTGTGTCTACTCTGTCTGACGCTGGCGCTGACATCCGTTCTCATCCCCCTCACTGTAGCGGAGGCTGCACGGTGGCTGCTCACGGCTTCTTCCTCCAGTCCGGCCTCCAGCCCCAGATGGTCCTCACCACCGGTCAGGATGCTGAGGTGTTTCATGTGGTGAGTACAACAAGGGTTTCATATCTGAAATGATGGCAATCTGAGTTAAGTTTAAGCTTTGGCTTATTAATAAAGCCACCCATCAACGGAGTAGAGAAATATTTCTCTTCAGGAACATTTGAAGGTACTTTCCATACATTACATTTTACATTACATCACATTTATTAACCTGCTTTCATCCAACGAGACTTACAATAAGTGCATTTTGACGGCAACAGCTTCTCCTGCGTCCAAATAACATTCCTGCTACTGACGTGGTACTTTCATCTCTTTTAGAAGCATATATAGTAATACTGTATCAAAATTAGCACCAGTATGGCACTTGGGATGGAAATTTCTTTTTTGTTAAAGAGAATTTGCTGTATTTTTATACCTGGCCATTATATCTATATATTTTGTTGCATAAATGACTTACAGGTTCAGAACATTTTAGAAGTGGTCCAGAGCCCGCAGCTGCAACATGGCTGCAATGGTTGCAACGAGAGTAACCGCTATCGTGGCATTTTATGCCAAATCCATTTACAATAAAATTAATTTTGTGCACATAAAACACACTTCCATCCATCCAAACTCGACAGAAACAAAAATAAAACTCACTGAAACCATTGTGGTGCATCTTTGCACTTTTCTGGTTTGGTTGAAGTTAACCCCTTGATTCACAAGAGTGAGAGCGAGGGTGGATATCAGAGAAACAGCAGGGACAAAAAGCTTGTAGAGCCAAACATTTTCACATTTAACGCGGTGAAATAAGGGAACCAAAGGAACTTTTTGTTCCTGATGTAGTTCCCTCGTTTAGTTCCTGCGTCTTCTTATATTCTGAGTCGACAGGTTAAAAAAAAACACTAGAAATATCACAAGATGAGGAGGAGGCAAAATGTAATAATTCTTTTTCAAATACCTCGCTCTCACATATATGGTTTTGTCATTATACATACTAACGCCCCCCCACAAAACATCTAGAAGAAAAAAGAGTTCTCAACAATGGAAAAGAGCTAAAGTGTCAGACAAACATGAGAAGCAAGGAAATGGAAAATCCACAGTCTGATGTGTAGGATCCAGCCGTCACCTCTGACTCTCGCACGGTAGCTGAGCGAAGACTTTAGGATGCTCTGGCTCTCTTCACCTCCGTCAGACTTTATTCTACTTACTGCAGTAAAGTGATACACACACTCGCACACACACAAATGCTTGTAGCACTTCATCGCTCCATTAGACTGGCTGGCCTTTACAGCGACGGCCCGGAGGTGTTTTAAATTATCCGACCCTAACACTCAGCAGGCTTTCACCACGCCGTCTGTAAGCCCTTAAAATGTCTCAAACTGATGTAGCTTCATTATAAAGCCCTTAAAAAGGTGTTAAATGTTTAGAACATGCCGTTTATGAGTCTGTGCAGCTTCTCAGTCATCTGGTCATAAGTTAAGGGCAACAGGACTTGTTGCTCGTAGTCATGAAGACATTTGGAGGTTTCATCAGGGATACTGACAGATCCAAGTCATCAGGAGCCTTTAACTGCTCTATTATATAACCTGAGCAGGAGGATCATAGGTGAACAGAAGAAGGCCTGCAAAATGATATCTTTCCTGATAAATGTGCTTGTTTCCTCATTGCAAAAACATATCAAATCATTTGTTGTTGAGATTTCTTTAAGAATTAAGCGAACACGATCTGCCAGGGCAAAATTTACAGCAGGGACGCACAAATACTTTCCCTTTAGGGGCTAAAAAGGAAATTTAATGGTGGGCCACGGGCCAATTCAAACACCGATTGTATAGTATTGTGTAGTATTGTATTGTTAAGATGCAAAATGGTCCCAAGATCCCAAGTTCCCTTAATCGACTTACTTCCTGTGCGTCACTCTGCGCCTGGAGCTCAGATTGTGAAAATTAATTCATATTTAGGGACGCTACATTTAAAAAAAAAACAATATTACTTTTTATTGATTTAGTTTTCGCTAGAAACATCTGGTGAGCCAAAATGAACTTTGGTCAGCCCTGTTTTAAAGTGTTTCAAGTTGTATTTTTCTTGATTCTAAAGAAAACTCTCATTCTTTCATGTTTCAAGACAGAAATGTTCACACAAGCTGATTTCTATTAAATCTAGTTTGCATATCCTTAATGTGTTGGCAGATATCTGAACTTGTAAGAAAATAGTTCTTTTATGACTCAATGATAGCCTGAGATGACCTGATAATGTGCCGTGCTTCTCTCTGTCTCTGTCTTTTGGATCATCTTTAACAACCCGACATGAAATTCCATGAGAAGACCTCCACTTCATAACGCAGACACAACATTCGGCAAGAATAACAGTATTCCTTTTGTCCAGTGTTGCACCGAATTACGTTTTCATGTTGTAGCCAGAAAAGAGCCGGCGCTGTCTGAAGAAATAATACTGACCACAGAAACTTCCCACCTCTGTGTAAACTTTCTGACCTTCTGATCCACTGTTATAGTGCTCTTGGATAACAGCCTCACAGCTTGGGTTTCATTGCAGTTGTTGCTGAAATGATACCCCATCCTTTGAAAGAAAAGAGAGTAACAGAGTGCCCTTTTATTGGTGGAACTGCACAGAATTCTCCAATTCTTTTGAAACTAACGATTATTTCGTTTGGTCCTTGACATGTCAGAAATCAGTGTTTCCTTGAGTCCAAACTGACTGCCTCATATGTTTTGTTCAGAACTCAAAGATATTCAGTCTGCTGTCATAGAATAGTAAAGAAACCTGAAAATATTCACATTTAAGAGGAAACAATTACTTTTTTTCTTGAAATTACTCCAACCAATTAATCGATTATTAAAATAGTTTGTGATTAATTTAATAGTTGACAATTAACAGATCAAATGATCAAATGTCTAATTTAGCCTCAAGTCATCCCCTGTATCACCTGGACTGAAACAGAAAATATATGGCAAGAGAGTTGCTAGAAACTTGGTAAAATCTCTAAATTTTCTAACCAAATTCAAGATTTTTTTTTTTCGAGGACTTTTAACAACATGTATCTTATTTGACGTTGCAAGCCGCTTTTTATGAGAACTTATTCTTTCAGAGTGAAGGTGACATATTTCTCCGTGAGTCATAACAAAGAGCCCTTTTTCAAAGGTGTGTTGTTCTCTGAGTGTGTGTGATGTTTGCCTTTGGGAGGCGGTTTGAGGACAAGCAGTGCTTTGTAATGATGTTATCTGTCATCCTGTGGCACACGCTTCTGCAGGTTCAGTCAGGAGGTTGTTATGCACTCCGTAAACACACACACCGATAGCAACGCACACGGAGTAAGACCTCCATCTCGAACCTTAGTGACTCACTATCCTTTTAGCTCTCATCTATGTTTCTTCCTCTGTTTGTCTCCCTCTCTTTTTCTCACACACACTCTCCCTGCAGTGTCTCATCTTTCAGTTTCCCTTTCCCTGGTCATTGACCTGTGTTCAGGTCAGCGGCTGATGGCTCTCTGGGGAGCTCAGGCTTCGTTTCACACAAGCAGCGTGAACAGACACAGCTCGAGGGCGCTGAAATTAGGCTTACGATCCAGAAATTGCTCGATCGAATCCCTTATTCACCTGACGAGAATCTGAACTTACATCCAACGCTGCCCCCCCTCCCTCTGCAGTTTCTATCAAGGCACCTTTGAGCGCTTTACTTCCAACTGCTTCAGTGGAAATGCTGTGAGGGTCAACACAGTAGATGATTGTTGCAGCACGTGAATGTGTGTAGTCTGTATGAGGTAAACTAGGATGTTTGGTCATCTCCCTCTTGATGAAGATGACAGCTAACACCAAATTCATGTCCAAAAAGGAGTAGGGAGAAATAAAATACTCCATCCAACCCAGTTTCCATCATACACATCTTAAATAAATACCTCTGTGTTCATCCTCGTTCCACAAACACAACATCCAATGCCCTGAGTTTGACAACAAAGTGTCCTGATATACAAAAAATAAGACATTATTTCATTATTTTACATATTTCTTAAAACCATGACCCCCTTCAGTTGAACTCATGATCACCTCTGTTTCACCTGAAGTGCTGTTGCTATGGTCACCTGCAGTTTAATTTGCTTCGCTCACTGATTTAGAAAAACTAGTTAACAGACTGGAACTGTGTTTCAACCAGCCAGCCAGTCAGAAACGTTCTCTGTGGCCAAGATATCATCTCATTTAACACCTTTCTTATAGATAGGCTCTGAACAAAATACAAGAATCAGAAATTCTACAGCCAAATAATAAATGACTAAAGATGTTAAAAGGTTTTAAATGTACTAGAAGAAGTTTCTAACTTGGTATGAAACGGTCTCAACTTAATACCTACATAAGTAAACCATCAGCAAGAAGATTGGCTACTATGATATTGTGATTTTAGTTATTCTTAATGCTTGTCACCGGGTCAGTTGATAACTTCTTCTCTCTCTGGCTTTTCTCAACAAAATTACTCGTAACAAGCGATTGAATCTGTTAACTGTAGGCTAACCTAGATGTTAAAATGGCACTGAAACTGAAAGTTCTCATCGCCATGCATACTGCAAACAGTGGTGCTTATTGAAAAGACATTTCACCTTTCTTTCACTCACTTCATCTTTATATCCAGATGCGGTGGTGCTCATACCGCTTTTGTCCACAGGGGCCACCAGAAACAACACAAAATTGAAGTTCCCCGTAGCTGCGGGATGAATCCAGGAATTTTTCTCACTTTCTTGAACATTACGAGAACCTGGCCTCCGAGGTGTTCACTCTAGTGCCATTCTAGTTCTGAAATGTTGCTTTAAAGTTTCAGCCAAATTTACCGGGTGTAATTTCACCGGTTATCTTAGATGAACAGGGTCATTGAGTGTGTTAAAGTGCTCTTTATGTCAACTGAGTTCACTTGGCTTTCAAGTATAAAAACACATGCTGACTGTCTTTTATTTTAAAAACCTTTTAAAACCCTTTCTGTTTAGATCTGAAGAAAAAATAGCTATGGGATGACTGAAAGACAGTGTGTTGTAGCAAATCCTTGCCCTGATGGTTTATTGTTCATTTTAAACTGGAATAACAGACCGGAGAGGATTGATTCAAAACAAATTTCTAGCTTCCTAGAGAGAGAGAAAGAGAGCAGCCTGTATAAAATAAGGCTATCATTGCTAATGATTTAGGATGGGATCATGCCCCGTAGGGCCCCAGCTGTCGCCTGTTAAATTCCTTCCAGTAAACGGGATGAGTTAAGGCTCAGCCTGGGAAGGGACAGTATAAGTGTCTTATTGTCTTAACCCCTCAAAATAAAGGCGAACGGACATCCCAGAGGTTTCCATCGCCAGTGGAACGGCGCTGTGGGTAATGTGAGCCAGTCTGACATGCTTCCAGAGCTGCGTTCATAAACCTAAACGCCGGCCGTGTGATCGGTTTTGTCTCCAAAAAGAAGCCACAGCAGTTGAATGATGTTCTTTTCAGTCGGTGAAATCTGTTTTCCAGTCGAACAAGAATATAATCGTTCTTCGCACCAAAGCAGGTTGGAGGGAGGAAGCAACCAAGACTTGCTAACAGGCAGCAGCAGAGGTTCGGGGTTCTCAGCTGGAGCCGGAGCATGAAATAGGAAGAAAAAACGTCCACTGTTGACTTGATATCTGTTTCTCAGATCTCCAGTAAAGCCTGGTCTCAGCCAATCTCAGCTTTCCCACAACATGAAAGAGATTTTTTTTTAACGATCCGTCGTGAAAAGCTGGCATGGCCACAAAGCCAACGGGGGCTGCACATACACAAGAAAACAGCAAAAAAAGTGATCCGTGAACACACACAGATCACTCACAAAGCTCAGGGAGTAAAGTTTTTCATGCCAGCGCTGCTTTGCCAGGCTGCACCATCTTATATAGTTAGTGGTCTAACAGGAGGCTTCACCATGGCCAGACACCTGTCGCCTGCTCTCACAAACTGGCTTGTTTCGTGTCCGACTCCTCTTCCTATCTCGTCCCAGCGGAGCTAAATCCCTCCAGCTGACACCTGAATGCCTCATGAAGCCTCTTTCCTTTCCCATACCCCCCACAGCTGGAGGGTGTCCGAGAGACGGAAGTGAATGAAAGTGAATGAGTTTTGCCCTCTGTCAGCGGTTAAAGGTGCTTCAAAGCTCCAACTGCTTCCAGCTTGTTGGCAATCAAAAGACTAGACTGTTGTTGTGCAGTGCTGGTGTGAATGTGTGCCAATTTATCAATGTAAAACAGGATACGAAAAACGATATCTATTGCATATAAACACATCAAACAGTGTTGTCATGTTTTGGCCTCAGTTGAAGTATTTCTCATCGCTCTGTGGGGTAAGAAAGTCTTCTTTCTTCCAGATGTAAAAACCTTACAAACCATAGACTAAGCAATGGATGTAACCTTGTCTCATTGACGTCACCAATATGTTTCTGAAGAGCCATTGTGAAGCTCAGTGTGGTGGCTCTGGCCGTCACAATCTATCCACCTCTTCCCAAAAGTGGGCCAAATGCAGCCTGGTTGCTGACAGCTAGCTTGAGAGCTAGTGGCTAGCTGTCACTCGATGCAGCATCGTCCTAATTATGTAAAAAAGGGAGGTTATCTAAAAATGTACCCTCACAGTTGACATGAATAGGGAGATTAGCTATAGAGGTCAAACTCATTGCGTGAACCAGGCTGTGACCGTGTTCATTTCTGTTTGTTGGGCATTTTAACATGGCGTTTTCTGGAAACTGACTCAAGCCAGCCTCAAGTGACCATTTGAGGAACTGCAGTTTTTGGCACTTCTACATTGGCTTCATTTGTCTGCCTCAGAGGTTGCCACTTGTTTCAAACCTGGTGGATTAATATTGCATTGAAGCATTAAAGGACCAATTCGTAAGATTGCAAGTCAAGTACTGATGCTTTGGGTCGGTAGGTCGGGCTGGCCACCAACCCAAAGCTTCAGTATTTGATGAGTTGGGAATGAGACTGAACAATCAACAAACAATCAGTCTTCCAGATTGGACCTTTAATTCGAAAAACAAAATGTATGTCAGAATTTTTTATGACTTATGTGCAACAAAAAAAGGCACTCCTTTTGTTCTTGTGTGTGCTTTTTTATATTTGAACAAATATGTTCTGTGTGCCATTGAATATCTGAATATCACAGTATCATTGTGATATAGTGCATTTTCTGGAATGATGTGAATTACATAAACATTTTGTGTTTTGGCGACTCTAGATAGATTAAAAATCTAAAAATTGTTGACAAATTTTCTCTTATTCTCTTATACTGCAATCTAGTATTGTGCGTGTGTGTGTGTGTGTGTGTGTGTGTGTGTGTGTGTGTGTGTACTATTACTACCCAGGTGTCCATGATCATTTTATAAATGCGACCAAAATGCAACATAATACTGAAAAGAAAAAGCTAAGTGTTGATCTTTGGTTTCACACATGACTCAACCCCCAGTCTCCTGGGTGAAAGACCTTGGTTTGGACCATTCATCAACACAACCTCATCTCAGCATGGACTCGCTCTTTATATTTATCATAGAAGTCCTTTTGGGACGTCATTCCAAAAAGTCGGGTTTTGGTTTGTGGACACTCAAACTTAAGTCAGAGAATGCAGGTTTGGAGATGTTACAGATTTTGGATTAACACCGGGAAATCTGTGACTCAGAAAGTATCCACAAATGATTAATGATTGTAGTTTAGTATTGGTCCTTTGCAGAATGGTTAAACACACAAGCGAAAAACAAACAGAAGAAGCATTCAGTTTCAAAACAAGTAGGGATGCAAAACACATTATGTCTAGTTACAAAAACTTCTGATGCAGAAGAGGAAAGAGTGAAATTTACACCTAAAAAATCAACATAACAAGCAAAGACACATCTGAACCGCAGACCCTTAAATCCAAAGTATATGATAGCGCAACACAGCATGGTAGGAAACAGCAGAAAACTCCACTGGTATAAATCACTCTAGATTTGACAAGCACTTCTGTACGTGGGAGCTCCGTTATGACTTGGCTTTTTCGCAGGCTGTTACACTAATGATCCTTCGGGGACGGCGGAGGTTTTCGGGATCGCTGGTTCTCTCATCACCCCACAGTAAACCTCTGAGCCCGCTCGCTGCCCGGCTCTTTGACCGATTGTGTTTACAGCTGCTCCCAACATACAGCCCCTTCACCTCCTCTGCCTTAAATAAGAGGAGACAGCGCCTGAACAATGAAACTGACTGAGGTTTCCACTAATTCACAGGATATTTTTCCTTTCGCTGCCCCTGGGAGAGTGGTGGAGAGGGGGTTTACCCTACAGTCCCTTCGACTCGCTCCTCATTGGTGTGTGGAGGAGGAAGGTTAATTGGTTTGCTTTTGTTAGGCGACCCAACGCTACCTTCACACACATGCATTCTACATGCCTGCGTGTGTGTGTGTTTAAAATGTGTTCAAGCGCTTACGGATGCCTGTGACTTTGTGTTCGTGTGTCCATCTGGGCTTCTATCGCTCACTGGGGAGTCAGACTGGGAAGTGTATGAGGAAGTTTCAGCGATACTTGGACGGGGCTGCTGCTACTGCAGTCAGAGTGACTCTCCAGGGAGTCAGATATCAGTCAGTGTGTTGGAAGTCAGATTTCAGCCAGTTCGTTGAGCTTTATTTGGAGCGTAACAAACTTTACGGGCCATGGTCCATAATGCAGTGGTTCCCAACCAGTCAAGCCTCAGTTTCTTCTTTTTCATCAAGTCGTAGTTCACAGTAGTGCCCTGGTCCCCCTCTTTTTCGGGGTTTTACCGTGTCTTTTGCTCTGTTCCCCTCCTGTGTTCCTCCCCAGTCTGCTCTCCCTCCACACCTACACTGCATCATCTTCATTCCCAGTATTCCCAGTAGCTCCTTCCCCGCTCTCTCGTTTCCCCTACTCATTCCCATCACCTGTGTTTCTCCACCTCACTCCACCTGCACCTCATTCCCTCATTTAGTTTAGTTTGTATTTAAGTCCAGTCTTTCATTCGGTCTTTGACGCGTCGTCTGTTGTCTTTTTCTTAAATGTGAATACTTTCTTGTTTCTTTTCTCCTGTATGACAGTAAACTGAATATCTTTGAGTAATGAACAAAACAAGACATTTGAAGGCATCATCTTGGGCTTTAGGGAAAAGTGATAAACATTTTCACAATTTTTTGACATCGTATAGACTAAACAACTTATCGATTAATTAAGAAAATAATCAACAGAATGATCAACAGTTAAAATAGCCATCAGATGCAGCCCCATTTCAAGTTTTTCTTTTTTTTTATAGAGCACTAACAAACAAAAGTGTGATTTTAAATGTTGCTGCTTGTGCATGTCTTGGTGTTGTCGGTGCTTTTGCAAGAGTACACATGGCTTAAAACTTGAAAAACATTAGAGTCATTAGGGGTCAAAAACTATACACGCTATACAGAGGTTATGTTTTCACCCGTGTCCGTTCATTCGTTGGAAGATTTACACAAAAACTACTGAACAGATTGTTAGGATAGGATATTAGGAAGTAGGATGGGTCTCGATCCAGAGTAGACCCAAGGAAGCTTTGGTGCAGATCTGAATTGCTTTAACATTGTGAGATTCCAGGCATTTTTCAACATTTTCAATTATTTCTTGATATTGCATGGATCTTGTTGAAAGAAATCAGGCATATTTAGGTGGTTGGTATATATAAGTCAGTACAAAAGGGGACTGTAGGGGATTGGTGGAGGTATGCGCTTCACAGAGTGCCATTCTAGTTAATCTATACCATGGCCAGTATGTTCAAAAGGACCTAAAACACCAAACCCTTCCCTCTCTGCTCTCTCAGCATAAATGACTCTTTGTAAATGAGTCAATCAAATGTCCAAAACAACAATCACCCTCTCACTAAAGAGCGGTGTGAAGGTGGCATTTGTTGTGTTCAAAGGTCACAACAGGGCGCGTTGATCTGAGCGACTCAAGGACACATGTCCCTTTGCAGCCCAAAAGACAAACACACACTATCATGAGGCGACCACAACGCAAATATCAACATTGATCTGTCAGCGTGCAGCCAAACGAGTCTGGTTTGTTCACCTGCGTGCACCTGTGAAGAGGAACATCGTGCCATCACACTTTTAACGGCTTTTGTAACACTTATGTCACACTGATATTTGCATTGCTTAATGAATAAACCACAATCTCTGTGATGATCAAACACATCATCATCTCGGCTTAATCACAGAAGCCACAGAGTCTAGACATACACTAAAAAACAAGAGGTGTCTGCTGTGATCCAGGGATAATGGATCATTTTATTATCACTATTGGCCTCTTAAACTGCTCCTTTTATTGTTGCTTGTCGAAGTCATATGAACAACAGCTTTCAGATTAGCGTGCCCATTTATTGTCCACATCCCCATTACTCTGTCCATTAATTTCTCCTTTCTGGGAACGTTGCCCCAGATCTGGATCCCAGTAACACCCTGCTTTGGACGCTGTTCCCTTCCAAGACGCCTCCCGACCCAAATTTCTTCTCACTCTCTGTTTGGACGGTTCAGTAACTTTACTGTTTACTACACTGTGTAATAGTGTGAGTTTTACAACACTTGCTGCTGTTGAATTTCAAGCCTTTACCAATGCTGTACTTTGCGCCTGTGTAGTCATATGTTTCTTTATGAAGCTGTGTTTACAGCACAATAACATCTGATATAATGTGATGAATTGAAATAATAATTTTGATTATATATTTATGTGTGTATGTATTTAAATATTTATTTTACTACAGATGTTAGCTGCTGTTAAACTTGAAAATGCTTAAAAAAGTGCTTAAATTTGACTTTGGAAAAGGTATGGGAACCCTGTACACTGAAAAATATGACAAAGTGACTTCACTTAAAAGAAATCTAAGAAACTGATTTAGTTAAATTTTGAGTTATTAAAAGTGATTAGCTCGTAACTTAAATTAAATAGTCTACTTGACTTGGCAATTCTGAGGTAATCGGTTTCCTGACTCTTTCAAATAAAGTCCACTTATTTTAAAACTTAGATTTACAGTGTGTATAGTGCATCAGGGAAAATACCTTAAAGGAACAACATGCAGATAGATGCAAAGATATTTGCCGATGAGCCAGCAGATGAAACTGCAGCAATCATGATAAACTTCAAAGAGGACATTTCTGACTGAACATTTAAAAAGAATCAAGGAGCTATTTTGAGTTACAGTATACTGAACATCTGGTATCTGAGTGCACACCAGCCTATATTTGGTTAGTGCTTATCTAACCTCTGACTGGCATACTTTCTTCTGCACAAGCTAACTTTCCTAATGTGAGTCTGTGGCTCGGTGCCACCTGAACAATGCGTGCTGTATTTCCCCTCATAACTGCATAGCTAGCAAACACGTTGGCACACAAACAAATAAGGAAACACAGAACTAAAGTCCAGCTCTCAAAGACATGTTCCTCTTGATCAGCCAATAGAGGAGACGTCAACCTCATCGCGTCTATCTCTGTTGTTATCGATACTCTCTCTAGACAAGATGAAACTCTGCCACACCTCAATAAAAAAGGGCTTAGGGTGTTTTCCAGGTTTCTATCTCTCACCGGGCGGTCTTAATCAGCACAAAAGCTGGGAGGCTCATGTGGGTTGAAGCCAACGTGGGATGAAACATTGTTGTGCCCTCGGGCCACGCGTGTAAACACAGCAGTGGCTGAAAACAAGCCGTGTCTCAAACAGTGTGTTGAGTATAAAAGAAACTGCCAAGCTGAGGATTAGTACACGGTTGTTCTACATTGTGACGGAGATGAGACCAGGAGGGAACTGATTTTACTCGTAGTAGTAGGAAAGTTCAGAGGTGGAGGTGTTTAATCTCTTTGTGCATGTAGATACAGAGTATGAGGGCTGGATTGTATAACCAGGAGCTGCAGATGCACATTGTGTGATGTCAGAATTAAAGGCGGGGCTACTGATGAGGCGTTTCAGGAGCAGTGTTTTCTGTGGGAGAGAAGAGCTTCTGTAGGTGCTGACTTTTGACTTTCAAAATCTTTTTACATGCGGAAGAACTGATATAACCCACTGAAGGAAAGGAAAAAGAGAAAAAGCTTAATATGCCACCTTTAAAGTACCAAAATGTAGGAAAGGAACATTTTTTATTCAAGTGACTAGTTTAGATGTAGGACCAGGTTAATATAAGATGTGAATCAGGATCACATGGATGATGGTTGAATTTAGGGGCTGAGGTCACTAGTTCACTAGTACAGCGATGAAAGTGTTTGTCTTTGTGTCTTTTACAATGATTGTCTTGTCCCAATCTCAATAGAATCTAAATCGAGTCTTATGAATGCAGCTCCGGATACACACCATTAAATTAAACCCAAATCAGTCACGCCTCATTTTGCAGTACACTAAAAAGACGTCACAAGCCGTACTTTGTGTCATAAAACTAGAATGAATATGTTCTTTATTAGATGGTAAAACAGTTTTATCCTAATAAGACCCCATAGACCTAAAATATGCTGCAACTAGAACCTGAATTAGACCTTAAATTCCAGGTTTTGTCTGCTTCTACTCAATGTAAGGCATAGTAAGGCTTGGGTGACCTCAAGCTGGTCGGAAATCAGTTCTACTTGACTTGTGATATGTTTGTGTGCACATACAGTACATGTCATTATATGTGATATTTCTGTTTTGTTAGCAAGAACACAGGAAAGATACAATGCTTCACTGAGGTATGAGTAAAAAAAAATAACATTCAGTAGTAGAAAATAGGAGCTTTCTGTAGCTGTGCTGTAGATGTAGTTGTGGCTGTGACCCACCAAACATTACTCTCCAACTTCCGTGAATACATCAAAACGTGTGCCAACATCGTTTCCTAAAAAGGGTGCAAACACCTGAGCTTTAATGAGGAAAGTGTTCCTGAGCACGCCGCAGATCTGAACAATAGCTAACAAGTGTGAAAGTGGACAAAAAAACAACAACAACTTGGACAGTGTACAGTTTTTCTGACCTACAACCAACATTTTGTCTCCCTGTGTAGAGCTGTGTGTACGGAGAGAACCGGACCTCCATCCAGTGCACCACACCCTCTCTGGCCAAACTGGGTCTGCAGCCTCCCGTCTTCACCAAGGTGGCGTTCGTCCTGGACGGCTACTCCACGGATCAGTGGGACCTGATCTACGTGGAGGACCCCCTCTTCCAGGACCCCAAGCTCACGTCTAAGGACAACAAGAGCATCGTGGAGCTCAAGGTAAATGCCACAACAGTTGGTTCATACCTGCCAACACTCCTAATTTTCATGGAAGTCTCCCATATTCTTAACCTTTTCTCCCGCTGGGCTCCCGATGGGTAATTTCTCATGTTAATCTCCTGATTTTATAGTGATACAAATAAAATATCAGTTTGCCACTGAAAATGGATGAAAAGGGTCCAAGAAGAAGACACAGGCTAACACGTTTCACTCCACTCAGTGCATTTATCAATGTCCCAGAAAATCTCTTTTTTCACAGCCTAATTTTAGCAGGTATGTTTGCTCAATTTTGTTGTTTGCAGTGGAGTGACTTGTTTGCTTCCATTGCCTTTCATTTACTGTAATGTTTGAAGAAATATCACATAACAGCAAAAGGTTAGAGCTCAGAGGTGTGAGCCTGCTACAAAACTGCGCCGTTGGTAAAGATTTCTTGTTAAAGAGAACTCCAGCAGGGGAGGCACCTGCAGAAACAGGTGCAGAAACTCAAGACACCTGCAGAAACCCCAGTTGAGTCGAGTTCAAGGTTTTTCTATTTATGTGCTGTAGCGAATTTCAAACGCTTAGAAGCAGAAACGTATCAAAACTGGAACTGGAATACAAGAAATACTAACCTCTGCACCAGTCTGCTAACTGACAAACACACAATACTGGTTCAGGTCTGCAGAGTTTAGAGATGTAGTTTCCAGGACTTTAATGAATGGGATGTTGATGTCGATGTTCATCCTGCTGTTCGCCGCACTTTGCCTCCCAATCGACACATTCACACGTACAACCCTCAATGGTCCAGGTCAAGTTGGGAAGGAAACAATACTAAAGAAAAACAGGAAGTGGAGTCTGTTTCCCATCGTTTACACCCCCCACCCCGTCCTCCCCATCCCTCCTCCGATGCTATACGTCTCTTCGTATTCTCTCTGTTGACTTGCATTGTTCTGGCTGCCGAGGTCAAAGCTCTTGACATATTAATGCTGCTTTTCAAACAAGCCACCACATTCCCCTGAGCCTGTTTTAGGAACACAATGAAATACATATTTCTCCTCTTTTCTTTCTTTCATTTTTTTGTTGACTGCAGCTCGACGGTTTGTGGCAGCTGTGCTGAACCTCTCGCAGGGTATCCTGGCTGCTTTTTTTCTTCTTTCTCTCTTTTCCCAGACGTGACCTTGGCCCCGATGCTAAATCCACCACCGACCAGACCTCTATCCCCCCTTCATCCCTCCCTTCAGCCCCAGACAAGCCCCCAGTTTTTACCCAGGGGGGATGGTACCGAGCATTGCACCGAAACAGGTCCACATTTAACGCCATCTGATAACCCTGCCCTGCAATGGCCTCCAGTAAAGGGCGAATTCTGGGCTCATTTAGCACCATCTGATAACTCTAGCTTCAAACTGGCAGCCAATAACAGACAAATAAAGGAATATTTAGCTCTGAGTGACAGCTCTGCACCAGTACGACAGCTCATGCACGAACCAATTTGCTGACTTTGGCGTGCGGCCAGGTTCTTATCGCTGCCAATCACATCACGGGAGACTGGGAAGCATCTCACTTGTAATCATCGTAAGAGTTTATTTAGAGTGACTGGTATTACGGTGATGGCTTGTTAATAACTTTAATAACTGGTCTCTGCTGTGTGTGCAGTATTGTGACGCCTTCAGCCGGGAAACACACTGAATAAGAAGTGTATTGGATGATCTTGTTACGAAATCTTGTCTTTGTGCGTAAGCTAATTGCAAATTAGTGGTTCATGTTGCTTTGTAGACCGCGAAAGTGCAGTGTGTGTGTGTGTGTGTGTGTGTGCGTGTGTGCGAGAGAGAGAGAGAGAGAGAGAGAGAGAGAGGGTGCAGGAACAGGTGCGAGCCTCCACTCTGTGTCAAATTGGAAAATCCCAAGCTGTCACGCAAGGAATGTGATCATTCTCTTTATTGCCTTCTGCTGCACTCAAACAAGTGTGTTTATGTGTGTGTGAGAGCGAGCGAGGGAGGGAGGGAGACGGAATCACAGAAAAAAAAGTGAACAAGAAGAGAAAGCAAGGGAACAAGAGCAAGTCAGAGAACAAATTATGCCGCGTTGTTCTTTCGCAGCTTCCCGTCAAACAGCGCACACACACGCGCTCACTAACTCGGTTACACACACTCACGTGGTTAATTGCTGTGTGTGCTTCCAGTCAGATCTCAGAGGGGGTGTTTGTTGTCATCCCGCTAGAGGTCACGCGAACAGAATAAGTTGCTCTGTCTCACTCGTTTTCTGCAGCGGCAGGCTCGGTTCATGCTTTCAATCACTGTGAATCATGACGAGCTCTGCCAAGAAGACGGACCTGCACCTCATTTACTGCCGTATACTTCACGTCTCTGAGGACCATCTTTCCAACACAATTGAAGCCTTCTGTTTCCAAATTCCAGTATTTCCTAAACAAGCCATGGCTTCAGGCCTTTTCAAGATTTCAAGATGTTTATTGTCAATTGTATTATAAATTAAAAAAAAAAAAAAAAACGAGTATGCAGAATAAAAATATAGGACAGCAGGGATAAGGTGCATGTGGATATACTATATATGCATGTATGTGCATGATACGCTAATATAATAACAGAATGTAAAGGCAGCAATTGTACACTCATGTCACATATTCACACTCTTTAATCTTCTGTGTGCAGCTTTTAAACTATCTATTGGAGCTTTAAAAGGCAAATGTTTAGACCCAGTTTTGAGGTTGGTAAATCAATTAATGAATTGATAAATTGATTTATACCAAAGCAGAAAAAGCCAAATCCCAGGACAACCTTGGGAGAAAAAATCCTTACCTCCCCCTCAACCATCCTCACCAGCAGGAGAGCCCTCATTATGTCGACATAATGCCCACGGTGTGATTTTGGATAGCATGCCAGCTTTCTGGAAGCAAAAGGGGGGGGGGGCAAAACAGGGTTGCCGTCCAGTGTGACGAGTAACATACATATCGAGCAGCAACATTGTTTTCTGAACAATAACACTGCCACAAAGTTGCTGTGCATTATACATGTATACAACATGATGCAAAATACAGAATAATAATTAAATGAATTGGCTGTTTTCTTGTCTTTAAGTTAGCTGCTAACTGCTGCTAGCTGCCTTTTTAAACCTCCCAGTGCTAGGCTGCACTCATAACACGTCTCCAAAACATCACACCCCTCTCCCGCCCTCCCAGGGGTTCTGAACTCGGGGCCCAAAAATGAATAAATTGCCCTGTGATGGAAGCGGGCTCAGTTTTATCTTGTGCCAATCAATTTGTGTTAATTTGATTAAATGCAAATCTTTTTAGGAATGCGCACCATACAGGCAGGCATAATAGCTATATCATGTATAAGGACCTTGCCAATTCATCTTTAAATAGACTTGCTTTACATAGCAGGGACTCCAGGCTGGCCAGTAATACCCCTCAGGCTCTTCTCATTGTGTTTTAATTGTTTCTATTCCCTAACTGGAAAAAAAATCTGTGATGGTCAAGCTTGCTCTTTGATTTGTACTCATCCTTCCTGTAGGCAGTGAACAGAGCTTACCTGAGAGGAAAGAGGTTGAATGTGAAATATCTGTGATGCTAATTTTTATCATAAACAAGCTTTTTTAGTTTGCATTTGTGCGTGTTTCCAGTTTATTTTGACATAAAACATTTGTTTAACTGTCTGGCCTCACTGACCTTTGACCTCAGTAATAGTAGCTCGTTATGTTTGCTGAACTGGAAGTGTTGACCTCCACCCTTTTGCAAACTGTTGACCTCTTATGTCTGTTCCCTTGCTCCCTCCTTCCCTTTTGCTGTCTTTCCTCCCATCTCCCTTTTTCCTCCAGGGTGACCGGATGGACAGGGAGGCGATGAAGTGCCAGGTTCTGACTGTCTCCAACCACAGCTGTGAGAGTCTGACTCTGGTTGGAAACACTCTGGAGTGCACCGTTCCCACCGAGCTGCAGGCCGTCCCCCCCAGGGAGCTGCAGGTGGAGGTGAGACACACCTGCAGTTTACACTCTCACATAACCACCTCAACCTTTTAAACACTTTGTTCTGCCTTTTAGGCCCTTTATTGCCTTTATTATTGTTTTCTCTTCTGGTTAAACTTTGTTTAACTGCTCACTGACAGAAACACACAAATTACTGCTGTATAGAGATACACAGGCGCTCGCACCTCCAGTTGGTCAACAGCAATTTAATTAAAAAAAGAGCCTCTTGTTTATAGAACCACCCAGCCCACCACAAATACACATCCACACCCAACACACACACAGATATAAACACGCACACTGACTGAAAAGGCTTCTTGTTCCGGTTTTCCTGCATGAGGAAAGCTCATGTGTGTTTGAAGTTGTATCTGGATGGCAGTGCAGGGTGTGTGTGTGCGTGTGTGTGTGTGTGTGTGTGTGTGTGTGTGTGTCAGGGTGTGTTCAACAGTTTGTTGATAATCAGGTTAATTTCATTTGCATGTTATTGAATTAGCTCATTGTCCTTTTGAGGTTTAGACCACAAGACCGTGCAAACCGTTTTCTTTTTTTTTCAGTCGTATGTTTTAAAGACTCACCTTAACGGAAAAAAAGTCATTTTCTCCTCCAAGTCTGTATTATCAAAATCTTATTTTCTTTTTAAAAACATCTTACTAAACTAACTACTAAAGTGATGAGAACATTTTGACCTGAAGCCAATTCAGATTGGCTTGTTTCAAACGTTGAACAGACAGTGTTAATTATATTGAAACAAGTGCACAGATCAGCCTCATCCTGTCTCAACATAGACAATTCCTGACAATGAAGCGAAGGAACAACTGGGAACGAGTGGACTGAAAGAACTAATCATGTTTGATCACCCCTTACGTAAATGTCACTGGTAGAAAACTCCTGCGTCACGTAGCATAGATACAATTCAATTGTCCTTTTTTGATGATGTTACTTCGAAGCGTATTCATTTCAAAATCCTTTGAAATGCATGTTTGATGCTTTCATATGATAACAACACTTTCACTAATGTTAGATATGAGACCTTATTTACCAAAACTACCAGTTAGTCCAACTGGCTGTGAGATGTCGCGAGACCACCGTGTTTTAATATACAAATGTTTAAATGTTACAGTAAAGGCTGAAAATGACAACAGAAATTAGCATTTAGCTGATTTCACATATTATCTCCACAGTGCAAATCAACCACCAATTGTCTACCTGGAAGTGACCTGTTTTGACACGACGTCACATTGATGAACAGAAAAAACTCTTAAAGGCACAACATGAGATCATATGACTCCTTTTCAAGTTAAAGCCTACTACTATGAGCACAAATACTTCTGAAAGCCGAGACTAATTATGTCTTAAAGAGGTTTTTGATGTTTAATCAGATATTCTGTATCAAACATTTGCTCTGAGACAAGTGGATCCAATACAGCAGAGATCCACAAAGCCTCTATAATGCATTTATATGAAATTTCCCCTCTGTTTGTATTATCGGGCTCACGGGAGGAATTTTAGCAATAAAAGGTATCATATTGTATCACAGCACCTGCTTCTGAGGAGGAAGAGGCTGACTCACCACAGAGCAACAACAGAACACACAGTGAGGACAGACGGATGGAGTCTGTGCAAGAAGAGTGGTTATTTTTATTAAGTGTGTTTGATTAATTTGACTTAGTTGCACATTAATAACATCTCATTACTTGAGACTTTATTCAAAATGTCGCCTGTTTCTTATTCATTTGATTCCAGGCTGACAGTAATAAAACAGAAAGTGAAGACTAACTTCACTGTGTGAGTTCTCTTGAAGCAGAAACAGGATCGTTCTGCCATCGGCCACTCTGAGCTCTTCATTCTGCGCTGTGGGAAATTCATGGAAAACACCACATTCCTCCAGCGTTCCAGATCGTTTACTGGAGACTTCAATAACTCTCCTGTCCTAATGCAGTCCCTTATAAAACCGGCTCGGGGAGAATTTATTACACAGCGCGTTGAGTGAGAGGGCTCTGCATCCAGCTGTCTTGTCACTTGAATATAAGTCAAGCATCCTCTGAGTCGTGAGAAGTGGACGCACAGTATAGATTTGTCAGAGGAAAAACACACACACACACACACACACACACACACACACACACACACACACACTGTCCTTTATTAATGAGGAAAGTTTAGACAGGATATAATTTTTTTGGTTTAACTGCTGTAACTCTGATTGTTGGAAAAAAAAACGTCAGTAATTATATATTATTATATATAGTGAAAACATCCCCAAACAACTCTTTTTAAAGGGTGTTTATTGACTTAACACCTCCTGAAAATCTTGTTTCACTGACCTCCGCTGGTTTAATTTCTTGCCTCAGTCAAGGCAGCAGTCGTGTAGCAGGAGCTTTTGACAGAGCCATCCAACCTATTATAACCTTTATTTTAATCAGTAAATACATATAAACTCACTGAAGGTTGTGATTACTTGTGCTCCATACAAAAAATCCATTTGGAACAAAACCTGCTAGATTATTGCTTTTGATTTCCAATCCCTTCGTTCGCTGTTTTTCAATTCTTTTTGTGGATATCTGGCCAAAACGTACATACCACAGCCCCATGTCAACACGTTTCCAGCAGCTAAAGTGGAGTCTGACAGCAGGAAATGTTCCAGTGAACATCAGGTTTTGGTGTCAAAGAGAGAGCTTCAAGAAAAACACATTGGACCAATATTTAGCAATAATACAGAGAGAAAGAGGTGGAAAAGTCAAGTTCTATACCCAAAATAGACCAGGATACTATGCAAAAACAAGACGAGTTATGTTTTGAGTGAGAGGTTGAGGGTCATTTTGCACAGATTGGCTAAAACCCTCACTTTCCCTGCTTTTAGTAACGCTTTGGGATTCCCAACGCATCAGACTCAGCCCTCATCCATCTTACCAACAGGCGCTTTAAGTATCTGATCAATTTTGTGGAGTTTGAAAAGGCATTCATGCAAACTGACCTACTGTAAAGATAGTTGGCTCATTTATGCTCAGTGTTAGATACAGATATGGACAGAGGGCTCTGTCCGTACTCTGCGTTCATTTCGTATTTGTGCACGTTTTCTGGAAGCTCATGTATGAATCATAGGGGGCCAATAGACATCCAAAAGTACGCTAAAGTGCGTAAAAGCGGCATAAATGAGCCTTAAGGGAAAGAGAAGTGCATTGAACATCCCACATTATAATGAAACTTATGTTTTGTGCTCTGTCAACAAACAGCCTCCAAACAAGTTAAATGAGTTTTGATAAGACCTTTATGATACAAACTAATACGACATGCCGAGCCTCAGACGTCCTCATGTCATCCTTAAAGATAACATCGGTCGCCTTCTGGTGAAGCAGCGTTGTGCTTCAGACCCGACGTTATCAGCCCCATCACTGTTGACTTGTGAACTGGCCTTCAGAGGAGAGCCTTTATCTCAGGGGATGGTCAGCCAATATCCCTTACACACACACTCATATATCCCCTATCTCTAGACATGCCAGCATACACACTCATACACACACAGACACACACAAGCACCGTCCCATCTGCAGGAGAAACCTCATTTCCACTAAACCTAATAATGGCAAAAGCAATATCACTGATGTAATCTGCCTCCAGACTGAGGCAACAGTCTGTGGGTGTGTGTGTGGGTGTGTGTGTGCGTGTGTTATTGCATACCATATGTCTGAATGCCAGTTGGATGCCTTTTAAATGCTTGTATGTGCACCACCATGTATGCCATGCATGACATACTATATGTGTCATGTATACAGTGGTAGCCTCTGTTTATCCAGCAGATGCCTTCGTGCAGTCTGTAAAAGTTCAGACAGAGACACACTTTTTTAAATGATACAATTAGGAAAACAGGCAATATGTAGGTGAACACGTTGACATAAACTTATATTAAGTCTTCGTCTTTGATATTAAGTGTCAGATCCTTTACAGTCAGTGACTTCCTGGAGCCTGTAACCGGAGACATCGACAGACATTTGCTTTGTCAGGCCTGTGCTGCTGCAACCATTGCTTCATGCTCGTTTCAGGGTTGATTTCACTTCATGCCTTCAGTCAACTCTTCAGAGACACTTAGTAAGAAACTAGAATGGAAGTCAGTAGAGCACAAAGCTCCGCCAAGGCCAAGCAGTTCCCCTTTCAGATTCACTCCTTATCGGAATTATTGTCTTTTTATCCGATTACCAATAAAATAAATGAATTTAAAAATGTGCCACTCTGATGCAGCATGCAATCTGCAAAGTAACTCGTAACTAAAGTTATCAAAAAGAAAGAGGTGCAGTAAAAGTACAGTATTTCCCTCCGAGATGTAGTGAGTGGAAGAAAATGGAGATGCTGAAATACCTCAAAATTTAACTGAAGTACAGTACTTGAGTAAACGTGCTTAGTTACATTCCATTACTGATTTTAGGTAATACTTAAAATCACAAAAACATGCCTAAGCCCACCCAGATGAATTAATGACCTTGATCCTGTTGAGCTGAGATCCAGACCTATACACTAAATCTTTACCCTTTCAGTAACTGAATCTGACCTCTGACCTCTGTATGGATGGAGGGCAGTTCAATAGTAATTACTGTTGTTATTAAAATTCACTTCCTTCACTTCTTCCAGTGGCGCCAGGCGGACTCCATCAGGCACCTGGGCAAGGTGACGCTGGCTCAGGAGCAGGACTACACAGGCCTCATCGTGGGCTGCGTGTGTGTCAGCCTGCTGCTGCTCGGGCTGGGAACGCTGCTCATGTGGAGGAGGAACAAACACATCGATGGTAAGAGCAGAGATGTCAGGTTGTGGCGTGGTCATGGGGTCAAAGGTCAGTTCATTCCTGCAGTCACACATTCAGAGACTTGTGACATCCTAAACTCAGACAGTGACCGACTGGCTTTGATTTCACAAGACTTTGTAATGTTATCTGCTCTGAAATGTGTTCATCAGATTCTACAGTCAGGTCAAGTATGGTTAGTTTTATGAAATGTTTGGCAGGATATTTGCAAATTGAGTAAATTTTGAATGCAAAAAAGGGCCTACCAAAAAGACATTTAACTTATAACATATAACATACATTATACATGTGTACAGTATGTACAGTATGTAGTATATTGCTTTATGTCAGTCGTAGTTTCAAGAAGTTTTATTATATTTTGAAGAAGTAGAACTAAACATTGAACTGACCCTGGTGTGTTCGCCGTCTGTGTGTATGTCTATGTGTGTGTGTGTGTTCATCCATTTGCACACCTGCAAAAGGAGTGCAGTGTGTCTTTTGTGACCTGTGTGCATGTGTGTCTGCTGGGTTTTGTTTGGTGGGTTTACAGGATGTTTGTGCGTGGGGCGCACTGGTGAACTGCTTTGCCTTTCTTAGTAATGCTCTTATCTCTCCCCCTCCCCCTTTATCTCATTCTCATTCTCCCTCATCCTCTTTCTCTCTATCTCATCATCCTGCCCCTCCCTCTCACCTTTCCTTCTACGCACTCCTCATCCCCTTATGTCTCTATCATTCCTTCTTCACCCCCCCTCTGTCTTCCCTCTAGATCTGTCTGAGGTGTGGTATGATGGCCGGGGTCACATCCAGCATCTGGACAGGCTGGCTAACGCGAGGAGCGTCAGCCCCACTAACGAAATGGTCTCCCACGAGTCAGTCGACTATAGAACAACCCTGCTGGAGGGTACGTCAACCAGATAAGCCCCCCCCCCCTTCCCTCCCTCCCATCTACCTGCTTCCCTCCCTGTGGGGCTGAACGCTGTGCTAGCGGTGCATGCCTTAGATGATATGAACTAACACCTGTAGCCTTCAGGAAACTTAAGGTTGTTTTATTTTATATTTTGAATCATTTTGGTGTTTTTTGAATCAGCTGATCAGAATCATCCATGTAGCCAGTGTAGATCATCATACCTCCAGTGTTAGCGCTGCTTGCCAACTCCGGGGTCATGACTTCTGTTCATGTCAAAACTCACACTCCCTCTCAGAGTTATATATCAGTCAAATTAATAAACACAAGCAATAATATACATACTGATGGAACCATTGAAACTTTCTCTTTCTGTCACAGTCGTATCCCTGATCTTCAGAACACATAAACATCTGTAAATTTGCTTGAAATTCATGTTAGGAATAACTTCGGATATTTCCCACTAATCATCATTATGAGACTGAACTGAAAAAGGAGGCTCCGCTTCAACAATTCTTAGTGGAGATCTGGACACAAAATATCCAGTGAGCCAATTCCAAAAAACATGAAAGGGCAGCACATCTCAAATTTCCAAGTCAGGGAGGACAAAATACTCACATTTCTCTTGGTTACTTGGCTCACTTCACATCTGACACACAGAGCCTTCTTCAGAGCGTTTGAAATTTACAGGTTCAATTCAGTAATATACACAAGGGCAGAGTGAGGACGCAGGTGGGAGCCAATCACCTTTCTCGACTTCTTCAGATGTATCCAAGAGCAGAATTAGTGAGCATTAAATCAAAACAATATAAAAGACACCATAGAGCTGCGGAATAAATGTTAATCTCTGTGGGTTTGTTGCTGAAAGTGACCTCTCTTTTACAAACCAGAGTAACCTTTTGGTGTTGTTGCCTGTTGCTTCGGACACGTTGATATTGAATATCATGCCCTCCCTTCTCTCCAGACAATCTTCTGTCACTTTACTTCCAGTGGACAGGAAATAAGGAAAATCATTCCTGCTTGTTCAACTGTCATATCTAAGCAATTTGGACCAGTTCTAAGTGTCAGCACAGCAAAATATCCGCCAGTGAGACATGGATTTTGGAGCCTGTGTTCAGAGTCACCTGTGGTTTTGGTTTTTCTAAGCTTGAATCCTGAGGGCGATAAAGGGGCTCCATGTATTCTGATCCTGAGTATGATGGGCAAAGCAATTTTCCTGCTGCTAAAAAGTGACTTGAAGGCTTCAAATCTGAGAAGGTAGACTTACTAATGAACTAATGCTTGTCCTCAGGGAGAGTTGCGGTGTAGATCAGTGGCTGTAAATGTCTGTACGTAAGATTTAGATATTTTTGCCTGCATTTACTTTCACATCAGCAGAGAAATCAGAAACTATGTTTTTCCAGCTCAGCTCCCCTCCACCACAGTGTCAAGTTGCTCTCTGCCTTTGTAGCTGTCCCTTTCTGATCATGTAACACACCTTGACCTCTGGGGGCCCCGCTGATACAGTCGCTGACCTTTGACCCCCTCCATCACCTTTGCTTCTGCAGATCAGGGCACCGACAGGCCCGAGACATGCAGGGGGGCTCCTCCCATCTACGGCGGCAACGGGGAGCTGCTGTCTCCCAGACTGGGGGCACTGGGAGCTGGGATGGTTTTGGGGATGGACGGCGAGTTGGTGTCACCCCTACTGATGGCCCCGGTCCACATCGACCCATCCTGCCTCCACCCAGACCTGCTGACTGAGGTGCAACATGTGGTGATCGCCAGAGAGCAGCTGCTGCTCCACCTCAACCAGGTCATCGGCAGAGGTCAGTTACAGAAATACTACATTTACTGTTGAAATAGATTATTTTTGAATATGAAACAATACTGGGTCTCTCTTTTGGTAATGTAGTAGTAATGGCCTTTATTTATTTATGTATAAATTCTTGGTAGTTGGACATAACTGTAGTGTTTCCGCACTGCTTTCACCGTATTTTCTGTTGATGAAGTAATTTATTTTATTGTAGGTGTATTTTTTGTCTATTCATCAATACTACTGCTCCTGTTAGCCACCCAGTTCTTCCTCTATGAGCTCTAAACATGGCAGATGTAAAAAAAAAAATCATCATTCCCCGTGCATTTCCAGGCAAAAAAAGCATTTTTTTCCAAGAAATAGCTAATGGGCTGGTTAATGTGCAAAATAAAGCAGCAGAGCAGACATTTATGTATTTGAAAACGTTATATATGAAGATCCAGTCAATACAAACTGCTGTAACAAAGCATTTAAAGCATTTATGCAGAGCGGTTCAATCATTAATCCAAGTGCCAGTGTAGCCAAAAATGCCAGAGCCTATTGAGGGCATGCAGTGCTTTTGATGCTCTATTATCACTGAAGAATGCATTAAAGAGCCTCATGAGGAGGATTAAATCTTTTTATAGCAGCTACAAATGGATGAGCACGATCATAAATGAGGAGGAAATAAAATAAAAGAGAGACATAATTCAGTAGAGCATTAAATATTGTCTGACCATTCACTGTCCGGATAAAAACAATTATCCTATGAACACTGATGTGCTGTAAATCATCAGTGTGTTCATGCACATTTGCAGCTATAGTTAATCTACCGAAACGCTCCACAGACTCATCCACACTCTGGACATCCTTGGTCGGGTCGCCTGGGCAAGGGTGTGTGATGTTTGAAAGACCCAAAGCACCGAAGTCACCAAGTCTGTTTCTAGTGTTTTATGTTTTATTTGATTCTCGGCCTTACATACTCTACATTTAGCATCAAGCATCTTAAAAATTCATGTTTGTTACTTCTGACTTTAGGTGCTAAGTACATTGTTTCTTTGCAAACAATTTACGATGGGATTGCAGCTGATGTGGAGTGATACTATCATCTCAGATTAAATTTGGGATTCATGTAAAGCTATACAAAAGCTTGAGTCACCCACAAAGAGCTTAATTGCCTGCTTTATCGAACCGCAAGCTTGACATGCAGACACAAAATCACCTCATATAGTGGTGCTTAAGTAGGCGGGTCAGACCCACAGATCAAATTTAACGTCAAGAGGAGAAAGACCCCAAAACCCCTTCATGTCACAGAGAACAGCCCTCTGCCCCCTCAGCTGAATTATCCCCTGAAGAAAAGAGCCTGGATTTCGAGGCAGGGTTTTTTTTAAGTGGCGTAGGATGATTTGTTCACAGCTAGTATTCCCAGGGTCCATTGTTGGGAGCCGTAATCCAACACCGACAGCCATCTGCGGGGACGTGATAGGAGAACGCCGCGCTCATTTTATTCCTGCACCCCTTCCAGACTTGGGCAAGCCCTCGTGTCTTAAGAGATATAATTCAATAAAATGCACAATAACTCAAGGGGGTTTGGCATAGCCTATTAGCTTGTGGGGGTATTAATGAATAAAGCTCCATACTAGGTTTCTTGAGGGGGCAGATTTAGTGCGAGAGTGATGGTAATTTAAGATAATCAGAATTAGCTGTTAAAGGTGTGAAAACTGGCAAAAGACACACACAAGAGTCAGATATGCTTTTTTTATAACCCAGCCAGAAAATGTGCATAAAAAGATGCATGCACTAAATGCATGAAATCACTTTGATACTTCTGCTCCAAACTTTTATGTGTCAGCAGTGGACGGAAATATTTTTATCTGATCGGGAACTGTTGCGATCATGGAGCCAACTGGCTGAACGCACGATCGTAATCATAATGGCTGTGTCGAGAAGACGGCTGCAAGATATAAAATGAGCAATACTATTAGCACAAAATCCCCAAATGGCCTGCAGTGTCTCCCAAGTGTAGTTGGTTAATTCAGATGGTGCCATTTACTGGCAAGATGTAGAAACTGTTTACTTACTCATCTGACAGTACATTAAACAACAAGTCATGGTAGATATGATCAGAAACAGATTCAAGTTGATTGGCCAAGTATGTTCACACAAAAAGGAATGTGGTCGTCAGTCGCTCTCAGTCTGCGTCTGTGCCGCGCCAAAATAAAAGTACATGCTCTAGTGCTGATTACTGACAGACGAAGATGTTACCTCCCCAAGACCTAAAAGCTCAAAAACAAGCAAGACCCAACAAAACAAGATGTCATTGATTTAACATCCTGGAATACCAACTGATTCCTGCCAACTGACACGGCCCAGGCTAGCTGTAACTTGACCTCATTGTCATCGGGCCTGAAGGTAGTGCATCTCATGTATCGCTAAATTAGACCTCTTTCAAGGAAGTTTATCTTGTGTGGAGTTTATGTAGAGGTTCTAACAGGTTTGAACATAAGGTTTTGAAGTCACTGATGCTGACTAACTGTGACTAATACACCGTGTTGTAACCCGCAGGTCACTTCGGTTGCGTTTTCCACGGAACTCTGCTGGAGCCAGACGGGCAGAAGCAGCACTGTGCCGTCAAGTCCCTGAACCGTGAGTGCAAACTGCTTCACATGTTAACATCTTACCACATGACTGATGCCGCCGATTTACTGGAGAAGTTTGGAGGTGAAATGTGCCGCTGAAGTGATACAGATTTTTTAACAAATTCATGGATTGCTACGGCTTTCATTTATGTTTTAAAGTTGATAATTGGCAGTAGATTATTTCTGATGAGCGAATATTTTTGCCTGTTGAAGCCATGTCATCTTTTTAATGAGCTGCGGTTTAACAAAAATGCACCGAACAACCAATTAAAAGTGACATTTGATGTTTTATATTGTTTCTTATCAGGACTTCCTGAGTCATGACTTACAATCAAATGCAGTTCTTGCTTTTCCCTCAGAACACACACACACACACTCGGCACACTCTCTCCTTGTCCGAACGTATTCACATCCAGTCACAATTATTCCCTCCTACGTCTGCTTATATTGCATACTTATTGTATGATATCATGAGGCTCCAATAGCATTAAGGATCTCATCTCATCAGAGCCCTGATTTCTTTTTCGGCTGAGTTGATGGTGATGAATGAGCGTCCGATGGTGAGGACGGCATTAGGGTCCCCCCTAATCGTGTAACCTGTCAGTTGGAGGAGGGAGATTGATGCTGGAGTAATGTGGAGGAAAGCTCAGTGCAGAACCACAGCGGGGTGGGATGAACTCGGCCTGCCGGGGTTTTGTCCTCAGGGATTTGGACCTTTTATTAAGTTTAGTGATTTCTCCGGATGCCTTGTCATTGTTTTTTGCCTTCTTTTGTTATGTTTGAGACGGATATTTAAGACAAGTAGTTGACAGTAGAAGAGCCAAAGACACGTACTGTATTTCTGGAATGATGAGTGTATGACAGAGGAATATCCACCCTCCATACAACAATAATGTAATTTTCCTCCTTAACTTTCACATTGAGGCTCTGAAATCAAATGTCAGCTCTTTCTACCTTTGGGGTCTAACCTCAGCTGAAGGCCAATCAGCTGGTTTCTCGAGACATAAAGAGCTTCCATCTCTAACCAGATTACAGCAGAGTCAGTGGGGCCAAAGTGCGGGACATCAGAGGCAGGGATGCAATTGGCAAATGGGAGTTTGGCATGGGTCAGGCCTGGGTGAGGATATTCAGGGAGTTTCGTCATCATCCTTTTTCCCTGAAGATATATAAGGAATAACCTTCTGGATGATGTCACTTCTCCAGAGTTTCTGCCGGTCTCCCTGTGGAGTTAATCTTTCTTCATCTCCAAAATGTTCATGTCTTGGGTTTTTTTTTTCTTTGAAGGCATCACAGATCTGGAGGAGGTGTCCCAGTTCCTGAAGGAGGGGATCATCATGAAGGACTTCAGCCACCCCAACGTTCTCTCTCTGCTGGGAATCTGCCTGCCGCCGGAGGGTTCGCCACTGGTGGTCCTGCCCTACATGAAGCATGGCGACCTGCGCAACTTCATCCGCGATGAGGGACACGTATGTACACATGTGATTTATTCACAGGCTTTTTACAATACATATTGATACACTTCACAGACCCCTGTTCAAATATTGTATTAAGATCATGTGCAAAACAGTGACTGCAGCTGAGATGGACAGTGTGTCCTGCACAGATCTGAAATAAAAATGATTTCAAACCAAGTCAGCGGTTTGGTCTCACAGTCCTCTGATGGTTCTGTTTCCTACAGAACCCGACAGTAAAGGACCTGATGGGCTTCGGACTGCAGGTGGCCAGAGGGATGGAGTATCTGGCCAGCAAGAAGTTTGTCCACAGAGACCTAGCTGCCAGGAACTGCATGTGAGTTCACATTCATTCAGTCAATACCTCTTGAGTATGTACAGCAAGGTTACAATAGATGAGACCAAAACAGAAATAGATACAGGAAGGAAAGAAAGGGGAACAAAGGAGAACAGAAAAAGAATGTACAACAGATCAAGCTAAAACTGAAGGGCAGGACCAAAGTGAGAAAAAGAGATTATGGTTGAAATGAAAAAAGCCAAAGAATAGAGGAGAGTGTAATTTCTTCTTTGTCCTGACAGGCTGGATGAGAGCTACACGGTGAAGGTGGCAGACTTCGGCCTGGCCAGAGACGTTTATGATAAAGAATATTACAGCGTCCACAACAAGAGTGGAGTCAAGCTGCCCGTCAAATGGATGGCTCTGGAGAGTCTGCAGACACACAAGTTCACCACCAAGTCAGACGTGGTGAGGACTGTCATGGCAAATTGTGATTTAAGACCAGTTTCTTTATTTCATGCTGTCTTCACTCAGATAACTTCATAAAAGTGGGCTATAAGGAGTTCAATTTCTTGTTTTTCCCATAGTGGTCGTTTGGCGTGCTGCTATGGGAGCTGATGACCCGTGGAGCCCCACCATATTCTGATGTGAACTCCTTCGACATCACCGTGTTCCTCCTGCAGGGGAGGAGGCTGCTGCAGCCCGAGTTCTGCCCTGACGCCCTGTAAGTATACACACACACACACACGCCTGTAAAAAAATATACATACTTTACACCTGTCATTCACGTCCTCGAGCAAAGTGCCACGGCTCAGTTAGTGTGAGTGAGGAGAGCTGCACTTAAATACAACATGAAGAAAGAGGTAGAGTCTGAAATCAGCGAGAGAGCAGCGGGGGAAACGAGTGGAGGAGGTGAAAGAGCTGCATGAGCATTCAAAGGCATAAATAAGAGCCACTCAAGTTTAGACCATCCATCATCCACCTCAGCAAGAGTCTGAAACACACTCACAGCTCTTCAGTCTCTTCAGTCGAGCGTTACATCTCGTCACAGCCTGGGTTAAATAAAAGTCACTTTTCCTACTTCACCACGAAACACAAAGCAAGTTTTGAAATGGAAATCCAATGCCAGTGTAGTATTTCTTTTTTATTTGTCTCTTTTTGTTGCTAAGCACTTGTTGCTAGTGCTCCCAAAAAAGCAGCCATCATACAGAACAGAGCCGTCTTGGCAGGGCTGAGCGTTCCTTTATTCTCCCGAAGTTTCTGTCAACAGAGTTGGACTTTTTCAGTTTTCTTTGGATCTGCTTAAAGGCAAGTTTGCCAGGCAAAATCTGATGACATGCCGTGTTGAAACCAGACCGTTTAACTGTTGAAACTTAGTTGCTCTTTACCGAACTTCAGTCAGTTAGAAAAACGGATCTTTCCTGCTGATAAAATACTGGCTCTACCTGACGCAGCTTGAACCAGAGCAGCCTCGATTGTATGAGTAATGAGTGATAGAGAAAAGCATGAAGTTATTTATATAACAATGTCACATCAAATCACAGGAAAGTGTTTCAGTGTCAATACAGAGCACACATCAACTCACTTAGCACCACGGTATCAGAGTTGTCCTTATCCATTAAACTCTGACCCAGTGGTTCTGTGAAACGACTGCCAAGTGTGATCTCATCGGGTGCAGATAACGTCATGAGGTACACTGCATGTCTATGGAGTGTGTGTGGAAATTAAAAGGGGAGTGGGAGTGTTCAGGTGAGGGAGGCAGAGGCCCAAAGTTCCCAAGCTGTAAATTAAACAGAGACATCAGGAGGTGATGCACGTCTGCAAACATTCCCGCAATTCTTCACCCCTGATCGTTCACTGGTTGTTTCAGTGATAGCGGTCGCTGGCAGATACTTTGGACGTGTGGTAATGAAGCCATTTTTCTTAATTTTCTATCAAAGATAGGGTGGCTCTGACATGTCAGGGAAAGAAAAAAGAGTAATAGAAATTTCTGAGATGTGTCAGCTTCAGCTGTGGTCAGAAGACTTTATCATTTCATGTGCATAACACCAGCGAGGGACAAATAACTTACAGTGTGTTTGTGAACTACTGAATGATAAGATGAACTATTAATATCCATTGTACTGTAGCATTTTAGCGTGAAGCCTTACTGATAAAGTTGAAAACATAAAGTTTCTTTCAAGTTTCCAGGTTCAAATGGTGGCTATCAGATGATTTATTGTGACATGGAAAAAACTCCTGCTTCGGGAGTCTAAGAAGTCAAAATGTATTACAACTGTAATAGCAAATGAAAATAAGAGAAACTTTTGGAAAACAAAAAAAAATGTTTATTTTATTCATTAGAGCGACATCTGCGAGCTAGTTCAGTCCGGCAACTCGAGCTGCACTGATATACACATGGCATTCCCCACTCTCCAAACTCATCTAGCAAACGCACCCTGTAAATTTGGCGGTCTGTTTAAACTGCAAGAATCTCCCATCTCTCCCTCTGCCTGTCAATGCCGCCACTGCCCTGCGTCAGTATTGCTGCACGTTCTTTGAGCCCCACCTCCACCCTGGCATCCACTTGTAGGCCCCGACTTGGGGGGTTCAAGATGTTTTGCTCATCACTCCCCAACATCTCTATGTAAACATATCTTAGGCGAGTGACTAGGTCTGAGCCTAGACAAACTCTAACTATGTTTTGCTGCTCTAATAAAAATTTCAAACATGAGTTGTCTGACTGAAATGGTGTAGTGAGAAGTCCAAGGTGATGTCATTAAATGACTAGTTTGTTCAACTAAAAGTCCAAAAGCAGGACATATTTAAATATAAATCTGAAAAAAGCAGTAAACATTCAAAATTGAGAAGCTGGGAAAAGCAAATGTTCATCATTTTTGCTTGATAAAATTCTTGACTGATTTGATTATTAAAATAATTGATGGTAAATTTCTGTTGATCAATCAATCATTTAACTTAAAGGTGCAATATGTAAGAATTTTAGTTTAAAGGAGACATTTTAGCTCTGTTTTCCCCCTCCTTCTGAGACGCTCTGTTTTAGCTCCTGTCCCTTTAAGGCCCCCCCTCCTGAATAGCCAGTCTCGTCTGATTGGACAGCTCACACACGCCTGACCCAGCACCCCTAACAACAACAGAGCAACTGTGCTAAATTAATTTTCCTGTGACGAGTGTGACGAGTGTGGCTCTGTGACATAGTGTGATGTCACAAAGTCACAAAATAAAAGACGGGACTACTGCCGAGGCGTTTCAGGAACAGGGTTTTCTGTGGAAGAGAGGAGCTTCTGCTAGACTTTAAAGATCTAGTGCCTGATAACCTCTTTCTTCCACTGCCAAAGCTCCTGTGAGCTAACAAGCTAACAGAAGCTGCAGTCATGGATGTACAAACAGAATACAGTTAGCGGTTTGATGTTTACTATTTAATATGTTTTGCTTTTGGATATATTGTTATGCAGTATTTTGTTTATAGCTTAGTTTTCATAGTTTTCTGCACTTGCAATTGTGCACTTGAGTTTTTATGCAATAACATTTCACTTTACGCACTTGAACATGTGGCAAATAAAAACTCTTGCATCTAATTTATTACTTGATTTATATTGAGTCTAATTTTACTCTTACACTTGTAATTTTAAAAACAATATTGCCAAAGTGCTTCACAAGAAGCAAGATTTCCCAATAAAATGCACTTTTGTGAAACAAACCCATATAAGTACAGTTAATACTTCTTTATCTGAAATATGCAAAAGAAAATATCTTGGTTCTGACTCCTCTCTCCTCCTCCCCCTCCAGCTACACGGTGATGATCGAGTGCTGGCACCCAAAGCCGGAGCGGCGGCCCTCCTTCTCTGAGCTGGTGTCTCGCATCTCCGCCATCTTCTCCAGCTTCAGCGGCGAGCACTACGTCCTGCTCAACACCACCTACGTCAACATCGACAAGATGAGCCCTTACCCCTCCCTCCTCGCCTCCTCAAACACCATCGCTTCCTCCACTTCGTCTTCCCTGTCCGACCCCTCCCCCTCCACATCCCTGCCGACCCAGTCCCACCTCTTTTGCCACGTGGAGCGAGACTGCTGCACCTGAGAGAGGAATTTTGAGGGAAGAACGACAGGTGGAAAAAGACTCAGAAACTGAGAAAGAGAGCAAGGAAGAAAGCAGTGAGGTGATGAAGAACTACTGTATGTACTTGCCAAACACTGGACACTGTATGCTGAGGACAAACCACAGTTGTTGCAGCTTGTACTGTTCACTCAATGTACATAGACCATCAGCCTTTGACGTTCTCAAGCATCCCCGAATGACCTTATCGACCTCGGCCAACCTTTCTGACCTTTCTTCGACCCCGGGGGAGCATGAGGTCAGCCTTCCTGCGTCCTCTACAAGACAATTACCAGGCCCAGGAACTCCTCCTCGAAGCACACTATTCGTCAAACACCCACTAAGTCTCATTGACTGCTGTACCCACGCAGGAGGAGGATGGATTTTCCGTTTCCGCTCTCCACCGGGTGGCATGTGCTTCGATACGCGGATGTGGCTCGGACCTTCTTCGCTGTCTGTAATGTGAATGTTTGACAAATGGCCATGTATTGTGTCACACCTCCACACACCATAAACAAGACTATATGCCACCCTTGCATGCCCCTCACCTGAGAGAATGAAGCCTGTTTTTGATAGATGGCGTTGCCTCGGGTGAGTAAACCAAGGCTCTCTGGAGGTCGGTAACATGGGAAGGACAGTGTAGGTGTGAGGTGGGATGTGAAAAAAAACCTGCTGCCTGTGTGCAGTTCACTGGATGCTTTATTTGTATAACTATCTTTGGGCGATTAGCTTTTGATGTGCTTGGGGAAAAAAAATGTCTCGCAGCCTCGCAGTGACTCACCTGTGTGAAAGACCCAGATGTTTTTAATGAAAATGATTAGGAGCGCCTTTTATTTTCCTTTCTGTCTTTAAATCTGAAACGTCTCGTCATGTCACAACAGAACCACTCTTACAACGTGCACACACTTGAGAGCTTTGAGGTTTCCTTGGAAAGAAGAAAGAGAACAAATGAGAACCATGTCCTGGGGATTTTCTGTCAGTTGGTGAACTTCGTGTAACTTGCATTTATTGACAGAGAACATGCTGTAACTGATAAAATAATACCTAGACAACTATGAGGGTTTGCAGCCAAACCCTTAGACAGCTAAAAGTTAATCTACAACATTTTATAAATGATGTAACCTTTGGTCAAATTTTCTTCTAAGAGCTTTGTGTTCCCTGAAGCTTTCACTGAGAGCCTCAACTACAGGTTATACCTCAAAAGGCCCCTGTGTTCATCTGGCTTCACACCTGAAGTGTGTTATTATGTTACAATCAATGAGAGCTGAACACAAAAAAGTTGGGACACTGTGCAAAATGTGAACTAAAACAGAATGCAATCATTTGCAAACAAACTTTGTTTACTGATGACAGTTTTACAAAGTGTTCCTGAGCCCATGTAGTAATCTCCTTTATTCAGTCATGTGTTTCACAAAGCGTTGAACCTCGCCCCGTCCTTGCTTGTGAACGACAGAGCCTTTCGAGGACGCTCCTTTTATGCCCAATCATGATACTTTCACCTGTTACCAATGAACCTGTTTACCTGTTGAACGTTCCAAACAGGTGTTTCTGGAGCGTTACACGTCTTTTGTTGCTCCTGTCCCAACTTATTTGAATACGGTGAAGAACTAATTATATTGTCTTTGCACTGTTTTCAATTGAGTATATGTCAAAAAGGATTAGCAAATGATCATCTTCTGTTTATTTATGTTTTACACAGCGTCCCAACTTTTTTGGAATCAGGGCTGAGTCATTATGAAGAATATTCTCATGTTAAAAGAATATACCAGTGTGTCAGCACATTTTAGTTTCTTTGCCACAAATACTTTGCAACTTATACTTCAGTTTACCATTTTTTAAGCAGCCACTGGCCTCCATTTTTTTCTGTACAGTAAGCAAATCAGATTTTTGAAACTTGCTTGACTTGTGTAATCCATCACATTCTACATGAAGTTTATGTCTGTAAGTGATGATACAAGAACAGTGCCAGTACATTTTGGCATTGAAAACAAACCTAAACTGAAAAATGAAAGACTGGCATTGAACCAAATGTGTATTCATAATAAATTGGATAAAAAACCATACTAATTTCCACAGAGAGTTTTTACATATTTGACGAAAATAGCCAAACCTTTTCTTCCCTCAGCACATTTTTTATGTGATATACTGTGATGGATTACACAAATGAAGTTTCAAGAGTCTGATTAACATTTTGTATAGAAATAAATGGGAACTAATTGCTATCATCATATTCTCTAAAATACTTAAGCCTCATTAACTGTGATGCAAAGTAAACAATATGTTGCTAATCGGCTAAAACTTGCAAACCACTGATGTGCTCAACGCCCCGTTTTATCTATTTTTTGTGTAGCAGATTATGTTTTGTTTTTTTATCTGAATGGCTGCTGATGTGACTGGGCCATTGACGGACAGGTATGAATGTTTGCTATGACAAGAAAATTGCTGTACTATATTTTTGTATTGATGATGAGCCTGAGACCGGTGGTGAGGGAACAGTGCCACAAACAATGAACAAAGCCACCGTATCGGCCCTTTGTTTTCAAGACGAACCACTGCCATTTTGTAAATACAGAGAGGGGATCGTAGGAATGTGTGTGGGAGCTGCACATCTGTCTGCTTAACATGTGGGTGGAGGCTCATTCGACTTCTGATCATTACTGCGAGATCTGCTGTCACTTTGGTCATGTGATTCTCCACCAGTTTGTCTGTGCTTTACACTGTCTGTTCTGTGTGTTGGTGTTTGTATGATTTTGTTGTCCATAAAGAAATCCTGAAGGTACATGTTCCTATGTAATGTCAAATCAACTTTGTCAGTGTAATAAAGCTATACAATCAGAGTTAGCTCCTGCTTCTTTGCGTCCTTTGTTTTAGCAGCTGTGACAGCCGTGTCAATGTTATAGAGCAAACCTGCCCCTGGGGCAAACATAAAGCACAGCTGTATGGAGCTGTAAATACAAGTACCTGTTGTTTAAATTACTACCTGCCCACATAGTTTATACCCGCATCATACATTCCATAGGTCGGTTTTTTGCAGTTGCTGTACTGTATGTTTCCATACCGTATCATTGTGCAATCATCAGAAGTTGGTTTATATATACATATACATATATATATATGTATATATATATATATATATATATATATATATAAGGTCAAAAAGCTGATTTCATTAAATGATTGCAGAGGAAGATGGTGCAAAAACGGTGGAATTAGACGTACAGTATGTAATATTGCAAACTGATCTGGAGTAGCAAACTGATGGGAAGAGAGCTCAAAGATTACTTTTTAACTTTTGGGATCAAAAAGTTGTCTAACCAAAGGGAAGAGGGTAGACTACCTCAACTCCGACTGAACCCGGGGGATTATTCTGCCCCAGTTTCAAGGGTTAGTCTCTTGACTACAATAACACTCTGAGTAGGTTGTTTCTTTCTTTTGTGCATTAAACAGGTGAATAGAAATCCAATCGATGTCAAGCTGAAGTATTTTTTGGGGAAACCAATCAATGCCATTAAACCATCAACCTCTAAAAGGTTTAAAGGGGCAAAAAAAAACCTCAACATTACGACAAAGATGGATGATTATTTGTCCTCACACTGGGTCAACACACTCACATGCTTGCACAACATTTTGAGGACCCAGTGCCTTGCCTTTTGTGCCTGCCTTTGTTCACAGAAATTCACCCTTTTTTGTTCCCATGTGTTGGTGGTGACCTCTGACCCTTCACCTCCAGCTCCCCTCTTTTATTTTGAACCCTAGAAGCACTGTGGTCTAGACTTTCCCCCTCCCTCTGTTGCACTGAGCCATGACCGTGGCTTTCAGGACAGGTTGTCCTTTTTGCAGTTGCTTGGCGACCCTGGAGTTAAAGTGGCACTGTGCAGTATATGGTCTCCCTTACAAGAGCCTTGTCTATGAGGAAACGAGGCCCCTTTTTGGTCCTGTTCAGAAAAACAACCACATAGGTCAAGAGCTAAACTCATATTTTCGTTTCTTGTTAGGACATGACCTCTAGTGGCCATAGTAATTATCATGGCAGCAAAGGAGTAAGTCAGGTGAAATAGAATAAAGAGTGTCCACATAGAGAGGAGGTCAGGGTGGACATTTGGGATAAACCAGCACAGGACTTTCACCTAGGAGACTGATGTTTGTGCCCAGTGTGAAACCAGAAGTCAAGGGTGAGTTAACCAAACTTACTAATGCAGTTTAACTTTTTTGCTTTAACTTGTCATTCAGAAGTAAATACTGATTGCACCGTTTACTACGTCATTGCTATACTGTTTGTTCTGACACTGGGCTCGATTTTTTACCGGCAAGATGAAGGTCAAATTACAGCACACAGGACATCTGCCATTGCGCAACCAAACATGACGAGGCTTTTCTCTGGTCGCTATCCCTAGGGTTCAGCAGAGAAACTGAAACAACTGATGGGGGAGGCAAAGAAGGTGAAGAGGGAGAGTGGTAGAAACCGAGGTAAAGCAAGAGTGGAAGGACGGGCATTTACTTAATGGAGAGCGCTCCAGTGTTGTGTCGAAATCTGTTCCCCTATTGATGTGTGATTCCTGTTACCACTGGGACTTAGGGCGGTTCATAACCAGCGTTTTCTCTTCTAGATCAGTAAGTAACAAAACCTGCCTACTTACCAGCTGTTTTATGCTGTGCATTTTAAAAGCACTGAGATCAGGATTTATAAGTCAAATTGGGATTCTTACGGTTGTATTTTGCTTTGAACAGTAGCCTGCTGGTGTAATTTTTCCTCAACCTAACCCAGTATTTTATGGGAATGAGTAGAATGTAAAATATAAAGTCTGAAGTCTTTACAAATTGGGTGCCAGCGAGCTATGTGGTTTCTTAACTGCATGAAGGCTAATTCATTATGGCACGAATCAGAATTCTGTTGTTCTGGATACGTATGAATAAAGGTTGAAAATCATGCCAAGTGAATGAACTTGATTCGAATGGATACTGTTTTTTAAACATGTTTTTAGCTGCTTTTAATCGACGTGAAATTGAAGTAACTGTTGATTATGATGAAAATACAAACAAAATGTAAGCTTTAAGAGTTTAAAGCTCAGTATTTATGTTTTTATCAATATCTTCATGGGTGTACAGAGAAATATGATGCTGAAGGAAAAGATACAAAGTGGACATTACTTTTTTAGAACAACTGAGCAAGAAGGTAAGAAAATAACTCAAACTCAGTGCAACAGTTGCTTCATCGCCGCTGAACGCAAAGATTGCAGAATCTTTAGTGAAATGACTGCCCAGTGGCTGTTAAAACCTCAACTGTACACAATCAAAACTATGTGTGTGTGACTAAGAGGATTTGAATAATATCTTAAATCCAGAGAAACTCTTTGAAAGCCTGCGGCGATGTATAAGGAGTGGCCAACGGTTTACCAGGTGAGTCAAAGAATCTTCTGCAGTAACGTCTGTATTTCATTGTAATTTTGTGTAGTAACGTCTGTAGTTTCCAAAAAACAAACGCAGGAACAAAGGCGGCCTGAGGTCACAAAAGACCAGGAATCCTCTCATGTATCTTATCTATTGGGTGAATCTTAATTATAATCAACAGGTTGACATCATCTGCTGACTGTTTTTGCATAAAGACATCATCAGAGTTTGTCTTATTAAAGGACTCATCATGGATTTACCAATCAACAGAAGGCAACAGCATACGTGAGAAAATGCTCCATTATGCACTCTGCAAACTTTACGTTTATAGTCAGTCTGGATACGGATGTTGCTGTCATTGTCTCTTAACTTTTAAAATTGTTTTCCTCAGACTTGGCGGTTGTGTAAGTGCGACGATAACTTGGCTGAGAGAAGCAGACACAGGTAAGAAGGCTGTGGTGGAATTTTCCAGGCCATCAGGACAACACGGACTATCAGACGTAGTTATCTTCCACCTCGCTGGAGCATCTTTGTCCAAAGGATTAAATTATTCCCGTAAAATCCATGTTAAGCCCCAGCTAACATGAGCATGAGGCACGTCTGTCTTTGTATCTCACTCCAAGCATCCATCTCGCCTGCCACACCAGGCTTGTCTTGTCTTTCATCTCCCTTCACTCTCAGTCCTTCACTCAGCTGCATGCCGTGCTACTGCTCTCGTCTGATCATGACTTTAAGACTCTGTTATGACACATTAAAACCTTGTGTATGCTCTGAGGTGTGCACGGAAGACATATTACATTACTTCACCAACTTAAGTATAGCTATGCTGCAAAGAAAAAAGCAATGCAATGCAGTCTTTTCTCAAATTGTTCAAAAACACAAGTCACACTTAAAGAATTAACACAATATTATAATTATTAAGAGACTTAATGAATGTGTAAAGTTAATGTATTCTGGGTATAAATCACTGTACATGGTAACACAAACATAAATATATAAACACTCCACTCCCTGTTCCCAATCCCCTCAAAAGTCAACACCTGCAGCCTTTAATTCTTCTCCCTGTGTTTTCTACCTGTGTCTGTTTGTGTATTTGTGTCTCTGTGTGTTTGCCTGTCTCCTCTTGTAAGTGATACAGACTAAAAACATGACCACACACGTGTTCAAAGAGAGGACAGGTGCGGCTGTTGACAGAATCTCAGGAAAAAGTTCAACGGGATGCAGGTTTTTTGTACGGGAGTCATCAGGTGATTCAGCAGCACTGGCATGCATGTCAGAGGGGCTGCTGAACCCGAACACACACCCCTTGTACACTCACATCACACACATATGTGCAAGCATGTATTTGTGCTGTTAAAGTGATAGTCCTTCTAAAAGCGCCCTCTAGTGGCTGTAGTAAGTATTACGGCTGCAAAGGTGGTCGTTTTAGGAGATCCTGGCAATCAACCTATTCAGTCATTTGGCTATGAGGATGTGTAGTATTATCAAAGATCCTTAAGTATGGGTCAAGCTCCACAAACATCATCCTACATTTCCCATAATGCCACTCAATAGCATCTATAGTTATATTATAGTCTATTGGAAAGGCTGAATACATGATTAAACTGTTCCCCTTTAATTAGTTAAAAAGAAATTGCTTTAGCTCGACCAGCAACAACAGCAAAAAGCTCTTTATGCATTAATTAATCAGATAGACAATAATGACCTGATGTCACAATATAACTTACTTAAAATAAAATGTTCTGACTATATTTCTGTACTGACTGCAGGATATTTACCTGTAATGAAGCAGTTACAAGTTAAAAGTTACCACATTGCGGTATTGTCACTTTTACTTGTAAAAGAAATCTCTTCCTCTGCTGCATACTGAGCTTACAGATCAGCGGTGGAGCCTGCGTCAGGAGTGAGTATGTTCTACAGGCATCGAGATATCATCGGCTGCCTTTTATGGCTACAGGAGGTGAGTGTGTGATACCTGAAAGATCTTGGCTGAGTATCATTGAAACATACAGGCACACACATACACACACACTCTCAACCTTATCTGATGAAGTCAGTCAGTACCATTCTGACCTGCTGAGTCAACCTGCACTCATTAAACTGTTAATGAGGTTTGGCCCATGAAAAACCAGGGAGGTAGATGGCACCGGGTGGTAAAGTACACACACACACACACACACACACACAGAGAGAGAGAGAGAGAGAGAGAGAGAGAGAGAGAGAGAGAGAGACACACACACACCTTGTCTGCCTTCATTAAAGCTTCTCATCAGATATTATGTTGTTCAGTCACCACTGAATCTGAAAAGGATTCAACTTTAACACAAAGAGGAGGAACTTGTTTTTTTGGATTGCTGGCGCCCCCTATTGATACTGAACTCTTTCTGCGCTTCATCCAACATATGGGTGCTGGACAAAATAATGAGAACCCCACATGAAAGAGAAGTGCTTGAACTTTGAAGTATTGTTGCACTGCAGCTGCATCAGTGACTCATAGATTGGCTGCAGAAGAGCAGCACTTATCAGTTAAAAAGAATTACAATTAGTACTTGACTTGATACATGGGTTATAAAACAACCGGCAAATTACAGAGTAGAAAGGCAAAAGAGATTGTTCAAAGCCAAGGAAGACAAATCTTATTCCCTCGCTTGTAGATGTTGTTCATGCACCTGCTTTCTTATTTTGCGTTCGGCACCTTTTCTACATTGTTTTGAATTGGCTGAATTGCTGACATCAATGTATCAAAATCTATTTTCTAGGACTGGAAAAGCTTTGTCTACCTCCAGGTGCATCAGTCACATAAACTGCATCAGCAAGAACAAACAAGTAGTCACACATCAAAGCTGACAGGGATACGATAGACAGCGTACAAGGTTATTTCTAAATGCAACAAAAGCCTCTGTGATCATGACAGAACTGGATCAGCACCTCTGTGAATCACAAAGACCCCATAAAAACTTAACATCATGAACACGGAGCTTGAATTTATGGCACGGCTGCATTTTGGAAACCACTTCTATTCAAGTACATCGCACAGAGACACGTAAGCTGGTGTAAAGAGGACAAAAGAAAAAGCAGAGCCTTGAGCAATGCAGAAAAGTCTCATGATTCATCCTTCACACTCTTAATGGACAGGTTTACCCAAGCGTGCGGTCAATGGATGCGCTCGGCTCATAATGTCTGTCGACTGTTAAGTAATTGCAAAGACTCTTCCATAATTATGTTTCCATATTCCAGGCCATTAATAAGCCTTGTAAACACTGTTAAATGATTTAAGATTTGTTGCATGGATACTAGGATTAAATCAAATGCCATAAATTATCAGATCTGAACGCTGTTGAACTGTTTGGGGGGAAAAAAGTGAGCAACAAGTGTAGATTCCCATGTCCCTGTGACAAGTGGAAAACTGTTCTCTCTGAAGATCCATGCAGTACTGCAAGTAAAGCAAGTAATGGCTTGATGGCACCCAAAAATGCAAACACTGGTGCTGTATTTATCCACCTTTATCATTTGATAAAGGATTTTGCCCTCTGGTCCTCAGTCCACAGGTCCCTCCAAAATCAACATGTGTTTATATATGTGTATTTTGCCTGTATTAAATAAATGTACAGTATGATAACATGCCTTTCTGAAGGCTCAGTGGTATTTTCCTTTGCGACATCCTTCAAGTGAAGAAGAAGAAAAACAAAGGATCCAGTTGTGACCCTTGACCCGTTAATCCAGACTGTTTTCTCCAGTGTGATCAGAAGGTCCTCTGAGCATTTTCTATTAAAACAAATGGAGTTTTATGTCATACATTTTGTTTGAAATCATTCCCTTTATGTCAATATTTCTAAACTAAGAAAGGTCAAGTGGATTTAAGCGCTACAACCAGGCCCGTCTGTTAAAACTTTATGATTTCTGTGTTTTCCTTCACAATCAATCATCACAATGTGTGTCTACAGTTGATGAACATCTACGGCCACATTTCTTCTTCCCTTGCGAGACGCTATTTATCACAGACCGGCTTGTTTCTTCTTTCTCAAATGTGCAGCTACTTCTCACATTTTTCACCTTCAGCTGCAGCGTGTGTGTGTGTGTGTGTGTGTGTGTGTGTGTGTGTGTGTGTGTGTGTGTGTGTGTTTGAGGCCTAAATCCATAATTCAGGATGTGGTTCAGGCACTCATCTTAAAGTCAGACCTACAGGCTTGTTGGCTGAGGATGTTCATTCCAGCCTCCAATTTCCTCCAAGGTCAGCAGATCTTGCTGTGTGACCGTGTGGATGAGTTGAGAAAAGTTTTCTGTTGCACTTGCTGAGACTGTTTGTCAGCTGCAATGTCACTTTCCTAAAAGTGAAAGAAGAAGAAATCTATTACATACAGTATTTGACTAAGGGGGAATTTCGCATCGAACAGTCATCTCATCACAGCTTGCAGGTTTCAGAGACGTTAATCTGGAAATGTAAACTTGAATTCTCAAATGTCTCACTGACTAACCGGTTTGGTTTGAAGAAAAATAACTCCACAATCACTCAGACAGAAATGTAATCACTGTGAAAGGACCAATTATCAGGACTGGGAGAGCTGGTGTACCGAGGAATTCCAGGGGAGTGCGATCACAGCCAGACTGGCGTTGAAAGCTCATATCTGTGGCTTAGTGGGGCACCAAAGTCCCAGAAGGGCCTGTGGAGGACTGGAAGTGGAGGTGGTAATTTTTGAAAACCAGTGTGTCTCAACATTTTCAGACAGAAAAAGAAGTCCTTTTAGTATCTGCACATGGCAGGTGACAACAACATCCTCAAATGCAAATCAATAAGATGCAAAGAAATAACAAAGACATTAAAAAAGAAGAGGAAAAGTCATAAACCAAAGGAAAGAGACTAATTTTTCTGTTTCTATTCACATGACTTTGAAGGATGTTAACACAAGATTTTTACCCAATCATGACACCCAATACCCAATCATGATACCATCACCTGTCACCACCACTGAACCCATTTAACAGGTGTTTTTTGAGCATTCCACAACTTTCCCAGGCTTTTCTTGCTCCTGTCCCAAGTTGTTTGAAACCTGTCACATTCACAATAAGTTTACATTTATAAAAATCAATAAAGTTGATGAGGTAAAACCTCATATATTAGCAAAAGATTATCACAATTTGTTTTATTTATGTTTTACACAGCGTCCCAACTGTTTTTAAAATCATGGTTGTTTGTTCAAAAGGTCCAGAACCAGCAAGTAATTGGACCTTTAATTGAGATTATTTTGCCAAATGCTATTTCAATGAGTCAAGAATGAACTGCAGAGCTCAAGCACTATGATAGGTCTGGCTATGCTCGGATGTTGAACATCCCAATATTATTTTTAGTTTACTGTTTAAGCACGCTAACATATATTAATGGTAAACACAATGTACAGCTCAGACTGATGTGAATAAAAGTATTTTATACATAAACCCAAGTATTAGGAAAAGTAGAAATGTGGACCTAAAGATGACAAAAGAGTAAAAGTTAAGGGATTTCCAAAGTTGTATCCATTAAACCTTAGGGGGGACTGCAAACTGCATAGTACTTGAATAGTGAATAAAATTTCATCGACCTACAATCATTTTCAATTTTATTTAAAGCCACACATTTGGCTTTGCTGGAAACCATGCATGCCTGTACAAAGTTGTTGACATATTTTAGTCTGGACCACAGTAGTTGACCAACATTGCTTTACCTACGTGTGAAACCTCCAGCATAGCTAAAAAGAATAAAACTCACATATATCATCTCACAATTAGCCCAAACCACTTCCTGGCCATCCCTGCAGGTTCAAACCCCCGCTTTAGCTCATCTGTACAAACCCTCATCTATCTGCATTTCTGCTGCCTGCATTTCAACACAGCAGCTATTGAACTGGCACAAAACAGACAACACCAGATACTGTCAGGAGGTGTGGAAATACAGTCTCACTCGTCCCCATGGCACTGCCTCCTTCCACTTTGATGCACTGCCAAGAAGACATTTCTCACACTGATACTCAGATGGCTACGGAACAGAGGGGGCCACAATCACTCAGCGTGGCGTAACCAAAATGATACTCGCACACAAAAGTTGTGCTACTTTCTTTTTCTTTTCTTTTTTTTTATCTCAACACTTCATCATTCCTCATCTTCAATACCTCAGCGTTTTGGTGCCTTTTGAGTCTTCTGGGTGATTATTGTCCAAGCGGGAACAGTGTAATGAGTATCTGAGGTGACTAACCGGTGGCTGCCTGTGAGTCATAGAGCGACCCTCTTTTCAGATGCAGAGGGCTCTCAATGCCCCCTTTGGTCCCCAGAGGTGATGAGTGGCTCCAGTGTCGAGACAATGGCGGCACTGCGGGCCATTCAAGTTCTGGGCAGATTACAGGGCTTTTAAAACCTCCTGTTTGGATCCTCCAGCATGCCTCATCATCTCAAATCTGAAGCAGCACAATTATTCAGCCACTTGTGCTGATGGCGGGGCCTCACTAGGGAGGGAGATAAAGACTCTGTGATAATTTTGGGCTCCATCAATCATAATTTGTTTCACTGGGGAAAGTACAATAACAATGAGACTATCAAGACCAGTATTTGATGGGATTTTGTTTGAAATGAAATTAAAAGAGTTAGAAACAACTTGATGCAACAAATGTAAAAAAAAAAAATTAAAAAAAAGACTCAATTTGCCATTGTCGGTCTGTAATGATTGATACAATAATGGTTTATCAAATGACTTGCGTATAAAAGAGAAGGTGAAAGATGGACAGAGTCAGGCTTGTTAAGATTACAATCATCATTTCAGCACTGTCACCCTGTAGAAATGGTATAATACAGTGGCAACATGAGCACTGAAGTGACCCCGCCTAGACAAACACTGAGCTGCAGCGCTGGCATCACACGAAGACTGAGCCTTTTCAAAGGAGGTTTAAATTACAGTCTTGGAGGGAGAGGGAAAGGGCAAGGCATTGGGGAACAACTTAGCCATGAGGCAGTAGTTTAGTTTGAAGTGTTCATTTTATAGCTCAATAGAGGCTTAATAGTTACCTCACAGATCTACCTGTTGTTGTGATGCAGCTGCAGGCGGTTTAGTAATGTTACAGTAGAGGTGGGTCGTCTTATAAGCTAGATTTTGTGAAAAGGTTACTGAGTTACAGCAGTGTGTTGTCTTTAGCTCCATCAATTGTAGCTGGACAGAATTCAACTCAGGTAACAAGCAATTTAACCAGTACTACTCAATTACTTTATGTAATATTTCTATTTTATGTGATTTAATTTTCTATTTCTCCAGGTTACATGTCTTTCACTACATTACTTTTACTGAGTATGTTAAAAATGAGCGAATAAAGTATTTTTACCTAATGTCTCATATGACTGAAGGCAACAAATACAGATTAACATCCAACTTCATCTCAACCGGTGTTGTAAAAGTACTCAAAAGTCATACTTGAGTAAAAGTAAAGATATAATGCTAAAATATTACTTTGGTAAAGTCTGGTGAGTCACACCTGTAAAAAGAATTTGAAGTATCTAACATTAAATGTATTTAAGTATCAAAAGTAATTTCCTGGCAATAAATGTAACCAAGTGTCAAAAGTAGGCTGCAAATACCAATAAATTATACATATATCTACATGCATATGCTGTGTAATATGGATCCATTGATTATTTTCCTGGCCGATCATCGGATCTGATATTTTTCTTTTGATTGCCGATAAAATAAAGTAATTAAAAAATGTGCTGTTTTGAAGTTATCAAATAAATGTAATGGAGTCAAAAGAACAATATTTCCCCCAGAAAAATGTAGTAGAGTGGAAGTTTGAAGTAGCAGAAAATGGAAATATACAGGTAAAGTACAAGTCTAAGCCTAATTTACCATTGTACTTAAGTACAGACCTTTAGCAAACGTATTTAGTTAGATTCCATCACTGGATTTGTAATTTGAGTTTTTGTTGTCAGGACCTCAGGGAGATCAGTGACCGCCTTGTGGCAGCTAATGTGGATCCTAATAAAGACAGAAAGGTAACAGGTGACAGGTAACAAATAGCCAGTAAGCTGACCGACTAACTAGCCAGTACATTACAACTAAGTTCATTACTCTGTTATCATATTTAATATTTCTATTTCATGTTACTTCATTTTCTTTTTCATGACTTGACTCTCACCAAGTTACTATTACTAAGTTTGTAAAGTATGCTCATGTAGAGTAACGCGACTTTTTTCTTGTAATGGAGTATTTTACATAAAGGATCTGATGACTGAAGGCAGCAAATAACTGATTAACATCCAACTACAGTGGAACGAGGTTTGGGTCACATACTGCATGTACGTGTCATACTGCATGTAGACGTATCATACTTCATGTACGTGTCATACTGCATGCATCAGGAAGATGAAATGAAAAGACTCCAGTGACTAAAAGGATCCTTTCAATCAGACTTCCTTCTCCTCAGTGCTCAAACAAACATCTGTGATAATATTTAACAAACCTCTCCCTCTGTTTCTCTCTGTCTCACTCCCTCAGCCCAGTCTCTGCGTTGCTGTAGGCTTTTTGTATTCAGTGTTAAGTTACATGTTATCTTTTTGTTGCTGGCAGCGTGAAAGAGAATGAGTCAGACACTGAAACTGATCTCATTCCTCTTACAGGCAGACGAGTCTTGAACAGAACCCTGTTAGCTTTAGATATTTGTCTTAGCTCGCCATCTAGTGGTGGAACACACAGCATACACAATGTGACAGCATCTCTGGGTAATCACAGGGCTTCCCCTGAATGTTTTATGATGAAGACATACTCATACAAAAAAACATTACAGTTTTTTAATGGATGGGAGAGCTTTGGGATGTTTTTTCCCAATATCTCTTGCCAACTACTCACTTCTGTAAAAGAAAGATTAGTTGTTTCACTGATTATTCTGTAAATCCGAGTATTAGTGGGGTACTTTTCTTAGGTCACGACTACTCATTTATAGAAAAACAACAGCATATCTTCTCAGAAATGAGTTCCTTGCCTAGATGGGGTTCAGAGGTTAAAACTGTATCTGTTGGGGTTCATAACATCAGAGATTGAAACCCTACACGCTCTGAAATTCTAATAGACTGACAATTGAGTAAATACTTCAAATGAGAAGCAAACAGAAGGAAATGTTTCTTGTTTTATATCCAAAAGCTACACAAACATGATTCAAGATTCATGATTCATGATTCAAGATTCATGATTCATGATTCAAGATCAATTTAATTATTATCATACAACAAGGATTGTACAACAAAATGATAGTTGAAGTCCTTCTATGTTACTTATAAAGACACAATTATATACATGATGATTAAATAGCCTAATAAATATCTCACTCATAGATACCAGCCACCAAAATCCACCTGATTTATTTTTCATCAAGATCCATGCGTTATTCCCTGAGAAATCCACAAAAATGTCAAAAACCACCCACAATCTCACATTGTTAAAGAAAATGAGGATTAAGATCCTGGATCTGTCTCTTGATCGGGATCCACACCAAAAGTTAATAGGGTCTATTCTGAGCTGAGACCCATCCTCCGTCGAGGTTTCGTGGAAATCCTTTCAGAAGTTTTGTCTCACAGCCTGAGGAAATGAGCTGCTCTGTAGTCTGGTGGTATGGTGGTGGATACTCCTGTATCTTTTGCCACTGATGCTCCTGTATCTTTAACCTTCTTTTAAACTTCCTCAGGAATAAAAGCTGTTTCTGAGCATTTTTTTACCCAGATTATGATTATATATTTAGTGATCCCAGAAGGCCGATTTTGCATTACAGCAGCCCAGGATATAAGGATATAAATGAGAAAGATATTTAGATAGCTTACCCTCGGCCAGTGTGTATAAATGAAATATATGTGCAACACCATATAGTTATTTTGCAGTTGACATATTTAAATCATTGTTTTAACTTGGTAAATACCCAGGCTTCATGTGACTACTCCTTCCACAGGGCTGAAGACACAGACAGTGACAGAGCATCAATCACCACTCTTAACACCGAGCTGAGCTCAGCCGAGCTGGGAATCCACCCATGTGATGACGTCACGGGGCTCTGACAAGCTGGTGGTGCCGGAAGAAAAGATGGCGGATCATGAGGAGCAGCTATCCGACGAGGAAAAGGTAAGATGCCAAATTAATCACTAGTTAAACTCCAGCTGGGGACGTTAGCGCTCGTTTTTGAGTTGCATTTGAGTGTGTCTGTCGGTGCATCCCGGCGTCGACCGGCGCAATTGATTTTAGAGAAAACCGAGGCCTCAGCACAACCGCTGCTGCTTCTGCTCTTATTATTTTTAGCTCAACTTCCGCTCATTTGCGAATCTCAAACGGAGGCTCCTTGTACGGTCCTGACTCAAAATAGGAGCCGTGTTCAAATTATAAATTCACCTAAGCTTACCTCCCGCACCGTTTTCGTTGTGTGGACATGTCGTTTCCCCCCCCGTGTCTCTGGTTGCTTGTGTTATGGAAGTTTTCATACACCAAACATCGCTAGCTAGTTAGTTTAGCATAGCCGCAGCCTGCTAGCATAAAGCTACACTTACTAACACGCCCTTTTCGCTGTTTGATACCGCTTTTCTGTCGGTACACAGAAAATACTGGGAGTGGTGGATTGTCCGAATATTTTATGTAGAGCAGGATTTAATTCGTCGTATGACATCAACTGTGGGCATTACACAAGCTAGCTTGCTAACCGCTGTAACTCTGATAAATAGCGTTTCAGTCAGTAAAAGGATGTGTGGACTGACGTTAGGCTACGAGCGCCACTTGATCAACGACGTGATGTTTTATTGATAATTCGCAATGTGTCTTTATATATGCTCTTCACATTTAAAAGTCAGCTCTAAAGGTCTCCCACCAACATTTATTCTTTTAAAATAACACTGTTTTGCTAATTATGTAATCAAACTCATATAGTAGGCAGGCTTTACACCCCTGCTAGTGTCTGCACTGTTCATTTTCTCATTTCCTTAAAAGTACATACTCTCACACACAGCCAATACCCTGACAACTGTTCAGCTGCATGTGTCTGAACTGTCTGCGCTTAAGTGTAATTTCCTGCTCGAGGGGTTGACTTTATTTTGCAACCACATTTTGGTCTGTGTTCAGCTGTGCATTTTAGTTAGGTGATTTGAGAGAGGCATATCAGTGTGATTCCTGCTGCTTGAAACGCTACAATTTGGGAATTGCTTGTATTGTCTCAGTTAGCTGGTCAATATATCATGAATTAAATGAGTGCAGCTGTGAAGATTTACATGATTTTGATTTCAGTGCTGCTAAAAGTACACAAAAGTCATAAAGTCATAATGTGATAAAATGGTATTTTGATAAAAGTGACAGAGAAAACCTCTTTAAGCATCTAATATTAAATGTACTTGACTATCAGAAGCACAGGTAAAATCCTACATAGTCTATAGTTACATATACACTACTCAGAATTAGTTTGGGATATTGGGGTGTTTTAGTGTTTCTCTTGATTGTTTATTCTGTGATATATCTGAATTTTTATTTTGTGTTTGCCATAGTTGCAGCCTTGATCAGCAGTTTTGATGATGGCATACATAGAAGTATGTGTGTACTTGTTTACTTGATACCTCGTGTGTATCTTATCTTGACCCTGCAGTCAAATTTCCCACCAAGCTTGTTAATATCACAGTTAAACCATTATGAGCATTCTTCTGTATAAATGAGCGTGAACTCTTCAGTTGCCAGGTTATGTAATACGCCATTCAGAGATAAAACAAGGCCTGGTTTTATTTTGTTCTGTTCCACAGCAGCCTGAGTCAGAAGTTTTTTAGAGTTTAGGCAGCTCATTGACCCGCGGGTGTGACTGCGTCATGCTCATCAACACACAGGCATCAGCTGTTAGCTAAGCATTTCATTACAGGACTAGGGCGTGATGGTGACTGTGGCCACCTTGTGACTTTGTAAATACAAGGCTCACCATGGATGATGTTTTCCGGTCTGTGATGTGGCATGAAGCTGCGGTAAAAAAAGTTAACAAATTTAGATGGTGGTGTGAAGAGGATGGGAACTCTTTTCATCTCTTAACCATATTGGTTTCCACAACAGTCAGGCCACTTTCACTAGTTGACCAGACAGCTTAATTTCTCAGAGCTGAAAGAATGATGGTTGGAGACATGCCAGGCTGACTGATACACAGTTTATGACCAGCATTTAGCTGGTGGAAGCTGTTCATTTCCCTCTCTGAATATGATTGGTGTGGGACAAATATGGTTACATTATGCATCCATCCACTGTATGTTGTGCTGTTAAGAACAGCATTTCCACGAAAACATCACAGTTGCATTTTGTAATTTGAAGGCCGTCTCTCCGATGCATTAGCTCAGAGCAATCAGCCATCTGCTCCAGCCCCTCAGCCTGTTTTGAGCACCTCAGAGAAAAGCTGCAAAGGGAGGAAATGAGCATGTTCATCTGCCTAACACTGTGACACTGGGTAATGGTTACCTAAATTCACTAGTTAAATTGAATGTTACTGGCCAGTCATAATTTGCAGAATAACATGAAGTTTGGTGACCAGCCACAGCCAGAGTCTCCTCGCACTCCTAGCTGATGGTACTTTCCTCTTCCACTTGCCTCTAACTAGCTCTGACCTGACATTACTTTGATGACTGTTTCATCTATTTTAGAAGAGGCAGCTTGGAGGCACTGTTTTAGTAGTTAGCTTTGGAAAAGTCAACCAAACACATTTGTTTCTGATAGGAGGACTGCATCTGTGTTGAATAAAATAAACAATTTTTGATCTTGTCCCTGTGAAATGCTTCCAAAATGTCTCCCAGGGGATTGAGAGAATTTCTGTCCTGTTGCTGTTGTGGTTGTCAATGTCACTTTGCTATTCCAAAAAAAGACCTAAAAGCTCCCTATTCGGGAATTACTAGAGTCTCTTCCATTCGTAAATGATTAAACAGGAAGAAGAGCTTGTCTCTGCCACAGACACCGAGTTCTGGTCATAGTCTTGTTGAGTCATTTGGGAACTGTCCTGCCAAGCTTCCTGATTACAGCACAGAAACCTCACATGGTATTACAGGAAACCACCATTACTCAATGTGTTTGCAGTCAATTTCTTAATCTGAGAGCTCTGGCAGGTAGCGGCAACAGAAACCGAGCTATTTACCTGTTAGTTGAATTGTTTGTCACTGTAAGAGAAGACCTAAAATAAATTGATTGACAGAATATACAACCCCACTACCCACAACCTAAATTTTGGAGCCAGCATCAGCTGCCCACCTTGTTTTACTGTCACTTACAACATTGTATCTTTACCGAGAGGTATAATTTTTGCTAGTCTTTTTGAAGCTGCGGTATGTTTAGAGAAAAAACTGAGATGTGGTGGTTCCTGTTTCAGACATGGGCAGACCTTTCTGCCAGCAAAAAGTGGTTTGGTGAGAATACATAATGTTGTCAAAAAAGGCTTATATTTGAGAGAGGAAGTAAGATGGTATATTTATAGTCTTAGTTCTCCCAAGCTTTGGTGAGATGATGGTGCTGAGGGGCTGTTAATGATATCCATTCAAATTCAAACTCATGCCAATGTAATCAGTTCTAGATTGGGTAGTTGTCTATGCACAATAGATATGTCGACTTGTTTCAGAGTTTCATCTTTTGTGTGTAACAAAAGACAAATAGATTTTTATACAGTAATATGATGCCTGGTGGAGTTTAAGCTAGAGTTAGATGAATTATCAGCCTGGCTGATATTCAGAATTTTTCCTGTTGTCATTATTGATGTTTTTCATGTCCAATTGCCAATAAAATAAATTAATAAAAAAATTAGCTACTTTGGCTCTCATGCAGCATTCTCCCTCTGTTTGTAGTAACCAATCTGTGGTCTCCATTTATGTCCTGCCCACGACACTGTCTGATTGGTTACACATCACAAGTTATAACCTATTAACACAAAGGTTGGGTAGGTTTCCAGTTTTGTCTTGTCAGGTGTACAAATTTCAACCAGTTTGATTTGTCAGTTGTAACATTAGGTGGAAAGAATTTATCAGCCTGATAATGGCGAATTTATGTTGTTGGCTAGATATCGGTATCTTTAAAATTAACACATGCCGACCCAGTAGATGGCAGCGTGCTCTTTGAAAGTTGGGAGCCAATGAATGAGTCATTGAAGTCAATGAGTTTTAATACAACATTTTTTTATTAGAGCTATGGAATATTAAATCATCCAACTTTGCTCACAACATCTTAGGCTTTCTTACCCTCAGGTGCGTTTAAACTACAAGTTGTAAGCTTATCTTATCAATATTAACCATGAAAAGCAGCAGGTAATTATTGGTTATCTGTAGTGGCCGAAAAAAATAATTTTGTGCATCCCTACAAGTAATTGCTCTCAGTTTCCGTCCCAAAATGACAATGTCAGTTGAATCCTAGTTTTAGCACTGAATTGAGAAATGGTCTATCAGTATATCACTTGTTGATCACCAGCATTTGGAGTGATAAATAATTAGCTTTTTTGTACGTGTGAATGTTTGTCTGATCTAGCTGATGTAGTTGATTTGAAAAACAACAGTGGAGGGTGGAGGAGGTCTATGTGTTGACAACGATGCCCTAATACATATGATGAGGCAGCTGTACATAACGTTCTTCACTGAAGCATTTGAAAGTAATTAATGTTGGAGCAGAGTTGTATCTTTTTCACTGTAAGAAGAGCACTGCTGTAGGTAAAGTTTAGTAAAACAAGCCAGTTAACTAATTTTACTGTCATAGAAGGAAAACACAGACCAAAGTGCTAACAATACCAGGGATGAATGCTACCAAGGCACCAATGTAAGTAATGCATAAACACAGTCACGGTACAGTAAAGCATTATAGATGAAAGCATTCACAAAATCCCATGTATAGAATCTGTACAAAGATTAGGATGGAAGAAAAATACATCAAGTACATCACCTTTTGATGCACAATTGGAATACGGTGTGATTTCCATATGACAATAAATAACAAAAAGGATGACGGGAGATAGAAAAACATGTTCTGTTATGGTAAGTTTCTTAATGACTGTTGAGACCACAGCACCTTATTTGATAAAGGGTTTTTTCTCAAATTTTCCAGTTTAAAAGTTTATTGCTGTCTGGGCAAGAGAGGTCATAAAGAAACCTCCCTTCTCGGAAACTCCCAACAGCTCTCTCTATATGTGTCGCTCACCCTGTGAACAGCCGTCTTAGACCATAGGAATATAACATAGTTTAACGCTGAAAAATTAGTGGAGTCCTACATTTTAACTGAAGAATGTACAGACAGAGGAGATTTGTCTGTACGTGCCTGAGATGAGGAAAGAACTATGCATGTTTTTCTGTCTGAACACACAAGTACAACGCCTCGAGGGACCCAAACTGCTCTGTTCAAGGGTTAGAACAAGCTCAACTCACCTTTTTCCCCTGAAGACTGTTTTAGGAGCTTTTACTTTTGTTGATGTGTTGATTCTGACCCAGAAATTACCTAATAAACCTCTGAATGTTGATTTGTTAAGACTGATGGCTTTACACTGTTGTATACGCATACCGTTGCAGGTAATGCAAGCCAGTGATATTCCATATATTGCATAGCTGGCTGTTTGAGGTAAAGTGACACTACTGCTTTCGGCACAGTGTAAGGAGAAGTCATTGGGGTGTAGGCTGAAGGTAAAAAATGGCACACAGTGTCCGAAATAAACTTTTTGACTCACCAGCCAAGTTGACTGCTAAATTATTAAATTAAAAAAATGTACTTATTTTGTCACATTTTTGTTTCAGTTCATTTAATTTCATTGAGATAATGAGAAAATAATAAAGATAATATAAAAATATTGTTCATGGTTAATCAGTTTGTGCCTGTATACAACTCAAGTCTTGATCTCAAAAATCTGCTCAAGTATTTGCTATTAAATGTAATTAAGGATCGCGCATAAAAGTAAATTAGAAGGTTTCTAAATAAATCGGTCCCAAGGGTTGGCCCGACATTACCGGCTGATATACATTGACTACTGCACTCTTTACTATGGTAACAACCAGATTTAGAAGGCCCCCCCCTCCACCAAAGAGCACAAAATGAGTTGTTGTAAGGCAAGAGTTTCCTGCATTTGTGACCTGCAGGAGAGAAATTAAAAGGGTTGTTGCTGCTCCATGGACTAATGTTATGTCTCCGTGATCAGTTCATTTTTTTCATAAATCTGCCCAGTTACTTGAACGTGGATCATTGGTGGTGGTGTTTATTTTCTGTGGACTGCTGCTAGTGTGTGTCTCTCAATCGTGCCGTTGTCTTGGCTTCCTCAGTATAGCTAGCTGGCTAACTTTGTTTCAAGCTTCTGAGGCTGAACGAAGCTAAGTTATGGACTTGTGATGTGAATACAGTTTTCTCTGCTGGTTGAGATCGGTGGGTCGGAGCGACAGTGGTAAACAATGGTGAATATAGTGATGTGCTAATGTGCAAAGATACAGTACCTCAAATTCAGAAACTTTGTAACACGTAACAGATATTTTTTAACGCTAACATCTTTTCAGTGATGCTTTTCTGCTCACTGATATTCTTCCGGAGCTGGTGTCACATGCATCCTCCTGGTTTTGATGTGCATGGATTTTGAGACTTAATTAAATAGCTTAGAGGAGCTCCATTTCAGCACGTCTGCTTTCTCTTTTAAAAAACAAAAAAAGCATAGCTTTTTTCAAGCAAAGCCCCTGAAGCATTAAAATACTGATTTGGATGTCAATTACCATGGCAATAGCAGGAGTTGCACTAAGGGCAGCCACTAGTCCAACATCACAGGCGTTATTTCTTCAATTTAATCTTGAGCCGACCAGCCACCACCTCCTCATTTTGATTAGCAGAAGTACATTTCTACCTAGCCTACGGCTGCATGATGGTCTTCTTCCTCTTTCTGCCATCATGCTATAGACCTTTTATTCAGATATTATTGCACCTACACCCCAGCCCATCGCCCAACCCCCTAAAATTCAGCCACATCAAACTAGTTTTGCTTTAAAGTTGGCCTTGTCTCTGCTGTAGCATTTCAAGGCGCCAGGACCCGCTTTTTCCCTTCTATCTAGGATATTGAAATGGAGGCATGCCAGGGAAGGGGATCAAACTCAGGGAGATGATGCAGCTTAAAATGCCCGTGGGCCAAAATATTGCCTCAGTCTATTCCTGCTGTGCTTTTTTACTATTATCATTATTTTCACGGATCTGGATTGGCATGATAAGGCGATTTTGATGCCTGGATTAGGATATAAATGTGGTTTCAGTGTCAGTGGGTGTCGTTTGGGATTAAAAACGGGTGCTTTCAAAGAGGGTAGAGGGTGGAGTAAGTGTTGTGATCGTCCAGTGGAAGTGTCTGTTGCAAGGAAAGGAGGGGCTGCTGGGTAATATGAGGATGAATATACAGTGAGCAAGTTGAAAGAAAAGAGACCAGCTGGTGTCTAGGCCAAGACTGCACAAAGACGCAAAGATCCCACACTAAGGGGGGGAGCCTACTGCCTATGTCCCACGTTCTTTGTGTTTGTGTCTGTTAATATTATTCCAGCTCCTTGGTTAGCTCACGCCTGCGTGCCAACTCCTCAGACTACAGCCTCTAAGAATCCTTAGAAAGATAAGCCAATTGACTATGGGAGATAAAAACCCCTTACTCTTAGCAAAAGAAAGACTTTGTCCAAGATCATGATGACTTCCATTGACTCATATTTAACTAGCACACACAGAAACACGGACAGCAACAATTGTCAGCCTCGCCTGCCGTCAATTCTGTTTCCACCCAGCTGCACAAAGCTATATGGATGTTCATGTGTGGCAATGGAAATAGATCTCAACAGCAATGCAATTTTCTAAAGCTGCACCCTCCATAAGATGTGGTCAATTATTTCTCTTCCAGGGATGAAAATTGCCCCAAAACGCAAAACTTGTCAGCTCACATGAAAGTCCCAGATACTCATTTTAGACTTTACCTACCAGCACTGAAACAACCCAACCGCTGTGGCAAAAAAATACAACTGCTACCAATTGCCAATTATTTTTCAAATTATTTGATTAGTTTATTCTATAAAATGTTGAAAACCGACTGCAACAGAGCGCATATTTTCATGCTGTTACTATAGTTATGGTCTTGCATAGCCATATGCCTTCTCCACAGTGTCAGCGCTAGTTACTATCACTGGCAGGCTACTCAATGCGAGATGAGATTGTGACGTGATAAAATCCAAAAAGACACAGTATAGTCGGTATCAACGGGGATGCACAGTAGTTTTTCCTTGATAATGCTATATTTTGAAGAACAAATCCTTGTTGAAATCGGCACGGGGAGAGCTGGTTTGCTGTTAGCTGTTTGGCTAAGGGAGCTAACAGCTAAACTCAATCAGCAGGACTTAGAGTTTCTGTTCGGATGAACATAAAGCATCAACAGTAAACTGCAGATTAAAAGTGATAAGGTTTCAAGTTTACAGTAAATAAAAATAAATAAAGTAAAAAAGTACTTCAGGTATATACATTTTGGAGGTAGGAGTACTTTGAACGTGTATCCCTTTAACTGACAGCTATTGATAATAGTGACAAAGTAAAGAAACATTATTTTTGATTTTGGGATGGTTTAAATTCTCTTTAGGATGGTTCTGGGACGGAGGCGTCACCGTCACGATCCCCATATGTTTTCTGACCAACAGTGAGGAGCTCAAAGATATTTAATTTACAGTTATATAACAGAATTAACAGCAGTAAATCCTCACATTTTAGAAGCTTTAACCATTGAATGTTTTGCAGTTTTCCCATTATAAATCACTTAAATTATATGAAAGTTGCTGTCCATCAATTTACGATGGCTTGTCTATTCAGTTAGCTGCTAATCATGTCAGCATAATCCTGAAACATAGATCGTCACAAAATGTTCATTAACTGATCTGAGGAAATGTGTCTCATTCAAAACTGTAATGTTTTGAGATCTTCCAAACAAACAGAGGTAAAAATAAGCATTCAGCTTCAGCGGAGTAAAATTTTCAAGTTGTAGAACATTTTTATTAAATGTAAAAAATGTTTCGGGGGCATCAGTATTAGCAAAGTCTGGGTAAGTTTATCTGATAGCACAGCAAGCGTGAAGGACTTTGAGTTAGTTAATAAAATTCCCACCAGAGACTTTTTGCCTCAAGCGCGGCCTTTCATGTACCGTGGTGGCAGTCGGTGCTCAAAATTAGGTCTCAGAGCTCTAAATTGTCCCAGTAGCCTCTGTCCCAGCGTAGCATACTGTCATCGGAAGGAACACTTAACCTTGCGGCTCAGCATTCGAACTGCTGCTCCACAGTAATTACCTCTGCAAAGTGAGCCATGACTTTGGTTCAATTTGTCTGCAAGGTAAAAAGTATCTCAAAGTTTAACAGGCTTAAGTCAAGTTTGGCCTAAAGTTATTAGGGTTTTTTTTTGCTGGGGTTTCTCAAAAGAAAATTAGAACATTTATATTCATTTACTGTCTCTGGTAGGCTCTGCAGAGGTTACTTTGTGGTTGAAAGCTGGTAAAGTAGTGCATGAAGCAGACTACTTCCTCCTGTCTGCACTTGGGGTTTCGCTACTTGCTGTGCCATCTTGCTATCTAGCAGCATTGTACAATCACTTCGGCACTAGAATGATATGCAATTCTTCATTCCATAACAGGACAGGCAACCAGGAAGAAATAATAATTGGTTAAATGACAACTGTCATGGCATCAAGTGTTACATAAGTGAACACCAAACAAACTCTTAAGCACAAAAACCAAAAACAAAGACTTACCAGATGGCAGAAGGGTACTTTATACAATAGCTTGAGTTTCCAGACCTGATAAACTCATGCTTTTGCTGCATATGTGTGTAGCAGCACATACATGCTGCAAGTGTTGTTTTTATTTTGTTCAGACACGAGCCAGACGTGTGCAAATAAACAAACAAAAAACAATTTTCAATATAGAATTGAAATTGCGACAACCCTAATCATCACTTTACATATAGAGATAGTGTTTAACATGAAAATAATGTCAATATATTTGATTTATTCAATGTTTCATCCTTGTTTTGTCATAGGAGGATGTGGGCTGTTGTCTCAGTGCATGAGTAGAACTGGTTCAAGCTACTAAGAGGAAGAGGAAGTATTACGCTGTTCTTAACTAGCTTTTAACAGTCAATGCCTCTCTCATAATCTGCTAATGGAGTATCCCTCCCCTCCTCCTCCTGTCAGTGATTCATTTTAAACCACATCACATTCCCTTGGCTTCAGCTCCTCTCCGCTCAGTGCACCTTAAAACAGTTAGCATGGCTCTGCTGTCAGATGGGATTGTAAAAACATCCCTGTCCATTCCTTTGCAGTCTTTTCTGGTCTCTCCCTAGCTGTAGGCGCTGCACAATTAATTGTGCAAGTTCACAGTTTTTTGCACTAGGATTAAAATATTTGCAGTCAGCATTATTTAAGCCAATCTCCATTGTGCTGAAGTCAGTTTTCATGAAAAACACTCAGACTAAGTATGGGAATTCAGTGTTTTACCCAGACTCTTTTTTTCTTGCCAGGGTGGACAAAAATATCTGAAATGTCATTACAGTGGCCTGCTCAGATTTCTTTACTGACCTGCCTGTCTTGAGGCAGGTGAACTGGAAGCTAAATTCCCTTTAGATGTGAACGTATTTGTCTGTCTGTCTGAGTTAGCCCATTAATAGACAGGCTGTCTCTACAGGGTGTACACTGCCTCCTACCAAGGCATGCTGGGTCAGCCCTCAGTGACCCTGAGTCCAATAAGAGGTTCAGAAAATGGATTTATTGATATCATGAAAGTGTTACATTACATTCAGAAGGCAAGATGAGACACATGGAAACGAATAGTGTAATGTTGTTATTTCTGACTATGAGACTGTACAGCCAATGTCCAACAGTGATTCAGTGGTCCTGCTGAACTTAAACTCTATTATTAGACTTAAACCAGATCCAGGCAGAGATAGATTTCAGTTTTTTGTCAGATATTTAAACTAGTCCTCTAAGCTTATCTTGTCATTTCTACACCCTTGTAAATGAACATGAAAGTGGCGTAGCAGTTCTCAAAGTTATCAACATTCACATATTTCATGTCTATAACTGCCAGACTATATGTTTATTACCAGATAGTGTTGTGTATAAAAATGCAGTTCATTATAATGAAGATACATCTGATAATGAACACAATTTATTTCCATTTTTAAAAAAAATATTTGACTGGCATTTTCACATTTTTCCTTAAGACTGCAAATGATTATTATTTTTGTCATCTTCTTACTTTCTCAAATAAATAATTGTTTAATTCACGAAATGTCAAAAAATGAAGAAGCATAGTATGAGGTGGTCAAATTGCGTGTTTGTTTGACCAACAAATAAAAAACCCAAAGATATTTTAGTTTACACTGTTAAAGAACGTGGCGAAATGGCAAATGTCACATTTGACATATTGGAAATTGGAATTGGAAGCAATTTTCTGGCATTTTGCTTGATTAATAACTTAAATTGTTGAATTGTTATCAAACAAGTAATTAATCAAATTATCATTTTAGCATAAACTTAGCCCATTAATGGTGAACAACCATTTTTAGTATGTTAAGAAGTCGCACAGAATTTTTGCTATCACAGGTGGAAATGCAAAATTACCTGTGAGAGTGGTCAAAACATGTAGCTACACAAATGTGATGTCACACACTTATCATGTATTGGTAGAGAAAGATGATTGTCGATGCCAATCACAAAAATAGTTTTTAAGTTCATTCAAAATTCTGAGTGAAAAATGTTAAGAACAACTTGAGCTGTAGCCTCATTCTTTGACCACTTTCAAAAATGTATTTATTTATTTGTACATAGCTCAGCTAGTACTCTGAGTGCTGTAAAGGAAATTATTGGATTCAACTGTGGACATTAATGGGTTTTAAAATAGATATAACAGATCCATGCCTGGTGTGGATAAGAGACCAAAACAAACAAACTTTGAAACAAATTAAGTGTTTTATTTTTTGGCTTGACATGGCCAAAGATGGACTTACTGGCATGTATAGACATGGTTGATCCAAATTGAGATGTATACACTGTTCTGAGTCAGCTTACCAGCTGATGTAGAAACATTTACCTTAACTAATGACAGTTTTGAAATTCTTTTTCTGGATTGAAAATAGCAAAGAGCTTATTGTACTTGGGCCTCAGTCATCAGGACCTGTTTCAGTAGAGGCTGAATGAAACGCAGAACAAAACTTCTTACATCAGTCCATGTCACAGATGTGAGGAGGTTTTCACTCAGCAACTGATCAGATAACTGATCAGGTAATTTTGGTCAGCTAATATGTAAACATACTTCCTGGAACAGGCCTGGGAAATGCACTCTGTATATGGAAAGCATGTTTACACTGCCGTCCAGTGTATCGAGGGAGACCCAATGCAAATGACTCTTCCCACAGGGATTTCAAGACACAAACACAAACAAACACAAATTTCCACCAGCTGTTTAACAATGTGTTGTGCACTTACACAAACACACACACCTTTATTGTATTATGAATTACAGATCATTCAACATAAGTGGGTCATGATGATGTGATGACACATGGATTTAGACTAACAGAGATAAACTTTGATCTCAACATCACACGCACACAAACAGACACACGTGTTCCTCCCCAAGTGTCTTCCTTTCTCTCAGCGTTGCTCATTAGCAAGAATCAATCTGCAGCTCTGCGCCAGTGCCAGAGCACTTGTGTACACACAGTGCTAATAAGGGCCCGAGGGACGGACACGCATACGCTGTCACACACACACATACATATTTAGGAACACCTTTCCTGATCTACCAGCTTGTCAGACCGGGGGGAACCTGGCTGGGACATCAGACCCTGCCAGTGATAGAGAGAGGTAGAGAAATATAGAGGTAGGGCGAGAGGGAGAATGTGTACTAGAGTCCTCAGCCCATTTTTATGTCCTTATATGGTTGTAAACCATGCGGGGGAGGGAGGGGCCGTTGTCTCACTGTCAGTTTGACATGTGACCTGGAAACAGGAAGTGTTGTGGTGCAGCAGCAGAAGAGAAGTGAGGAAGGGGAAAAATGACTGTTCAGATGCGCTGTAGACTGAAAGAAGCATTGAACCGCGGCACTCCGCCCTCCAAACCGATGACACAGTAACATTACACCCTCTGTTGGCCACATGGCATACATGTATTCACTGTTTACACTGGATTTTAGGCATTAAACGGGTGTACTTGCATGGAGTGCAGCGCCAGGGTGAGCTAAAACTTGAGCAAACTAAAAAACGGAGTCAGAACAACATGAAAAAAATGACATCTTTCTTAGTAGTAATGCTGACAATTGTCAAAATAAATAAAAAATACATATTAAACAAATGTAATGTGGCTTTTCAGATTTCACAAAGTGGTCAAAACTGATGTTAACCTGTATCCTTTCTTTGTGCAGGTACGCATAGCAGCTAACTTTGTCATCCATGCCCCACCAGGAGAGTTCAACGAAGTCTTCAATGGTGAGTATTCTGTCTTCTTCTGCAGACTCTGTTGTTGTTGCCCCTCCTCCTCTTCCCTTCATCACCTGTTAACTTCTCTACTGTCAATTATCAACAAGCAAAGTGCTAGGAAGTAGTTAGCCACACTACACCGATTTCAATGTTGTTAATCTCTGTGCTGTTCACACGTCACAGTTTTCCGTCTTGCAATCTTGCAGTTGATGTGCATTGCACACTGCATCACTGATCAGTGACAGGGGGTCACACATTACAACGATCAGGCATGATGTGACACGGGAATGACATGGTCCAAACAGTCCAGTCGAAACAAACAAGCAACATTTATAATGAATATGTGTTAGGGAATGGATGAGGTGGATGCGGGGAAAGCAAGGATTACATTTGGCATGAGAAAATGAACTTGTCTGCTCTTATTGTGGTTCAGCAAGGACAACACGATTACAAATATGGAAAAGCTTATGTATATGTATTCTGATAGAACCTATATGCAATTATTGTGCCCGCTCCATTCGAAGAGATGCATGATAAGACTGGATTGCATGGATGACAGCAGAGGAGAGAAGGAGAACGGAGAAGAGTGTCTGCTTTCATTGACTGAAGCTCGATCCTGGCTCCCTGATTCGTCTGCGACTCAGCAGTCGTTGTTGACACGCTGGCGAGCTGTCTCCTGAGCACAGGAGCGCGCACTGATCTGCCTTTGATCTGGAGCTTTTCATCTGCAATGTCCAAACACAATCAGCGATTGGAAGATCAGGGCTAAAATCCTGTAGAACTGAGAACTTGGCATAATGAGTGAGCCTTCCGCTTCCTTCTTCTCATCTCTTTTGAGAGTTGCACATGGCGTGTTACCGATCAAACCAAGATTGCAATTATCCTTGAAAGAGGAGTTTAGTTGGGTGGCATTAGAGGATGTGGGTGCAAATCCAAATGTAAAACTATTTGTAGAAAGGCTAGTAAAGATTGATTTTGTGCAATTAGATTTCTGAAAAAACATGAAAGTTGACTCATGCACACGAATATAGGGGTGTACTCTCCAAGCCTCCCTTTTGTGTCGTAGTTTTCGACCTGTCAAAACCCCAAAATACTGTTTAATTTAGACCAGAGTTTTCAATGTTAAATCAAATGTCAACAGAGCAAACAGCCTGACACTAGTGCAGCAAATTTAATCGGTGGAATAGACAGTTTACTTGTCAAACATTGCTGTAACTAATCATGTTGATAGTGGCTGCATTCCATTTCAGTTCCAGCGCCAGGAACCTGATATCATACATACCAACTCATGGCACGGCTCACTGAAACACCTAAATGGGATGAAGCCATTGTCTGTAGTATTACTTACACCAGTGCTTTTCCTGCAATGACAAGTCAAAATCCTTCTCACGCGAGCCCACAGGCTGTGAAAGTTTAAAAAAGAAAAATTAAACTAAAGTGAGACATTTTTTAAATAATAAGGTAATTGATTATACGTGTAAAGCATTAGGTAAACTGGGTAGGTCTTGATTATTTTGTCTTTGCAAGTTCAGTGAGCCTTCTGCAGTTAAACCATAAGTTTATTTTTGTCACTGGAGGCGTGTGGAAATAGACATACTGACGGCTGCAAGGATGAATTACCGTGACTGCTGATTAGTGAAAGAAATTGAATTTTACACTGTACTGCATTATACAGCACTTATTTCCAACTACTATAGTGTCTTATTTAATACTGCCAAAGGGTGGTGCCAAAGTCAAAGATTATAAAAACTAAAACAAAGTACATGTGTTTTTGTTCATCTTAAATTGCTTGTTAGATACAGTTCTATTACCAAACTGTCTCTAAAATAATTTGTGCTGTTCATAAACAGGAGCTGAAATGATAACCGTTTCTGTTCATGTGCTGCTAATGACACAGCTGTGGCCAATCAGGGAGCAAAATGAGACTATGACATTTTGGCCAAAGTGTGGCTCGCCCTGCAGTGCCAGTGTTGACACCACACTGTTAGAGGAGCGCCCCTTGAGAGAGTGTGTGTATGTGTTTTGGCATCGTTAAAGCCTCGTCCTGCCTCAATAAATGTCGTCACCTCAGAGCAGCGCCGGCGGGCTGTCTGTCTGCCTCTTATCACAACCTGACAGCCACACACACTAAAACACAGTCCCCTCTTGTCACTTTGTCCCCTTTCATCTCTGTGTGATTTTACAGCCTCTACCACTGAGATAATTTACCATGTCTGATTCACTCCTCTCTGGCATTAATGCTGCAAAGACTGACTGCAGGCAGCTCTGTCTTTTGTGTTGGTGTGTGTGTCATGGTGCTAATCTGCTGTACCTGTCTTTTCCCCGCTCTCCTCTACATTTTCCTCTCTCATTATCTCATTTTCTCGCCTTTTTTTCCCCTCAGATGTGAGATTGCTGCTCAACAATGACAATCTTCTCAGGGAAGGTGCTGCAAAGTAAGTCAATTGTATTTCCAGGTTTTTGATGAATATTTTTGAAATGCATTAAAGCATTTAAACTATAAAAAGAGAAATATTTGTCAACAAATTATATATTATATTTCATTCTGCATATGGCTGTTTTTTTGTTTTTACTAATGTACATATGTTTTTACTTGCACTCAGTGAAAATTAAAGAGAAAATGAGTCCTCAGTTGTAGACTTATTATGGCTTTAGTCTACATTTTTCATTTGGATACCTGACCCAAACCTGTCGCTACCCGACAGGCCAGGCCAGGCTGGGCCAGGCCAGGTTGGGGCAAATTTTTTTTGAAATGATGTCAGGTCAGGATTGATCACGTATTATATTTTTAGTAAAAATATATTTTAATAAGAGGCTAAGTTGACATTGTTCTTTCAAGTTGTTTCAGTGAAAATATAGCGTAAAATTAAATTAATATAGTATAAAAATAAGTGATAAGTGATGACGGACCTGCTGTCTGTGTTTGGGCTTTTTACAGTATCCTGGTAAGTTCTTTGGTTTTTTAGTAACGTGATGTCTTTTTAGCGCAACACAGAGGCAACTTGTTACTTTCCAGGTAGCAAATATTAATGTGAGACTGTGTGACAGGGTAGCACATACTCGGAGCTTCAGCTTACATTGAGCTGTGTCAGGCGGCTCAATGGGGTGCAACATAAAAAAACAGAACGCCTGTTGACTTCAGGTCAGGCTTAGTTACTACTGTCTTGGACTCGGTCAGGCTTGGACAGAAAAATGCAGCACTCTAGTCTACATCCATTTTGCCCGACAGTGTCAGCATATATCATGTAGACAGAAACTTTAATTCAGAGTTTGGAGTGCATGTAATAACTGTTTCTCTCTCTCTCTGCAGTGCATTTGCACAGTACAACTTGGACCAGTTTACCCCAGTGAAAGTTGAGGGCTACGAAGAACAGGTGAGTCACGTAAACTGATGTCTGCAGCTCAGAGGCTAAATGAAATGGCATGACATCATGGGTGTGAATCTGCTGACTGTTTAATTTCTCCCGCTTTGCCGTTGCAGCCCTCACTGTCCACCCCATTCAGCAGTCTCGTCTCGGATGTGTTGCTCACTCAATTCACGTCACATGAAGATTTGTTGCTGTTGCACCGTATGCCTTACTTCTTAGTTGACACTCTTCAATTAAAAATGTTAAATTTTATATTGTGATGTTGCATTAATAGTCTTGGCATAGTAGAAGTGTCAACAAATTTATAAATCATCAGAGGTGGCAAAAGTGTGCATGTTCCTTACTCAAGTAAAAGTACAAGAGTACAGGCTCTGAAATGTACCCAGTAAAAAGTAACTCTCCAACAGATGTTTCTACCAGCCATTTCTGTGCAAAGTTACTACTAGTACTACTACTACTACTACTACTACTACTACTACTGAAGCTCACATCATATTAATGATTCAAAGTCTATTAAACTTAAAGGTAGAATCAGTAGGATTTGCCCGAGCTGTTCGTAAAGGCAACACAAAGATAGTTGATCGAGTCTCATTCCCAGTATTTCAAATACAGTCATTTAGGGATGGTAAAGCGTTACCACAACATGAACTGACGTTTAACTAACGTGAAAAATAATAGAAAGTCAAGATTATTGAAATTGAACAAAAGGTCAAGGCTAAAGAGATATTTTCATACAGAGCAGAATATCATTCAAACATAGCACATTTCCTAGTGTAACATAATGTGCTTTACATATGATAAAAACCGCAGAAAGAAAAGCCAATAACTAAAAAAAGATAACCAGCATCATAATGGGACACTGAAGCAGGAAGAGCAACAGGCTTATTCAGTTGTCATTAATATTTCACTAACATGATGGTCTCCTGGGCTTTTCATCGGAGAAGGGAGGTTGGGTTAAAGGATCAAAGTAAAGTGTTCTTTGCTTCAACAGGATATACGATCACAAACGTGCATTAATTTTTATGTCATTGTTCTCACTGCCTGTGAGTTTTCACATGCTGCTGAATGAATGTGGCTGTGTGTAATGATTGCAATGTCTTATGTAAAGATGTCATCATGTCCCTCTGTTCCCACATCACGGGTTGAAATTCCCCTGTCTGATACCCAACAGGCTGAGCTGAGTGTTGATGAGGAAGACAGTAGATGGAAAGTTGAGGCTGACATCTGTGTTCCTGTCGTCCTTTGTCCTCACCCCCCTTTTCTTTTGTTTTTCTTTCTCTCATTTGCACCCTTTTAATTAATCTCTTGATTTTTCTCTCCCATTACACACAAAATCTCCTGCCTTCTGCCATCTGCTCTGATGTTCCCGTCTTTTCCACTTCTTTATGTGTCACTGTCTCTGTTGCTCCTTCATGTCCTTTTGTTTTCTTTTTCTTTCTGCCCAACTGTCTTTCATTCTGGCTTGCTCTATTCCATTTTCCATTACCTCCTCTCTTGCCCTTCTTTTTCTCTTACTCTCTTCCTTCTGTCTCACACTCTCTTCATTCCTCCCAGGTCTTAATCACAGAGCATGGTGACCTTGGGAACGGCCGGGTCCTGGACCCCAAGAACAAGATCTCCTTCAAGTTTGACCACCTGAGGAAGGAGGCCAGCGACCCCCGGCCCCATGACGTTGACGGCTCCCTGGAGGGCTGGAGGAGCGCTGTGGACTCTGCCGTCAGGGCCTACGTCAAGGAGCACTATCCCAATGGAGTCTGCACCGTACGTCATGATCTACCCTATAACCACAATGACATACCTTTAGTCACTTTAAGGAACACATTCCCCCAAAAAATGTTAACTCTGTCATAATTCTGAATAAAAAACCAAGTCAAGTTTATAAGTATAGCACCTTTCAATGGGTGGTTGATATCAAAGGTCACTCTTAATTTTTCTGAGTTTGACTTAGTTAGATACTGCCCAAAAAGAAAAACAAAGGTTTATAACCAGGACCTTAAAAGGTCTTAAAATGTCTTAAGCTAATTTCGCGTATCCATCTTTAATTTCTTTTGGTCAAAATGAGTCGAGTGCTTCTGGTTGAAAAGTCCACATATCTCATGTTACAAACCTTTAAACCTACCGCTGAAATTATAATGTCTTTTTACCATATACTGTCACTTACCTGTTGGCAAAATTTAGATTTACCTGTACTACATTATTTGCAATTCTTGAAAAAGAAAAGAATGATTTATCCAAAAATCTCTTTTAAAGGTCTAAAATAGGATTTGATTTAAGTGTCTTGATACTTGTAGATACTCTTTATAAATAAAACCCCTCACATTCAAGTATTTTAAAATTAATTAGGTTAAATCTGTATATCTTCACTATTAAACAATTGACAGATTGAGGTTATCGAAGTTGTTCTTAGTTGTTGCTATACTAGACTGATATGTTCATACAACGATAAGTTGTAAAGTATTAATGCAAAAAACAGAACTCATTTGGATCTGATTCCCCTGTGAAGACAGCTCCCACCAAGCATCCACCAACAGTCAATAAAGACAATCAATCCCTCAATCCAGATTGCTTTTCTGTAGATGATCTCGACTTCTTTAGCAAAAGGAGATTTAAGTGTTTTTTATAATATACCACAAAATGTTACAAGGACATGCTTTGTTAAAATGCACGATTGTTATCTATAAAAAGAAGTTATTAGATTGTGTTATATGCAACGCAAAGACTGCCTGACCTTTAGCTTTCTTTCTTTTGACCGACACCTCAACAAACAGTCTTCATTAAGTCGATTTATTTATCTAATGTGGTCGTTCACAGTTAGCAAACACAAACAGACAGCAAGAAGGAGGAACTAGAGCAGGAAGTAATGGTATTTACAGATGATTGCATGGCTGCTTTATAAAGCTTCTCTTGTGCTACTTATTTTATCAATGCACAGTGAACAGTAGAGTTCTGTTGCAGACACGGAAGATTTCACAACAGTGAATTTGTTGCATGTGTTCAGCCACTGAACACGTTTTGTGTGTTTATAACAGTCTCACTAATGCAGGTCAGCTTGAGCTTAAATGTGAAGCTGTTAACCACAAACCACTGTCTCATTCTTTTGCGTCACGTGTACGGCTGTAAAGTAGAACATAGAAAAGTGGCCTTTAACAAGTAGAGAAGTGTGAGAAGAAAAGTTCCTAGAGTGTGAAATGTTTTTTCTTCTCATTTCAGATTTATGGGAAAACCATCGACGGACATCAAACCATCATCGTGTGCATTGAGTGCCATCAGTTTCAACCAAAAAACTTCTGGTACGGTTTCTCAATATTCAATTTGATTTTTATTTCTCTCTCTTTCCATTTTGCACCAGATGACAGGCTAGCTCGTAATTTTTACTTAAAAGCAAGATTTTTGACCAACGGGGTTTATAGAATTGCCAGCGATGGTTTGATCAAACCCCTTTTTAAAAAGATGTAGAAAAACTGGACAAGCCTGAAATGTTGTTTGATATGAACAAGACGCTTCAAAGGCATTACTTTAATTGGCACTTAACTCTGGAGCGTTAAAAGGTTGGTCCTCATAAGCGTTGCTGAGCTGTTTCTGATCGGGTTAATCTAATTGGATAAGAACTGCACCAATCCTCTTTGCTGCTGGGTTTTACTGGGCTTATGGGTTGTTAGGTGTAATGATCCCATAGCTCCTATATGTGACTGCCACTGTTATCTGCCATGTTAAAGTAAAGAGGAACCTATAGGGCAGATTTGGGATGAGATGAAACTGAAATAGAGACATCATATATTTCTCATCTTCTTCAGTCTTCAACACAGTGACATTGTGATAAAGAAAAAGCAGCTTTCATGAAACACCTTTTTGCTTTTAAAGAGCACTCTTGAGGTTTTATACATTTGACAACTGGTCTATCTACCCTTTCTGTGATAAAAGAAGACAACCTAACTACATGTTAAGATCATTATTTATTTTAATTATCATTTGATGTTGAGGCATTTAATTGTAAATTTCTTTTAGCATGAGTGCTCCGAAGCACCTTTAAGTTTCAGACGCTAGAGTAAAAAGGTTTATCCGTCTCCAGTCAAACAGCACTAGAACCTCATTCAGTCAGAGTTGAGTTTGAAATAGAGACTGACGTACAAGATATTTTTATAGTTCATGATGTCAAACGTGACTTACCAGGAAAGAAAGAGAGAAAGAAGGCCGAACGTGTCTACTGGCAATGGGAAAGGATTGCATTTACTGGGTTTTCATACACCTGCTAATTTTAGTGTAGAAATGGTTTCAGTGAGGTTTGGGCCAAAACCAGCCCCCAGAAGAGCTTTTGAGGCTCTGTGCTATCAATTTTGAAAGACGCCATTCAGCCAAAAGATATTAATTAATTTGGGGTTCCTATTCGTATTAAGTTGGGTTTGAGATCTAGTGCTTGTGCTTCACCCCATTTTTATACTCATCAAACCATGCAGTGACCACTTGTCCCTGTACAGATGCATCTCCGTTTATTAGTGTTTCTCCACTCATTTATTCAGGTTTTCATTTAGTTTTCACCTGTCGGTTATGTTGGAATAAATACGCTTAAAAATCCGAGTTAGCTAAATGAGTTAGCTTATATTTACTGTATAACTGCCAGTGTTGAATATATCATGATGCAACATAAGGCAGCTAAATGAGAACACCCTGTAAGTGTGTCTTATCTCTCTTTGCCCCTGGCTTGTCTTTTAGATCTTTTCAACTGTGGTTATTATTTGTTTCCTGAAACAGACATGTGGCTTTTTAGCAAGACACACAGTACAGCTGCAAGTTCACTTTGATCTTACATGTTAGGATATCCCTGTAAAGCAAATAAAGTTAGAGAAGTTTATAACTAACTCCCCTAGTGTATGTGTGTGATATTGTCATAAGTAATGATATCAAGAGATTAAATGAATGAGTAATTAAAGTCTTGTTTTCATCTTCCTCTCTGCACAGGAATGGACGCTGGAGGTCAGAATGGAAATTTACCACCTCTCCCTCCACCACTCAGGTGGCAGGAATCATGAAAATCCAGGTATTCTTCTGTTCTGTGATGTAACACAGGCTCACTTTGTAACACAGAGACATTTTTGTTCTGCCGTTCGCCGAGAGCGTTGCTGCTTTATGTTTATTTATTTATTTTATTTATTGTCTTGAATTTTATGCTTACAACAAAGAGAAACTAAACATTTAATTGCCTGCAGGTTCATTACTATGAAGATGGCAACGTTCAGCTGGTGAGCCACAAAGAGGTCCAGGAGTCCATGTCAATTTCTGTGAGTATAACTGGACACATTTGTTTATGTGCATGCAGACAGATAAGGAAATTGAATGTGCATTGACCTCCGCCTCCCTTGGATGTGGGTTTAAGGTTTTATTATTTGCACTGTGGAGGTGTTAGGTGGTGTATTCACTGAACTACTTCTTGAAATAAATTGCGTCTTGTCATCTTTCAGAACGAGGCTTCAACTGCAAAGGAGTTTGTGAAGATCATGGAGGCTGCAGAGAACGACTATCAGGTATGTCAACGTGTGAAATGGATATTCTGTGTTAAATATGCCAATTACAGGCTGGTTGTTGCAGGAAATAGAAAATGTTTGTTGTGGGGTATGCAAGTCTCTAAAACTGAGACATCATGAAGAGCTCATGTTTTACTCTTGACAGGATTAAATGTTGAAATCCTTGACTTCCCCACTGCAAACTTTCACCACAGGATTTTCCTCGGGATGTCAATTTTTTATGCTATGAGGGATAGAAAGCTGAGTCATACAGATGAATTTAGATGTTGGATTTTAATGGCCATCCATTAATTTGAAGAAACTTAAGACCTTTGAAAACACTTTCATACATAAATCTTGGCTTAAATATTATCCACAAAACCTAGGCTGCATCAATTAGTCGATTAATCGATTTGTCAATTCAAAGAAAATTAACACCCAACAATTTTGATAACGATTAACCGTTTCAGTCACTTTTCAAGCAAGTTCCAGACTCTTAAATGTGAGGATTTGCTGCATTTCTTTGACATTAATGACACTCAATGAAGAGTCTTTGGGTTTTGGACTGTTTGGACAAAGGAACTTTAAGATTTTATGGAATTAACGATTAATCATGAAAATAATTGGCGAATTAATTGATAATGGAAATCACTGTTCGTGAAAAACCAAATTAAGTAAAAAACATTCATAGAAACAAAAAATAAATATTTTAGATCAGCATCCTGCACATTCGGCCTCTGGTAGTGGAAAGGTTTTCCTACTGATCACTCAAACTTTTCATTACTTGGAAATAATTTAAATTGATTTAAGTTGATTTTTAATACCCTCTTATCTCCTCTCCTCTCTGCCCTCTTTCTCCAAATTTCCGTTTTTCCTTCCAGACGGCCATCAATGAGAATTACCAGACCATGTCGGACACTACCTTCAAAGCCTTACGCCGCCAGCTTCCTGTGACACGCACCAAGATCGATTGGAACAAGATCCTGAGCTACAAGATTGGCAAGGAGATGCAGAATGCTTAAAAAAAAAAAAAATAAAATAAAACATCGGAGAACATAACAGACAACTCCCCCCACCCCACCCCACCCTCCCACCCAAACAACGTTGCATGACTGGATAGTTGTATCGTCTTTGTACAGAAATTAGAGAAACAGGAACAAAGAAAGGTTTGGTCTCACAACCAGATGTCACATTACACATTGGATGTCTACTTTTAGCGATGTTATTTTGTTTTTATACAGACACTGTTAACTCCTCTGTATATTGAATCTAAAATAAAGATAATCATATTTGGGAAAAATATAACTTGAGGAAATATTTCAAGACATAGGAAAGGGGGCCGACACTTGTATGCAAAAACATCCTTATAAAATACAGTATCACGTGTGCAATATTTATTGTGTCAGTGAGACCACACCTTTTATTTGACCTGCTGAAAAACGGTTTGAATTTGCGATGATGGTGAAACAATCATTTTTGGGAGAGTTTTGTCCGCATTTACAAGAGCTCAGATATTTGGCAGAAAGGAACGCCTCCCTTCACTTCACGGTTAATGTCCCATACGGTCAACGAAAAAAAAAGTTCTTTGTGTTCATTGACTGGTATCTTTGGCACAAGCAGTCACCACTGTCAGCCACTCAATGTTCTTGTTCCCTCATTTTGGTACTTCCCTCACCGTATGTCCTGTATGTGAGCTCTCGAGCTCACAGTGCTCCTGGCTAAATTGCCTTTTTGACTTGACATCATCTGAACTCTCACTCAGCGCGGGGAGTTCTGTGACCACTTAACAAGCTTAATTAACAAGTCATCAGTCGCTAAGTAATGTGCATAATGTCCAATTTACAATAAAATCAAAACGTATCACTTTCTCCTCCAGTGCTTATTTTTATTAAAAAACAGAACCTGACTGTATTATATAACAAGGCACATTGTAATATATACCTGTATGAAACATCCTGTCTGTCAGTTTGGTGATTTATTTCCATGAGATTAATTGTAATTCAGTCACAATTATGTTGCATTAAATGACAAATTTTCTATTTGCTGACTCACTCATAATTTCTGATACTCATTATTGCAATACAGAGTTCCTCCTAAACCTTCTCACACCTGCATTACATTAATTAACTGCATTTTTTGCTAAAAAGACTATTTTACAGATGATTTTTTAAAAAATATGACTACACAGAATCTAACATCATTAGAGGGCATCATAAGTATCCATGTGATGGAGGACACTGAAAGGTCCTGAACCACATTTTGGGAACTAATTAGGATGTTTACATTTTATACTTTGACTCATAGTAGACATCAAATCCTAGCTGAAATACCTGAGAAGTTGTACTTAATGAGACTTTATCTGTGTTTTTATGTAGCGATTCACTGACTGATCTTATGAGGCCTTTTTATTGAAGCTTTTAAGGGCATCAAAGTACCATAGCTCTCAAAATTAAATGATGGCATTAGTTTTCGTGTCATAAATCCAGCTGATGAAAAACTTTGTAAAACTTGCCTTTTGACACACCTTAGTATACTGCTTGTACTCTTTACCCCTTGGTAGTACATTATGGCTCTGTGAATGATTTTAAGTCAGCCAGATAGCCTTTCATTTAGTGTGGCACCACTAAAGCCCACTTTATCTGCAATATCAAACTTTATTTCTGATTTATCATTGAGGTTTATATAAAACGGTCCACCAGTTTGTTTCATGGGTGATTTACCTGTTTAATTCTTTGTTTAAGTACCTGTGTGACATGACATCTACACAGAAAAACCCAAAAATTGTGTGTGCTTAGGTGCACAGAATAGCAGCGCATGCGCAGTAGAATGACGTTTGGACAGATTTTAGAGTTGCCCACTCGCTAATGTTGAGAAACCCTCATCTCGGTCGGCGTGTTAAGCGTGTATTTATGCATTTTTGTCACTTTTTATGTCTAAAAATGATAACATTATATTTTATGATCCATTTTGAGCGGCTGTTTGTTCAGCTTGCCTTTAGAGATACAGGTAAACCAGTGACAGCGACATCTTGAGGCGGCGGGAGCTAACTGTCCAGGTTAGCGAGCCGGTGGCTAGCTGGTAACTGTTAGCTGACGTTAGCCGCAGTTTGCAGACACGTCTACACACAGTCCGCCGCTGCTGCTGTTGCTGCTGCTGGATACTAGACACATGTTGAACTACTGGTGGAAGAAATGCTCGCTACGAGTGAGGACTTAACTTGCTTCCTCGCATTCACAAATTAAGGTAAGCTCTCACACACACGTCGCCTTAACGATCCCCCCGGACGCTGCCATTCACAGCGCCTCCACTTTTTAAAAGTTTGTATGTTTTGCAAACGTTAGCCAGTTAGCTGTTAGCTAGCAGGACGTGTGGCTAACGCGTAGCCAGGTTTAAATGGAAATCCTCATGTTTGGAAACGTGCGTGGCCAACGTTAACTATATAGTAGAGTATGAATAGGATGTTCCGAGCTGTGGTGTTATTAGATTTCCTTGCCAAGCACTTTGAGCACACTCAAGAGAGCTGAGCGTTGTCTTGTTTTTAATGGTCTCCATCATGAGTCCATGCAATATCTCTTATCTGGTCCTCCAGAGTTTACAATGTCAACCGTGTCCTGGTGTTATTACACCATGCTGCCTGTTTGCCAAGTTTTCTCTCTTCTAACATGAGGGAAATCCCCTCTGGTGCATATAAAGCATGCTCAACGTTAGTGACTCTAAAAGAAATGTAAGCCCTAACTCATGTCAAGTTTACCAGTGCTTGTTAGCCTTGTGGACCTCAAGTGTTTACCTCTGCTGGGCATTCAATGTCGGCTCAGTGGTTGAGTTGGCATTATGTGTCTCCCTGCTCTCACAGCAGCCACTGATGAGTCTCCAGTGACTGTGTGCTGAGCAGCAGATGGAAGAATGTGCTCTTTCAGAAAGCCAGCTGGCTCCAACTAGAGAGGGCAGGAGAGCCTTCAGGCACTCATAGGCTGGTTGAGGAGTCTTAATAGCAGTGTATGTGAAATGTATGTGTTGGAACTGAACAGTTCTAGCCAGAAGCAGGAGCAGGTTTATGTGTCAGAGTTAATGCTGCTGACTCCCACCTTGGCACTTCTTGCACGGAGGTGTTAATGCACAGTCAGTGTGTATGCTACCATTGCCTTTTCAACTGGCAGTCTTGCAAACCTCCAGACCTACTTAAAAGCATGGAAGATGATTCTGATCATTTTATTTTTTTGAAAGTTATTAGAAATCGCTCTAAACCCTGATGAATATTGTTGCTGAGTTCTTGAGCTATGATTTTATTGACTAACCTCGAACAACATGCATCATTATTATCATCATCAGCCATTTCCTGGTAATAGACAAGTTTGTGAGGGGAAAAAACACGTTTCTAAGTGGAAAATATGTATAGTTCCTGGAGTCATAATAATAACCTCTATTTTTTGTATTACTTTTGCTTTTGCTTAAACTTTGGATGATGCCACCAGATGAAATTGTTTGTGTTGTGTGGCATAAAGGGCAGGTCCCCAGACTAACTTTTTACTCTGGTTGCATTAGTGCGCCCAGCTTTTCATTCAGGTGAACCAGCACATTATTTAGGTGCACCCAAATACACATTTTTTATTTAATTTTGTAACACATTATGTCTCACTTCCTCTACCTTTCCTTCCTTGAGCTGCCCAGGTAAAACACAACCAGAGCAAACACTGCGGATTAGGCATTATAGGACTGGTGACAGGTTAACTTCAGTGATGACGTCAGGTTGGGTGCTGACAAAATAATCTACAGAAAATATGTTAATAGGCTAAAATGTGTTCAGTGGCAACTGTCTTCACATCCAGTTGCTGTTTGTTAAAAAATGCCTTGTCCATTTTTTTTTTTAACTGAGCTGCTGCAACCATGTCTTGTAGCCTGATAAATGAACCTGGATTGTGACCACTACAGATATCTCTTTTAAATTACCCCGTTACTGTATTTGTGGCATCCTGTAGCCGAGTCTTAATAATGTCTACACAACTAAGCAAAGTCTGAAATCACTTTCTGCTCAGCACCAAATGCTAGATATACTGTATGTGAGCCAAAAAATAAGCTATGGTCACCTGAAACACAGGCTGGAAAGTTGTTGAGGCAGTCATGTGAATTAGAGCTTCAAACAACGATTATATGCTCCAATAGTCGATTAGTGTTGGTCTATAAAATGTCATGAAAGGGTGATGGTGTTTTCCAAATCCCAAGATGGCATCCTCGAAAGTCTTCTTTGTCCACAAATCCAAATTGCCAAATTCTGTGCAAAATATAGCAATGAAAGCTAAGCAGGATGTCAAAGTTCAGACACGCATAATGATGTATTTTAGCTGGTAGAGTTTTTCTCCACGGTCAGAAGCTGGTGAGTCAGAATGTAAATTTTGACACTACGTGCCACAACAGCAGATTTTCATAGTAAAATGAACACTTCATCGCTGCTGATATGCAAAATTATGCACCTCTAAACTGTGTAATGTGTATGTAGATAAGGATGGACAAATGCACATTACTAGATGTTCTGAATTATTTCTATGCTGCCATGCCATTTAACCAAATAGTTTTTGACCTTGGTTGTGTTTAGTTCCAGCATGGCCTCTCTTTTCACATTTGACTAATAACATGCAGGCATCAGTCTCTGCTGCAAGTATTACTTCAGCTAAATTCATAGTGGGATACTCCTGTACCCTGATTGACCTTACACACCTTAAACTCAAGAGTAACTTCACTTCCTCTTCCTCATTAACACCTTTAGTTCCCCTTTTCTCATTTATCTTGACAAAGGTGATCTGAACTCTGGGATCCCCCCCCCATACTATCAGCAGTGTATGTCATTAGCTACTTTCTCTCAACTTGCTTCCTCTAATTTTGATTTTGATTTGGATCATGGTGTCTTGGCTTTCTCAATAATGACTTGCCTGGTCTTGTTGCAGGCAAACACCTGTGCACCTATAGCAATAGCTTGAGTAACAGCAGGATTGAGACAGATCCCCCTTGAGTCATAAAGCATGCTCGTGTCCCTTACTTAGAACATGTTGTGTGGCTTCTTTGTGTTATGTGTCGTAATGAGGCTACAGCACCAGCAGCTTATGAGCCATGGAGTTACCTACCAAACAGCTTGACAGATGATACCCTTTCACACTGAAGTTTTGACCTGGATAAATCTGTTGTCAGTCTGAATGGGTCAGCTTGCATAATCTGAACTGGATCTGTGACCAACCTCAGTTTGATATGAAAGGATAAAAACACATTTAGGATGATGATTCTCATATATGCAGTGTCCTGTGTAAATATTGCAGAGATCAGTTCATGAGCTAATTAGTTTACAGCTTTGTTTCGCAGTGGATTTACGAGTGCATGTGAAAAGACAAGTCGCCAAAGTTAGCATGTGGGTGAAAATCATGTTCCTTTATCAAAATTGTACTGTGGTGTGTCTGTGTGTGCGTCAAAACTGTTTGCTCTTTGACTCTGATAAGCTATGAGCCTACCAAAAACTGATGTTCACTGCTGATGTTTCATTCAGCTAAAAATGCTTCTGCTCAGTTTGATGTTATCTATGTTTGGCTAGCTGTTAACTGTCATTGTTGAAGTGTTGAAGCGCAACCCCCCTCAGACGCCTGTGCACATCTGTTGCATATCCATCCTCTGTTTTTACTCCTCAGACACAATTAATTTAAATATTCATTGCACTATGGCCAAGTACAATTTCAATTTCAAGGTACAATGTGTAACAAAACAGCATTATAATGTAGTACTCAAGTGCTTTAAAGATGCCCTAACCAACAGATCTTGTTCTCCAGGTGCAAGGAAACATGTTTTTTTGGTACAGACCCCAACAGATATCACACATCATCAAACAAGATTATATACATTTTTTGAGTTTAAATGAAAATTGTGATGCAAAAATAAAAAATTCCCACGAATCATGAATAATTTACAAATGGCAAAATAATTGCAAAATAATTTTTTTACCATATGCTGCAGCCCTAAGCCATATGGAGGACTTTACAGAGTGGATGTCTGGTGCATCACCTTTTTTTAATTTACAAAATGGTGTGAAATGCATATTGTCATGTAGTTTTAGCAGATATAAGATATGATAGCAATGCATTTTTGATTGCACCGAACAAAAAAAATTGTTGCACAAGTCTTATCCAGCACTATGTGCTGTATTCAGCATGTTCAGCTATCTTGCCTTCATGTGTGTCTTAGTGTTGTCTAAGACTGTTCCAGTTTCCCTTTATACAGTCCTGACTTTTTGATTCCTATGACTAATTGCTGGACCGCATAAAAGATTACTTCAGTCACTACTCTGATAAAGGTGACTGCATCTTGCTGTGTGTGTTTTCAATGTTTAAAAAAGCACCATCATACACTATCATCAAGCAACGGATTTGCTAATCAAGATATAGATTTGCCTCAACAATACATCCACATCCTGTATGCTTACAGTGCAGAGTTTGTTTTGCATTAGTGATCATCCATCAAGCAAATTCTCACACCAGCATTTGCATCTCTTTTTGGTCACTTGAAGATCACAATGAATGGAGGTTGAGCTTAGCTGAGCTCGGTTGCCGAAAATAAATGGTCCTGGATGCTGGAATAAGCATTATAATTTGATGCTCAGCCACAGGACTGAAAAGGTCAGAGCGTAAAGAGAGATTTACGGACCATTGTGTGATTGCATATCGGCTGCTAGTAGCCCTCAGTGACCATTGGAGCCGTGCTGTAATCGAAGAAATGGCATATGATTTGTCTTTCTGTTTTTCTGGAGAATGCTGGCAGGCTCTGCCTTGAAGACCACTGATGATAACTTGTATCGGGGTTTAGACAGATTCTTCAGGGCATTTTTCCCAGGCTTTATATTCCCTAGAGAATGAATTCATGTTTCAGAAATAAAATCTCTTTGAAGACTGGATATTTTTCCTACTGACTTGTTACTGCAAAAAGATTCCAACATTGTCAGCCTTGGATGTGGTTAGTGAAGCTCTGTACTATAAACAAGATCATTCCACAGCTCTGGAAACAAGGAATGGTCTTTGAAAATATATAATAACCTTGGAATAGGCACACGATTTTTATAGTAAGACATCACACTGAACACTGTCCTAAATGTTAAATCCCATCCAAAAAGGTGCAGTTCAACAGTCTGGGATTTAAAAAAAATTAATTTAAAGAAACCCCCTGAGTTATCTCAGTGATGTGACACACAGAGACACACAGCCAGATCAGACTGGTAGGGAACCTTTATTTAGAACCTGTGCACCGCTTTGGTAACTTGATCTCAGCCAGAAATGTTTGCCCTACCTTTGAGAGGGCAGCTTGCCCTGCCCTGCCCTGCCCTGCCCTGCCCTGCCCTGCCCTGCCTGGAAAAAAGTCCATAATCAAGGTCTGTTTTTCATCCATGTTTCTGTCTGTATTCAATCAGCTGTACCCGTAGAGAACATCCACACCAGAAAGCCTGGATCACCCTTTAGACTTTTGCACCTTGAAGCATCCAGAGTGGTAATTCAAGGCAAACACTCCAAAGCCCTCACAGCTGGCTCTTTAATATCTGACCCACCATGCCAGTGAGGGCTCTGGCCAAGTGAGGGAAAGGTCACGGCTGCTACGCAGGCAATCCTGACTGTACGAAGCGTCAAAGATACTCTGCCAGATGTACAGTGATCAGGTGAATCCAGGTAAAAGCCACTATCCAATATGGTTTCTCCTCACTAATTTTAAAAGGATGAGAGGTCAAAAAACTGCCAGGATAGAATCAAGCTGTTGTAGCACACGATTTTGAAATGTAAATGACAGTTGTCAGGGCAAAAAAACCAATGATCTGTTGATCTTTACAAATTGATACTGGAGTCTAACAAAGGAATAACCATGAGTGCTGAAAAAATAATTATTTAATCAAAAACTCAATCGAATTGTGACCTTATCAAAATGAAATCAAATTGTTGATTTGGATAATCATGAGACTCCTTCTTGCTAACAGCATACAAGTTACATTTAACTGTTTGCTGTTGTGGCTATTTCATTAACCATTTTTAAGTTACAATGTGACTTTTGGCAAAGAAAGTGGAGGTTGTTAATGCTGTTTCTAATATGGAATGCAATTTTGCAGCAAGACTGGCTAAATAATGAAAGCATTACCTTTTAGTTCCACCCAAACAAAACACTGACTTCAGGTGCTCGCCCCAGTAACAAAATGGAAAATAAACTCTGCACACTGGTTCGTTGCAGGCCAGAGAGATTAGTTAATCAGACAAGGCTAACAGCCACAGTCGGGTGGTTGTTATTTCCCCACCCTCTGTTCCTCATCGTGGCTCCCTACTTTGCATACTGAGACAGTTTGATGAATGATACATGAAATGGCTCGTATTTAAATGCACAAGATTCTCCAGATTTGACTGCATGCACATATTTGAATCTATTCAAACTGTATGATAAAATTAACAAGAATCTGTGTGATGTCAGACACAGTCTGCTTGTATCACTCAGCAGGTATGTTCTGTTACATTTCATGGCAATTTAGGACAAAATACCTTTTTTATAGCATTAGCTTACATCTTTGACTTGGTGCGTGGTAGCTGGTGGTTTAAACTTCAAACTTAGACTCATTGTCACCTTTTGCAATATTGGAAAGTCTTCTGTATAGAGCTGCAACGGTTAATCAAGTAGTTGTCAATTATTAAATAACTATTTTGCTGATCAATTTTTTAAGGAAAAAGACAATTCTCTGATCCCAGCTTCTTAAATGTGAATATTTTCTGGTTTCTTTACTTCTCTTCAACAGTAAATTGAGTATCTTTGGGTTGTGGACGAAACAAGACATTTTAGGATGTCATCTTGGGCTTCAGAAAACTGTGACTGACAATTTTCACACTTTTCTGACATTTAATGATCCGATCAACCTGAATCGTTGCAGCAAATTGCAGCTGCACTTTTGTGTCTGTAATTTCATGTCCATTTTTAGTTAAATTCTGCAACACTTCTGATCCAGAGTAGTTGGCAGTCCCCTAGACTCTATGCAGTTAAACCTGAGCAACACTGCAGTCCAGTATATTGGACTGCAGACACAAAAGGTCCAGTATATCACGTCACTAGTCTTTTGGTTCAAGAGTGCTCTCTAGTACACTACGTTTTTTCATAATGGGACAGACAGAGAAATATACAGAGGCAAAGGGAAAGGAAAATTCAGCTGTGAGAAGTGCAAAATACAGCACAACAACAGGTACTGAACTTGGACAAATCAGTCTGTGCTTCCCCAAACTCTTTTTTTTTTTTTTTTAGATACAAGATCAGGTATCAAGTAGGGCTGTAGCTATCGATTCTTTTTGGAATCGATTAATCTAGCACTTTATCGATCGATTAATCGATTAATCGTATATATATATATTTTGCATTTTTAAACAACCAAAACAAATAATGCATGACGAAAATGATGTGGCTGTAAAATGATCAACCATTTGGCTTTTATTTCTTTAAAAAACAGAGGTATTTCTTACAACTCCAACTCCAACTCCTCCTTAAATAACAATACAGTTTCAACTTACTGTAAAACATGTATAACATGTAACACTATGAATCAATACAAACTTAAATAGTAACGGCCATTTTGCCGTAGTGTTGTCTTATACAACATTACAAAAAGGGATTGCACCTTCTAACCACCTACTAACAAATAATATATAATCTCTGGGATAGGGCATTTGCTATGGTAACCTAGCAACCTATGTGTGTGCACGCATGCTGTGTTATATATAATTTTATGTTATACATAGCACCAAATCACAACAGAAGTCATTTAAGGTCACTTTTCCTATGAACCGGTCCGGACCGTGTTCATTTAATTAATAATTTCTTCATCGTCGCGCATCTACAATTCTCCGCCGCTCTGTTTTACGAAGGGAGGAGCTCCGGACCGACGTAAACAAACACACGTGCACACACACTTACAGACAGACAGAGAGAGAGAACATGTCACGTCGGTCTCAACTGTCTGTAAAGCAGATATCATATCTACGTTTTTTAAACGCGCACAAACTGATTCTGCTCTGGCATGTCATCTCGAGCCTTCGCAGCTCTCCGTCGTGGTGGCGGATACGCAATGCAATCCCCCCCGGGCTGCTGGAGAACCAGCGTGAGGACGTGAGTTTAGAGGACCAATCACAGCCCTTGCCGTCTCTGTTTCCCCGCGACGGAGTGACGGACACTCCGCGCCCGGAGAGTACGGAGAGGGCTCTCCGGCTCTCCGGCGACGGAGAGGGCTCTCCGTGTCCGTGTACGGCACTTTACGCAGTAGTATTAACAACGGTCCGTGTGGAACATTCAGGATCCCTGTGCGTCATAGGAATTTAACGACGCTTCGAGGCAGAGTTTTTGCCTCGACCAATTTTTGTAATCGAGTAACTCGAGTAACTCGATGAATCGTTACAGCCCTAGTATCAAGTATTATGTTTGTTTTCCTAATAGTTAAATTTAAGGTGGTATTGTATCAGAAAGTATCCCAGTGGGTAGAAAAGTGTCCTTTTGACTTCTTTCAATTGCTATGTGGTGCAATGGGGAGACTACAAAGCATCAGAAACCATAGTTATGCAAGTGGAACTGGTGAGTAGCAGCAGGGAAACACTGGTTGTACTGGGCACTCAGGTGTAAACAGGTGTAAGGACAGTCTTTATGAAGTTAAATGGGGCTTGTTGTCAGAGGCTGTTAAATATGGCGCTTGGTGAAAATGCCAGTATGCTCACGGCTGCTGCAGTTTGGTCCTTCTGTACCAGAAGGTGGACTTCAGGCATGCAGTGTTAAAAGACAACACAAGCTCTGGCTGTGCCGATGGCTGAAAGCTACAGCTAATAAACTAGGAGGAAGAGGATTTAGAATAGAAGAGATGGTATGTTAGTTTTAGGGCTGCAAAGTTAATCGAAATATTATCGAAAACGAAATATGGCCAAGTGCAATATCCAAATTGCAGAAGCTGCTATTTTGTGTGACAAAACAATGTTATAATGAAGTACTGTAGTGCTGCAGAGATGCCGTGTCTTACAAATCTTATTCTCAAGCTGTAAGAAAACATGTTTGTTTGGTACAGACAGTGTTTTCCCTAGGTTTGTGGAAGACTTGGGTGCAAGTATTTGGTGGGTGGGGTTTCCCTCCACAAGAGGCAGTATTACGTTTTTCAATAGAAAAATGCAATTTCACATCATTTTGGACCAGTATTAGCACCGTATATTTCCAGAAAAAGTAGAAAAAACTGGATCAGATGATAAAAGGCACCCCAAAAACTTGCTAGTTCACCGGGACATACTACAACTATTAGTTTGGGAAAAGTCATTAAGTTAGTTTTGATGCTCTCCACATTGACTTTCCATTCAGTTGGCTTAGGTGGTACCCAAAATGGCTTGGGTGCTGCACCTAAAGCTTAAATGGTATAGGAAAACCCTGGTTACACAACTCCGCTATTATTTTCACTAATCGTGAATCATATTTGGCAAAATAATCACTATGATTTTTTTCATGCAGCCCTAGTTATTTCCCTAAACTTAACTAGTAGACAGAATGGATAACTCGGTGTTCAATTTAGATTTATAGTATACTACCTCTTAAACTTGAGCCCAGCTTGTCTGCACCCATTCAGATTAGTTCTGCCATTCAAAGGAGCTGCTGAAGAAGAAGTGACAGCCCACTGCTGCTGTCTCTTATCAAGTGTTTTCTTTGTGCATTAACTTCAGTGGGTTTTTGTCGAAGACGGTTATTGGTGGTGAAGGAAATATTGGTCAAGCCTCGGCATACACTAATGCAATTCTATTGCTGTAAAAGCACATTTTTTATAAAGCAAAAAAATGTCTTTCTATCAGATCAGTATACTGTAATTAATTTGATTTCAGTGGTTGTCCATCCATCAGTGGACTAATAATAGCAGCTCTGTGTGGCTGGAGACACACAGTTCCCCATTTTGACCAGTTGGTGTCAGCAGTGGCAGTCACAGCGCTCCTGACCCAGTTAGCTGAATGATGCCGCTGCGTTTGAATTGTGACCCAGTGGAGGTAATCAAAGCCTCACCGACCTTCCTTTTGTGGTAGACTCTGGTTCCTCTGAAAGAGAAACAGGGGGGGATGATTGTTTGGTTTTCAAAAGACTGCCAAATCCTGCTGTTGTCTACACGGTGGTTGTGTTGGGCACAATCCATTTTCCACACCAGCTGGCTTTGAGTGCTGTAAATTCATTCTCATCAGATCAGGAAATGACCACCAGTTAAATGCCAAATTGGCCCACTAGCACATATGCCTCTGGCTGGGTGGTTTGTCGACTCTTAACAGATAAACTGATGGGAAAAGCTGCCATGATTCTGAGATCCTGGACTTCTCCTAAAATCTTTGGAGGTGTAAGACACAATGGCCCCAGGACAACAGGGCTTTTCTTCCCCGATGCTTTGAATATGTTGGCATACGCATGTGCTCAATTGTTATCTCTTCCTTAGAATATGATGCCAAACAGTGCTCAGTCTCTGTAACATGAGTCAAGGATGGGATGACATGAAGCTAGCAAAGCAAGAGCAAATTTCAATGTTGCATATAGGGCTGGGCAACATGGCCTTAAAATAATGTCACAATAACGGTAACAGTTATTCGGTTGTGTACTTAGAATATCCCAAGTGTTTCCAACAGTGTTCAAACCCAGAGAAAACCTCAAGTTTACTCAAGGTAATGGTTTGCTTTAATATGTCCCCACCGCTACTTCCGAGTTAGGAAGCAAACGAGACAAAACATAAATAAAACTTCAAAAACAACCTTGTGTTTGAACAGATTACTGTATTGGCCGTGAGCTAGCGTTAGCCAGCAATGGCACACAAGGAGAAAGTGTGTGTCTGTGTGTTTTAAATTCAGGTATACGCTTACTATCTGACACTGACCAGGGACTGCGATTCTTCCCCTCTACTCTCCATATTTTCTCCGTGAAGTAAAGTACTTTTCCCATTCAGCTCCAGTCAGCAGTCAACATTACAGTAACATGACATAAACACTGACAACGGAGGTCTCCTCTAAAGACTGCTGCTGCAGTCAGGCTGATAAATAGGAGGGAAGAAAAATCCACTTTTGTATTACATATTTTAAAAAGTAATATCTGAGCTCTCCTCCTGTCAGTAAATGGCTCCAGATTCGAGCAGAAGCTGATGTAACTGTTTTTTATTTATTTATTTATTTTTTTGACCAAATACCTCGATCAGTATTGCAACATTATTGAAGGGATGACTTTTGATGCATTCACATATTAAAACAAGTGTTACAGTCTGGCTAGTTCAGAAAATGACATCACTTTACTAATGCTGTCTTTAAAACCAGGAAAAGTCCAAAATCTAAGACAATATCTAGTATCATACCATGATAACAATATAAAATTGACATATTTCCCAGCCCTAATTAGTTTAGTTCTTTATGATGTTCTGCTTTTATGGCTCATCTCTTCTCTTTCCTCATTATTAACTCACTTTTGCCAACATCAATTCTTGTGGAGTGTCCCAGTCTGGCCTTTCCTAAGTGACTGTCCCTCTCCTTCTTCCTCCTTCTCTTTTATCCCTCTCCTCATTTTTCCTCCTGCCGAAGGATAGCCACACTCCTCTCACGCTTATTTTCAGTTTCCTAGCAACCAGGAGGAGATGCTTTTTCGGGGTGGTACTTTGTGATGGAAGCGGGGGCGGGGTGAGGTGTGCATTGTTCAGGAATAAATGGCTCATGAATGCAGTTCCACTGGAGAGAGGCCTTGAGGAGCACTGTTTTAAGTAAAGCATTCATTGAACGACAGCATTGTTCCATTACTCAGTGTCTGACTCAATTAGCAGAGCCATTCACCTGGGCTTCACTGCTGTTATGGCAATAGGTTTGCATCCTAATTATCAATGTGGCAGCGAGAGCAAGGCCCGGTGCCAGAGTGTGTAACCATAGGCCATATGTGACTCAAACACACTTGGACTGAAGAGAAAGAGGCTGAAGTTGACAGTGAGGAGCTCTTCACTCTGTTCAGTCTGTAGCAAGATGCTTTCTGTGTTAACACTCTGTAGCATTTCATGACAGACCTTTGTCTGTTTTATGAAAGAAAAACAGCAAATATACATGGAATTTTAGATTACAGTGATGTGGATTATGTGATTCCTCTATCAAAAAAAGAAATGTTAAAAGTGTACGGTGGTCTTGCATGTTCCAACCTTTGAATGCTCTGAATCTGGAAGCACACTCTGTACTGCCAGATGTCCAATTAGTTTATTCAGTTAGTCAATTAGTTTAGATCCGAATAAGACTTATGTCAAACTGTGATGCTGTGTGGGCGCTTGTTCAGCCTTAAAATGTATTAATTAAAGTGATTTGAGCACAGGTTGTTACTGCATGTGCACAGGTTGTTACTGCATGTTTTTTCCCAGTGAAGTATGTAGTGTTTCGGCAGAAGCTGCCTTGACAGGCAGTGTAGCAACAGTACAAACATAGACTAATACCTTTACGTGTGTTATTCGGTTGATTTATCAAGTTGCTTGTAATAAGTATTTTCAAGGACAGACCATTGCATTCAGTGGTTGAAACGACAAGCAATGGCAGATCATCATCTGTCACTGATTAATGTTAAAGTGAAAGAGCAGCCCAAAATGAAAAATACATATTTTCCATCATACCTGTAGTGCTGTTTATGAAATATAACGTAACTATATGGCACTCGGCTTGTGTTGCTCAATATCCCAAAAACATACATTTGAAAAATTCAACAGCAATGTCTCTTTCCAGAAATCATGACCAGTTATTCAAGATCAGGGGTGCCCAAACTTTTTCCCTTGGATGGCCAAAACTGAAAGCCCTGAGAGGCTGTGTTTATGACTTAATAAATATATATATTTTTGCCAGGAAAATGTTTGTAATGTCCTTTTTTTTTCCGCTTGCCTCTTAGGGCTTCTTTAGGATTTGCAGTTTCATGTTGGGACATTATTCCTTACGCATCACTGAGGAAAAAGAAGCAAGCATTTTTTCATAGACAAGAGGCGAGCTAGCAAATTTGCTAATGTAACAGCTCAGCCAAGGAGGATGCCATTAATCTTTACATCTCACGCTGCACAAGTACAAGCCTCTGGTCGATAAGCATGTTTCCTTCTTCGAGGTGGTACGGTTAGCAAATTTAGTTCAGTAGAAAGAAAATACTTCCTACATGAAACTCACAACAAGGTCTGTGGATTATCTTGAGTTACCAGTTCATGATTTCTGAAAAGCGACAATACTGTTGATTTTTTTGTGGAACTTTTTTCTGGTAATATAAGAACCACAAGCAGACTGCCATCTAGTTCCATTATATTTCAGAGAAGAGAGAAGACAGACATCTCTATGGCTGATAACTCCTAAACTCTGCAACTCACACCCGAGTAACTTTGTAGGCCAAAATGCAACTTGTCTGTTGTTTGGTTTAAGTGCCCTCTGCAACCAGAGATTATTTGTGAGGGAAGACAACATGTAACATCACTGTACAATCCCGAAGGGTTTTTGTAATCCTCCCAACTCCAACAGAGTGAGACGTTTTCTCTGTAGCTTATCGCCGATTTCAGGAGTTGCATTCTCCCAGTGAATCTTGAATTCATATCATATCAATAATTTAAGCTTATAAATTTAAGATTTTTGAACTAGGACCTTAAGTTTTGGATCAAGTAACTTGTGAAAAATATGGTGTGTCAGATTAAGTAGGCCACGGCTTTTATTTTAATGTGTCGGATACATATTTAATCAATATTTAAGTTAATGTAAGATCAGGGGATTGGGGCCAAAACATCCTTAATTTGTATATATTATTTTTTAAAAATCCATTTTTTGCAGTGTAGCAGGAGTGGAGAAGGGGTGTCTTGCCTGTGCCTGAAGGACAAAGACGTGGGGAGAAGAGGAGGAGGGCGACTGGGTATGAGACACAAAAGAACAGAGGCCTCCGTCAGTACACACTCCTCTTTTCAGCAGCTGGGCTAATCCACATGCTAGCTAGCTTCAACCTATTCACAGTGGGGGACACAAGGACGTCCGGCTGACCTCCCATGTATTTAGGTTAGCAGGCTGTAATAAGGACTCACCACTGTACCCATTCATATGCCCAAAGCAGGCCCAGTCTGCACCAGTCTGGCACAGTTACTGGGTTATGTGTGCACTTTACTACATTTAAAGGCTCCATACTCCAGGCTTCATTAAAGTTTTACAGTATGCATCAATAATGAGACTTATCACTTGCAGCACGCTCACTTCTGGTTATCCATGCATCCTGAAAAAGGCAGAAAAACTTGAATCATTTAGATTTAGAGCTCTGAAAAGGATTCAGATGTCCTAAATACAGTGCCCTCGCAACATACCATGATTTGTGTACAGTAGTAGAGCTGCAATGATTTATCCATTAGAAGATTGAACTGCAGCTATTTTAAAAAATCGATAAGTTTAATTTTTAAAGTAAAAATGCCAAATATTCTCTGGCTCAAGGTTGTCAAATGTGATCGTTGGTTGTTCATAAGAGCCTGACCGATACTCAATATTTGGGGCTCATGCTGATATCAGAGAGTATAGAATATTGATATTGATATATCAGGCAATATACACACATACACACATTGAAATTACATCTATGCAAATGAAAACAGTGAAATGGAAATTTGATAATTCTAAATTGTTCCAGGCATCTTTTCATGCATTCTAATTTCTAAAAGAAAGTTTCTTATCAGCGCATATCTGACTACTCAGCTAAAAGTTTAATCAAGAAAATACTTGGCAGATTAATCGATAATAAAAACAATCATTACTTGCAGCCCTATACAGTAGTTTCATCAAAAGAGGTGAACAGCAGCATTAGTGTTGGTATGTTTTGTTCCCTTTACCAGACTTCAACTTCCAGTTGACGTCTGTAAGCTTGCTCACTCTGAGCTTAGTGCAGTGCAACTTGTACTAAAAGCTTTCTTCATTTCCTGGTTGATTATTGTGATTTGCATTTGGTGGAGGGGTCATATACGCGGGATGGAATGAACTCCTGCATTTTGCTCTCTGAAACCTGCAGATTCAGAATGGAGAATGGATGGTTGAGGAAGTGGTCACAAATACTTTAATTCTATATGCGTCCTTTGTGTGGAAACATTCAAATACAGTACAGTACATTAGGTATATTTTGCTTATTTACAAGGTATTAAAATATTTGAAGGTTGCAGTCTGGGATGCATGTTTTGTATATCAATTTGGTGAGTTTGATGCACCTCACATTTTCAAGGATTTTGCTATGATATTTGCAATTGGTCTCAGTCTATTGTAGAGCAAGGATGAGATATATGATACATGTGTTTTCATGTGAATCCATATTTTACTTAGTATTCTTGCAGGTTAATGCAGGTTTGATTGATGATGCTGTGATTACAACAGAAAATTTGTTGCATGGTTCCCTGATGGCCAGGTGTGTGTGTTTCGTTAACAGCAGTTAAACACACAGCGGTCTCCAGTGCGCCTCTTCATACTCGTTTCAATTTGTCGAACTGACAGACTGCAGCCCCCTGCCCCCCTCATCACTCCTTCCAGTGTGTGTGTGTGTGTGTCTCAGTTTCTTTTTAGCTCAGAAGTAGACAAACCATTTTGATTGGCCTGCGTCCCTCTCTTTTTTTCAGCCCCAGCTGCCTTCCTCCTCCCCCTCTGTATCTCTAAACTGCACCCCCTCTTCTCCATCTTGTCCTCCCTCCTTCTCTCTATCTTTCATTCCCTCTCTTTTGTCACCTTTGCTTTCACCTCCTCCTTCCTTTTCTTACCGTATCTCCTCTCCTCCTTGTCCTCTTCCTTTCTTTGTTTAATTCGGCCCTTCCATCTCTCCTTCTCCACTCTCTTGCACTCCCCCTCTTCTCCATCTTCCCCTCCCTTTTTCTCCTGTTCTTTCTTGTTTCTTTCCCCTTCTCCCTCCTTGCCTCCCTCCCTGTCTCTCTCCATCTGCCAGCAGTAGTCAGTCAGTCCCCCCCCCCCCCCCCCCCGTGACGTCACTCTCTGTTTGCATAGCTATTGTCTTACAGCGGCTGCAGCGGCAGCGGCTCTTCACCAGATTTTTAGTTTTTCACTCCCCCCTTCTCTCTCCTCTCCCCGGGAAAGCCTCTCTCTCTCTCCCCCCTCCCCTCTCTTTTCCTCTCCGTTAGTAAATCCTACAGTGGAATGAGAAGTGAGAGAGTGCCAGAGAGGAGAGGATGAGAAGCAGGACACAGACTGCAGAAAGAGGAGAGATGCGATAGCTAGCCACGTCTCTGTTTCTGGATTTGACCACAGTTTGCCTTGGCCGTGGATTTCTGCTTGTTTTTATTTTTTAAATTTATTTATTTACTTATTTAATTCTCCACAAGGCCTCGTGTTTTTTTGCGGCCGGACTGTGTGTGTGGAGGAGGGCTTTTAAAGCAGCGACGGATAGCGGAGCTGGGGCATCTGGCCGTCTGGGAGGCAGCGACGGCCGGCTGGCTGCATTGTGTTGCTTTGATGACCCCCGCTGTGTAGCTGCCTGCTCATCAACCTCCCCTCTCTCTCTCCCTCTCTATCACCCTCCCCTTTCTCTCTCCTCTCTTTCCTCCTTCTCCTCCTCCTCCTCCTCCTCTCCATCACAGCTCCCGGCCCAGCCATGTTCGGCACAGAGTCCTCATGTAAGTAACACCAACATCCTCCCGCCTCCTCTGTTTGTCTATGTTTATGAACCTGTTTTATGTTTATGTCTGTGTTTTATCAGAGGGAGAGGAGGAAAAGGAAATGGCTAGGTTTCCTCTGTTCCTGCATCCCTCCTCTCCTGTCCTCTCTTCTTCCTGTTTTGCCTCCATGGTTGCTGGTGGCAGATTGCATGGGGAGAAATCTGGGATCTACCATTTTAGCACGGAGGGTCGGCACTACAAGCTAGCTGGTCACTCTGAGCTCACCGCCTGCCTTGCATTCTCTCACACTTAGCCTCACTGTGTGTCTATATGAGAACACCTCCTCTCTGTATGTATTTCAGCCCTCTTAAGTGTAACGGCTTGCCGGTTGAATGCTATTTCAGCGTGTCTTTGTGCATGTTTGCGTGTGTGTGAGTGAGCATGTCAGAAGATGGATGCTTTTGCTGGAGTTGCATCGTTTCCAGAAGCCTCCTCTGTCTTGTTTCTCCAGCTCAGTCAGATTCCAGAGCAGAGCACTTCCAGCCATAGATGCTACTGAAGCTAACATAGCATACGGCTGTTGTGTACATTTGTGTGCACGTGTGTCTTTGGGCACTGTGCTGAACCTCACCTCCCTCAGAAGAGTTGTAGTGTTGATCTGTTGGTGGGCCGATGTCTCCAGGCAAATCCCTTTCTCCCCTTCTCCCCCTCTCACCCCACCCTCTCAAGAAAACCTTTCACTTTGATCAATACCATGATGCCTCACTCCACTACCTGCTCAATACTTCAAGGAAGTCTGAGCTGATCTAATTGATTCTGTCATGGCTGCACAGTCAGCGCCAAAAGTAACTTATTTTTTTACGTCGGATCAGAGCTAGCATGCACACCGGCAGCAGCACACTCTGTGGTGTGTTAGCATCCTGGCTGTTCCAGTGATGGAAAGCTGTCATGCACCACTTCTCCTCTGAGCAGTAATCTTTGTTTATGTAATGCACAGCTCAGTGGATGACACCGTGGAGTATTCTGAAAGTACAGCCTGGTACAGATCACATCTTATATTTCACCACTGAGGTTGTCGTGCCCTTGTGGTTTGAGATTCTGAATTCTAGCCAAAATTTGAGGTCATTTGAGGGTCAAACTCAATGCACTCGCTAAGTTCGATTGACAATAGCATGTCCTCAGAGTTTTTAGCTTGTTTGGTCTGTATTCCTCAAAAGATCCTTTCTTTTGATTAAATGTTGTAACTGTAGGCATCATGTTGTGTTTCAAGTTTATTCAAGTTTCTTTATTTATCAAAGTCCAGAATTGGTGACCGTTATCTTGTGGCGTGTAGGTTGAGCTCTCCAAAATTTATGTTCATGCTTATATTTTAAGTTGGCTCAGATGTTTCTGTTTTAGCTGACACTTTATTTTGTATAGAATAAAAGGTTCAATATAGAAAGTTTCACCTTGATGTCGTGCTAACAACAATAGTAGTCACTTATGGGCAGACAACTGGCAATTGATTTGCATTTTGGAAATGTGTGAACTCTGCAAACTTTTTTTATTCTCACTTTCAGCTGTAACTGTTACGACATCTTCCCAGCCGATACATCTCAGACTAACTGCTAGTTTGGGGTAAACTCAAGCTGTCATTTTCGTTCGTAAAACAAAAGTGTTATTAATGAGAAGTTAAAGCATCAAACATGCTTTTTAGATTGATGACATGTATACACTTTGAAATAACATAATAAAAAAGAATTGTAGTTGTATGTACGCTAGTGAGTGATGCAGGGGTTTTCTACGCAGAAATTATTCTAAGCAAACAGCTTGATTGGTTCTATTAATGAAGATGGAATAGGATAATAAAATGAATGGAAGATAAATATAAGAAGAAATGCTCACCCCACACACTCATTATATCATGGGATTCTGTTCCTAAAGCATTTAAAGGGATCTAACATACTTAAAGTGGAAGAGTGGAACCCCTTCTCAAATTTTATTTATTAGATATTTTCTGCAATTTTCACTTTTGTGTTTAAATTCTAGTTTTCAAGAGATGTGAAATTTATTTACAGGAAGTGTAGTTAATGGACGCATCAGCTGCCTGTGACCTTTTAATCATTTCGCAGTTTGGTGAGGCCTATAGGCTCTTCGATGTTGGCAGAGTGCTGTAATTTCTCTTTTTTTTTTCATGTTTGCAGTTTGATACAGGTATGCTAGTAATTCATATCAGGGCACAATTTTTCGATTTTACAAAACTAAATGGTAGTGCTGCTGTACCATGGCCACAGTGCATGCATACACTACATGCAAAGATGATTGTTCAAAAACAGAAACAATACTATTTACAACACATTCAAACCCTCAGTTGCTTTTATTCAAATAGACGACTAGTTGGTGCTGCCACAAACCAATCCTGCCCCTATGCCTATTTGATGTAGGATTTTTCACACAGCTTTGTGCAAATTCATTCCTAGCTTAATGAGATTTCACAGATACAGACAAAATGGGTCAAAAACTTCATACCCCTTAAACTGTTTAGGTTTAGATAATGAACTCACCAGTATTTGTTGAAACACTCAGAGGTAAGTTGAGGCCCCTTTATAGGCTATTTCATTGAAATTACTTTGCTAAGAAACAGCTTGGGTCCAAGTTTATTTCCAAGCAGCAAACAGTTTATTAGCAAACTTGGCAAAAGGAAATTAATTTGGACACATTTAGAAAGTTTTTTGTATGAGACAGTGAAGTTTTCTCCTGAAATTGAGCCAAAGATAAAGATTAGTCTGAAAGTGAAACATTTATATTGTACGAGCTCCAATCATCCAGCTCGCATTTGAGACTTTTACCATTTTATGATGAACTATTCCATTGCGATGATCCAAATCATTGTAATCAGATTGTTACAAGTCTACCACATCAGACAATGTCTCATTGAGGATTACCTCGGGGTTGTCAGATTCGTATGTTTTAATAAACTAACTCTGGTCTCAAGTATATCCAGCTCCAGAGTCACAAATACCTGGCAACCACTCACACCCTCAGCTGGTGTTTCCAAGCACTATCTTTCTGCTCAGCCTCACTCTGCAGCGCTCTAGATAACAGAATCATCTTAACAGCCAAACTGTAAAAGCTTTTAAATATTTGCTTATATCATAATGTCTTAAAATAAGCCATAACCACATTTATTTCGAGACATTAGCATAATTACTGTCAATGGTGGAAGGAGGAAAAAAAAGGCAGCCTCTATCAACCTCTTTGGTGCGTTTGACATTGTGGGTCAGTGTTCAGGTTTGGTGGGAAATGTGCCGAATTACTTTCTGGCAACAAACAGGGACCACTCTGTTCCCTGTTTCTCATAATGGCAGATGGTAGAGGGAGTGGGAAGCAAAGAAAATCACTTCCAACATGTTTATCCTCTCCACTACAGCAAAAGACTAAACAATGCAAATCCCATTATTTTAGTCTTACTATATCTCCTATATATTTGACAATACACATAAGATAGTTTGATCTACACTTCAGCAACAATTACCCAAACATATCTGCTGATTAGAGTCAAACAAAAGACCCCTGCCTGTTTTTCTTACCATTAGAGCAAAATGAAACAAATGTAAGGAAATGTGTGGTTCTTGCAAATTCCAGAAGTCATCCATAGATAATGGCAGAAATTGAACCTAGCCTAGTTCCAGCTTTTATTAAGGCCTTTTTAAGGGATTTCTTCCTCTGCGTTATTAAGTGTTAGACTTTTAAAATTGACTCTTCATTAGCCATTTCCCTCAGTTTTCAACAGCCAGCAAGACTTATAAACGCACCTTACTGACACCAGTGTGAGCAGAAACATCATCCTTTGCACAGTTTTGAGTAAATGCAATTACCTTTTCACCCACACAGACTGAGCTCATTTGAAGACATTTGACCTCATCAGCTGTCACCTCCCTGCCCCCAATCCAACACAGGTTTGGCTTAATAGCGTCTGCATTCTGTCTTGCTTTTCTCCTTTGGCCTGTGTGTTATAGGATGTTAATAATAAAAAGTGGATGATTCAGTAGTTGTACAATAAGTCTGCGCTTAATCAAAATGGAGGTCAGTACTTGCAGGTGGTACAAGATTTTATTCTTGCCTGAAGGGGCATTGATTTCTTTTCTTTTAAAGTCATTTAAACTTCATCATTAGTACACAGCGAACAGTGACAGGAAGTGAGAGAGAGAGGGGAAGTGAATAACTTATTACAAAAACTTGAGGTCGGATTCAAACCAGTGTCTTGTAGTTAAATTAAATGCACCTCAGCCCATTCAGTCAGTACAGCAGCCTGGGGGCTATTGATTGTCTGATGTCAAATTGTCTTGGAGGAGCACAGATCCTATTATCATTGATGTGAACTGAAGAGACCAACAGTGACATAGCACTCCTTTGTTCGTATTACTATCAGTTTAATAAGTTCTCAGATGCTCAGGTGGAGGGGTCCATTGAGGTTTTAGTTCTATGACATGGAGCGAAAATGTAGCTTGTAGTTCATTCCTGTCGGGATCGACACACGTTTTTTTCAGGGTTGATACCAATTACTAGCAATCAAGGAGATGATAACTGATATTTGAAGCTTATATATTTTTGCAGTAAAAACAAAAATCTTAGTTACATTCCATTAATGTTTATATTTAATTTTGATACTAAGTACAGATTATCTAAGTACATTTTTGAGGTACTTTACTTGATTATTTCCATTTTCTGCCGCTTAATACTTTCACTCCTCTACATTTATTTGATGACACAAGTTCTTAGTTACTGAAAGAATGCCGTGTCAAAGTCTTGCATTTGTAAATTCATTAATTTTGTTGCCACATAGACACAAAAAACACTGAAACCAATAACCGGAAACAAGTTTGAGAACATCTCATTTGTAATAGCTTTTAGTGGTTACAGTAGTACTGCTATATCGGCCTCATTCCTCCTCCACCCCTGTTCTATACAATATTGAACCGTTTTTCTTCTTTTTTCAAGTTCATGTTGGATTGACATGGTGCTGATCTACATTGGTTTGCGTGTCTCCCTGTGTGATTACAGTTCCTGACGTCAGCAGGATTATATCAGTTACATCATTATGTGCTGTATGTGAAACCTTTATTTCCTGGTCATCTACTGTGATGATTTTTACAGTTTGGAGCCAAAATGATCTGTAATTTGCACCGTTACTCGTGTGATGCAACGCAGTTTCAGAATCGATGAGAACTTTGAGAGTCTTCTAGGGTGTCCTCAACCTAAAAATAGATTGACGCTGGTCCATGAACCCTGGCAGAAACCCGAACACTACACCAACTGGAGACCAGGCTATTTCTGTTAGATCACCAACAGTATGCCAGCTGATAAGGATGAGCTTGGGGAAAATGCAATTGGCAAATGGAGGCATGTTTTGATTGTGGGAGGATTGCTGTAGGCCATACCTTAGTCATATCACTCAGCCGTTGTATAAGTGCCATTTCATCAGTGGCCATTATGTTTTTTTTAAAGCTGGATATTATTTTCCCTATTGCCTGAAGAAGATCACATCTTTCATCAGTGATAAGCCACTAATGGGTTTTGAACTGTCTTGCTGAGCTAGCTCCAGGTTGTGTGTTGTTGCACTGTCGGTGCCCATGAGAAGAATAAGGTGCTTACTGAAAATGGCCATTTGATGAAAGCCGAACAGCCCTCTGACGGCAACCAGTTGTCTCTGTTGCTGTGGTAACCTCCATAAGAACGGCAAAACGGCAGAGCGATCGGGTTTCTGTGGTAACTGCTGACTTCTGCTATTTTTGTCTCTTGAGCTCATATAGTGGCTGGAAGTCGAGCAAGCCAAAAAGGAGGCTTAATTTAGATAAAGGATCTTCTGTAAGGACTTTATCTCATATCCCATGAAACAGAGAGACAGTAATGTATTCTCATGGATCAGGACCTCTGACCTTAAATCGTCACCCCACAGAGATCAATGCAAGATCTGGAAACCTTTCTCCAAAAAGCTTGTACACTCTGTTATACACCCAATATTGAATTTTAGGAATGGGAACTGGTGTTGAAGCCGTTCTACTTTACATACAGTTGCTCAGTCACCACCACTGTGACAAACTCTTGATACTGTATGGGATGTTATTGGAAAGCATCCACTAAAAAGAAGGGCATTGCTTAAGGTTTGCTGCAAGATTTTGTATTTATTGTCAAATGAATTTCAAATTTGATTAATTGGGTATTACCACAGGTATGACTGCAGCAAACATTATTTCCATTTGCCTTTATTACTTAGGCCTACTGTATGATTTGCGCAGAAACATTACAGAAAAAATAACAGAAATAGGGCTTTTTCTGTTTTTTTCATGAATATACTTGTTTCAGTTTTGTTTTGTTAGTAACAGTCATAGCTGTTCAGTGCTGTAGTTTTAATCCAACCACAGAGTTTTCAGACAAGATCTCAACAATTTAACAGAAAACCTGGAAAATTTTTTACGTCATCTATAGTCATTTTACTGGCACTCGAAATCTCCATATATGGATCTAAGGCTGGTTATGAAACTATTCAGTGAACAGGACCAGCTCCCAGGCCATTTGCTGCTGCCATCCATAACATCAGCGGTCTACATGTGCCAACAGTAACAGAGCTCTGACTCTTGAGTTTTAATGATCATAGGCTTGGCCAGAAGCAGGGGAGGTGAGGTCATGCTGTTGCTCTTTAATTCATTCCCAGCATGCTGACCCTACTTTAGGGCTGCAACTAACAATTATTTTCATTATCGATGAATTGACCTATTACTTTCACTATTAATGGATAAATGCCAGGTCATCAAATTGCTTCTTTTGTCCAGCAGACCGTCCAAAACCTAAAGACTCTTCATTTACTGTCATAAATGAAAAAGAAAAGCAGCAGATCATTACTTTTAAGTTCTGGAACCAACACATCTTTGCCATTTGACTTAAAAAAGTGACAGAAACTATGAATCCATTCTTACAATAGTTGGCACCTAACTTTCTGTCCATCTACGTATTGATTAATCCGTTAATCGTTGCTGCTCTACCCCACTTGCTATGAATATAGTTACATTTTGTTAAGATGTACTTAAAAGGGGTGTACCATATCATATTGTTGTTGATGAAGGTTGTCATATTATTATTATTATTCTGATGGTAATGATGATGATAATGATTATTATGATAATAATGATATTATTATTATTATTATTATTATTATTATTATTATTATTATTATTATTATTATCATATTGTTTACAATGTCACTGCTATAGTCTTGAATATGAACATTGCTACCAGCTCCACCGGTGGAGAAATTTATTCAAAAAAGGAGAGCAACTTGGTAGTGTGGAAGTGGTTTGGTTACAAAACATCAGACGTACAACAACTTGGCAGTTATATGTAAGAAGTGCAAGAAGACTGTAAAAGAAAAGAAGGAACTACAACAAAGTTATTTCACCATCAAGCACAAGCTCCTGGTTGAGTACAAGGTGAGATCAGCAGATACTGTGAGTTCTTAATCTAGTCGCCAGATAAATGTTGGCAATGTACATTTCTACCAACCACGGATGTGTTGAAACTTTCTCTTTGGGTTCAATTTTCAAATTTATGTTGTTTCTTGTTGTTTGATTAGCTAAAAACTACTTGGTTAGGGTTGGGGACAGTCTCGTCAAAAATATCCGGTTTGGTTTGAATAAACATAGCTGGAAAATGTCCTGATGACATGTAATGTAGAATTGTTGATATGATACGAATTTTTTTCTGGCAACTGTGCTGGAGTTCTATACTATAAATATTTCCCTGTTTTCAGTCATTTCGTCAAGAATATCATGGTTGCAGAAATACCGTGAAATATCATGATATTATTTTAGGGCCATCTCACCTCCCCAAGTAATTTAAGATTTATTTGTAAGTCAGCATGTTAAGAATAGAACAACCATTTCTGGAATCGCTAAATATCAACGCTCTCTAGTTAAAACATTTGGAAAATGGTCAGATGTTAAAATTGCACACATTTTCACAAAACTTTGTTTATTAGCAGCATACAAAACCAATGTCAGTGGATTAATGGGAAGCTTGGAGTACTTCCCAGTTCATTGAGTCTTGAGTCATCCCTGGTAGCTATAAAATCCCCCTTTTGGATACTGATACTTCCTAATAACATAGTAAGTAAGAGGCTTGACGGTAAAGATGAGAGAACTCGATGATCTAACCACATAAACCAGTGGAGTGCAGTGGTCTGGTGTCAATTAATTGGTCGGATAACTTGAACCCTCTTCTATGGATAGACGTGGTGAGGAATGAAAACATCACTGTTCTTGGCATATTCCCTCAGCCATAATCATTATGTGTGCTTGGCCACTGATGAAAAGGGAGTTTTTGGGTAGCTTGAATATGATTAACACCCAGGTATGGACAGAATATTATTTGGCTGATACAAGCATCTCTGCTTGGAGAGTATTTAACAGCAGCAGAACACTGTGGTGGAATTAGAACAAAAGGGACACTTGTGATTTCTGACCAAACAATATAACATCTAATTTCTCTGTTGCGTGACTGTATTCAAATTATAGGTCTTTTAGAAAAGGAGGAATAAATTATGGAGCCCGTAATTTGACAAGTCTTCACTGTTATTTTCAGTCTGCCATCATGTTGGTATTTGCACTCTCCAAGAGCCACCGTTCAGCTGTTAACAGAGCAGCTGTACGACTGCCTGCTTTAATTTCTAGTGTAGTTGTAAGTGTAAACACCTGGATTTAAACACTCTTCACTGGCACATGCTGAGATAATCATTTGACAACACAGTAATGACGAGTTTAACTATTATTTTGCATATCTTAGCTTTAAGGGAGCTCAAAAACATTAATTCCCACTCATTTGATTCTTGATTATGCTTTAAAATTGAGGTTAAAATTTGAATTTACATCCTCTTCATTATCAGAATCCTGCTTTCACTCCTGGTTAATACTATTGCTGCTTATGGCTCCAAAAAAAAAGGGGGGGGGGTTCATTGCAGGGCTGTATGTGAAGACTGCTTCATGATAATTCTTCATGGTTGATCTTCAAGGAAGCGCAGTGATAATTGAATCGGTTCAGTGGGATCTCGTAGAGGGAATCACCGCATTTGTCATCATCATGTTCAAACGCTAACGTAGAGCTGCGGCTAACCTTGTCAGCCATTTAATTTCACTGGGCTCTCCTCCATCCTCCTTCTCTAGTATCAGGCAGCAGGCAGAAGGAGGAAAGAAAGTGCCTTGTGACCAGAAGGTCACTGGATCTAATCAATGGATCAAGAGGGAAATCCTGTCTCTGGTGAAAGCAGATGATAATGTTTCACCCTCCCCTAACAACTGCTGCTGATGGGCTCTAGAGCAAGGCACTTAAGCTCAAATTATTCCATTGAAGCTGGTCATGTGGAAGACTGGAATGATACTGGGCTAATGCTAGGAGTAAATGTGTGTTAAACAAGCTAATGCTTTTAAACAGAATGGATTCTTATAAAGGCCCTCTGGATGATTAAATAAATATTTGCATTGTAATAATCAGGACTGAAGGACTGATCCTTGGCTATCTGAGGAAGCTCCTTCATCCATTCTGCTGTAGGGTCATTTAGGGGTTGTCATGGTTACCTCAGCAGGAGGAGACTAAGGAGCACCTGCTCCCGCCCCCTTTCATTAAAATCCATGTTATTGATTGGCTGGACTGGCATCTACAGACCCCCCCCATACTTATTCTGCTGGGTTACTAGCGGGAGAACAGGATAGAGCTGGCTTACAATTGCGTCAGCCTGCTGTCACTCATAGACAGCAGCCAATCAAGAAAAACTAACTAGACCAGGGGCCCCTGCTAGTAAACGTGCTCTATGAAAGACAGCTAGCTGCTGCTTTGACTGCTGTATGGATGTGGACAGCCAGTGGAGACACATAATTATCTTGACTTCTGGTGGCAGAGGGACAAAATCTCACTTTGACCGTTAGTGTGTTGGTGGCTCTGGTGGATGTGTCAGTGGAATGGAGGGTAAGTAATGTGGTGTTGCTTCATTTGGTGCTGCTGCTGACGTGCTGCGTGTAGTCAGGAACTCTACGGTAGCTGTGTTTCTGATCTTTTCCCTTGCAAATGGCCTTTGTATTGTGTACAGCAGGTGGCCCTGTACATTTTGTATTGATATTCATGAAGTGGACGGTTTGCTCAGTGCGTGGGCGAGGGCCTGCTGGCTCCGTGTGTGTGTCTGTGTGTGTTTTTCTTGCCTCTTTATGTCTGAGTTGTATATCTGTGTGTGTACTGTATGAGAGAGTGAAAGCAGATATGTGTGTTTACATTGTGGCTTGTTGAGCAGAGCTAGATTAAACCTGGGGAGAGGGAATGTCATTCAGTCTGTGTATTTATTTTCTGTTGATGTCCCGCATGTTTGTTTTCTTTGTTTACTTTTATCCTCTGCGGTTGTGGAAAATAATTAAAAATAAAAGGTTGTTTGACAGATTGTGTCAGCCTTCGCAGCGTCCCGCAGAACATCTTCTTTCCTTATCCATCAGCCAGCAAGTAAAGCAAAAAAAAAAAAAACTGAACAAATCTCTTTTCCCTCCCTGTATCCTTCCCAGTTGCTTTATTAACATAAAGGTACAATGATAATAATGCAAAAGCATTTCAGGGTTCCACCATGCAATTTTTCCTTGTGTTTAATTTAGAATGCATCACAGGCATCGAAAAAATAACAACAAAACAGTGAAAACACAATTGTTTTACAAACGGAAGAGAACAAATCTCTCTCTTTTCTTGACGCAAATTAGACCAAGACAAATGAATAAAATAAATTGAAAGACTGTCACTCTTTTAAGACGAGCCATTTGGGAATATTTTTACAAATTCAGGATACTATTCTGTCTTCTTGAGAATCAAAAACAACATTTGAAAGCAATAGCTTAGCACAATCTCTTTTTGTAAGTGTTTGACTGCCAAGTTTTCATTTCGGTAATGCTCTCATTGAATACTTGGATACTACTTTGTAAGAAGAGTCCAACTTAAAATCAAAGTTTTGAACTGAGACCCAATGCCGCCATTCTCTTCCACATGTGCATCTTGTAATTTAGGCAGCATGCTGTGACTAATTCTTGGATGATTCTCACTTTGTAATGTGGATCAGGTTCTGTATTTATAGGTTTTGATGTTTCGCATTACCTAATACGACTGTAGAATTGATTTTCCTGGTCTGCTGCAGAGATCTTTTTTCTGACATCTCTTTTGTGTTTTTGCACAGCAAGGGGGAAAAGCACCAGTTCGGCTCTACATCAGTTGTTTGGTAGCCCTTCTACTGGCACCCAAAATAGATATCCAGAATTATAAATGAGAGATTTGGAGTTAGTCCTATCTCTCTCCAACTGATACCATCCCTCTCTCCATGCCTGCCTTCCTTCTCATGTAGAAGATACGTTTGGGGAGTATGTGCTGCATTATTATAACAGGCAGATACATACTTACCTCACCAACCCAGAAACAAACACAAATCTACACACAACAGCACAGAATCTCATAAACATAAGAAAAAACACTGTCTATATAACACATACACCCGTTACACACACTGAGACTAACTTACCTGCTACTGCTGCTGTGACAGATGCTGGCTACACTCCGCCATGCTCAAAGGTCAGCAGAGGTAGTTAGACCCAGACAGGCTCTGCTAGCAGCCCCATCAGTCAGGGCCAGCCACATGAGCCAGGCTATGAAGCGCTCCTTAATCGGCTCTGCCAAAAAACATTTCAAGTATGAGCAGCTGAGCTGGAGTGACTTACAACTCAGGTGAGAGTGCAGGTGGCCTGCAGGATCTTCCAACTTTGCGTTATGTTACTGACATGCTGCTTCCCGTGATAACGTTTGAAAATAATGTATTTCCTTAAGCAGTGTCACTATATCAGAACATGTCTGCTTGGAAACAAAAGGTTTTAGAATAATTTTAGAGTCATTTCCAATCAAGAAAACGGACTAACAATATCTCAGTACCACTTTTTATTTCTGGTAATCATCCAGCAGTCATTTGTCCACTTAACATCCACTAGGCTGTGAAGAATCAATTGGCATGCACTTTGCAGCCTAAAAGATGCTCCACAATGGAATAGATCTGAATTTTGTAGCATGACTCAGTTTTACGACACAGCAGCACTCTTTGTAGACTTGGTGATGACATACTGTAGAACACACATTTGAGCGCTATATGTGAGCTGTAAAACTCGCCACCACATCACTGGTTTCAAAGTGATTCAAAAGGAATTCAGTAACTTGCTTGTAGTACAGCTGTTTAAATTAGATGACCAAAGTCCTGTCACTGATGCTGCAGGATTGAGGCTTTTACTCTGACTTGGCTCCAGTAGTTCATTAACATTGATGTTTTTAAGCTTTTTCTGTGGACCTTTGGCTTTATTTTTTCCATCATTGTCTGACACTGTTTTGTCTCTGTTTCAGCACACTGGATTTTAGAATAAAGCACAATTACATGTGTCATGATGTTTGAGGGTGTTCCCATCAAAAATCAACATCAATCAACAGTCTAGAGTTTTAATTCACAGTCTTACAGTTTTAGGACAATGCAGCAGGACATCTAAACATGATAGGGCTCAGCTCAAATCGACTCGACTCACTTTTGGTACTAGGCACTTTTTTCATTTTTGTTTTTTACTGCCGATTGTACCACCTCAATGTAGGCGGGATTCTTAGCTGATTGTCATAGCAAATCTGGGTGAAATTGCCATGACATCTTCAACGTGACACAAACACAGTGGAATAATGGAGGATGTCTTCTGTTTTTTGAAATCCTTTTATCAGCAACCAAACAGAGGAACATCTGAACCTAATCAGTTGACGTAGTTAAGTGACTGCCATTTATTCAAATCTGTGTCAAGTGAATGAAAAACATATGGTTAATGTGCAGGATCTCCATGTCAAGCAAATAATAACTATTCTCTCTGACTAATCAGTGGTCTTCAGTGTGTTTCTCACCGTTTAGTATTGTCTGAGTTAGAATGAAATCTGAAAGTCCGCACTTTGATCATATATTCATTGTATCATATTCAATATGGAGTACAAAACTAATGAAATGTCTTACTGTCCAACTACTTTGTTATTTCACTGTATAGAGGTGGTCAGCAGTCAGTTTTCTGCATTTAACACTTTTGTTCCAACAGTACTCGATACTGGTCTCTATTGGGGATAAATGTTTAAGTAATCTATGTTGCCAAAAGGCAATATATCTGTTGTAGGGTAGTATATGTGTCAGCCTTTTTAGACATATACTCGTAGCAATATTAAAGTGTAAGAGTTTTTCATGCATATATAATGATAAAGACTTCTCATTTGTTCTCTTTTGCAGTTAGAGGACATAGATCTAGCTTGTGTGTGTGACTGTGCATAAATGAGAGTCATTGTATGTTTGAATGTGTGGGTATTCACGTGCGCCTCAGTGTGCGTCTTTTATCATTCCGGTCATGGCAGCAGTCTGCCGACCGTCCCCTCTTCAGTAAAGGTCACATCTCCTGTTGTCTCCGGTGACATTTAGTCTCGAGTCTGTCTGTTAGAATTTGTCCCTTGAAATCATCACGTTATCCCCCCAACATGCTCTCTGGCTGCCTCCTGATATAAACTCAGTGGACTGGTATCAGCCAAAGAGGTCACATGCTTGAATCATGGCCCACCAATGAACATTTGTGAATGAGAAACATCCCATTAAAAAATGTTGGACCAGTTCTGAACGGTTAGTTAAATCAGGTGATAGCAAATTAATTGAATGCAAGTTTGATCTTTGAATGTCAGAGTTGTTTATTAATCAGAAAAGGCCAGCTGCTCAAATGTGAGGATCATCTACTTTTCTGTTTTATATTATTGAAAATTGATTATTTCGGGGAGATTTGTACAAGAAAAGCAATTTAAAGATGACACTCAAGGCTCCTGAAACGTATTTTCCGGCATTTAATGATTAAAATTTTGACTTGGGGCTCAGAAATAAGGATTGCCTGGTTGCCAGGGCTAAGGAAGTAGCTAAGGCGTGAGCCATCTTGCTTCCTTTTTGCCTTAATGAAAAAAAAGTGAAACAAACCAAAAAAAAAAACACATTAAGGTTGAACCCTGTAACTAACAGACACTGACTGCTTTCCAGGACTTGTTGTCTGAAAATGTGTGTCGTCATCCTCATATTTAAATGATAACACATCTCTCCCTTTCCTATAATAGGAGCTTTTCCCTCCAACTTTGAGTGTGGCATTTCAGAAAAAACCATAAACACTTCTCATTTCTGATTTTGTCAGACAGCACGTCTTAAGAACTAGGTCTGACTGAGCATAAAGCGACACGCACTCAATGACAACAGGACACATGGATACACAGACGCTGTTTGAAGCAGTGGGCTTTCAGATAAATCAACCAAGACAACCTGAAGCAAAGCTCTCAACCCCAGTTGCTCAGTTGTAGCTGATGTGGAGAAGGCTTGCCTACGGTTTTACACAGTGCCCCAACACCCCCATCGTTGTTTTGCTTTGTTTAAAAATAAGTCAGATGTTCGATGCTACAATTACAAACTGAAAAGTTTCTACTCGGTACAGCAGCAGCACCAGAGTTGCAGAAGTCACACCTCAATTATCACATCACAAGAGTAAGAAGAGTTGACCGACAAGATGATGGTGGAGGATTTGTTGTCAAAGCGAAAAGCAAAGGGCCTGTTTAGCAAAATTTTGGACATAGACCAAATGCAAATAAGGAATTACTGACAACTCTGATGAGGGAAAAGGAGTTGGTTACATCACTGAGAAGGTGGAGATGTGCAGGCTGTCCCCTGCAGCTCTTCATTAAACATTTAGCTGGCTGCAATCAGTGGGCTGATTTTAAAACACACAAATGCCACATTTGCTGAGAAATATCCTGAGGAAGAGTTCTATGTAGTTTAAGTGTTCAAAAACACATTCCTGAATCTTGATAGCGGTGAGTGTTTTTACTTTTCACTGACTTGATTGATTGTTGCTTCATTCACTGCACACAAGGAGGGAACAGGCACATTCAGTCTCAGTGACCTTGTTATAAACTGTACATGGCACAAGTACAGCAGAATGACTCAGTCTATATATTGTAAAATGTATGACAGGTTTTGGGCAGTAGTTGAGCAAACCATCATGCAAAAAATGGAGAAGCCAGATGTCTTTATGGAATAGTATATTTGTAATTATGCAGTCTCACAGTTACAATCTCAAAGTTCAGTTAAACTCTCCCTAGAAATGAAGTCCCATGAAAGGGGCTCTCTTATCCACGTTGCCATGACACATGAGCACCTTTTTTGGCTTCAAACTAAAAGTTAATCATGTGACGTTGCGGCTTAAAACTTTGGTTTATTTTACTTGATCTCAAAATGGGACTTTAATGTTAGAACTTTACCAGAGGATTATGTAATTAAATTACACAAGGGGGATGAATGATGTCCAGGTTATCCAGTTAGGATTACATTGGCCAAAGGGTAAGGGTTGTAGATATTATAAATCATAGCTAAATTCCTGATGAATCAATTTAAAAAGCGGGACATTTTTAATGAATATACTAATCACTTCATCGCTTGTTTTGGAAATTAAATCTGTGACTTTAAGATTATGCCCATTCTGCTTTATTGTTTTATGTGAATAGACCGTATGTCAATTATGACCAAAAAAAAATTGGCTTGACGAAGATGAGAAAGTCTATCGCCAGCCAGACAGCAGTATCCTCTCATCGGTGCAGGCTGACAGCAGCTGTCGGCCCTGTTTGACCACAGGCCAATCTGAAAGACCCTTTTCTGCTTGGACAAGAGCCTGCACTTCACAGCAATGAATAGCTGGCCAGCTGCACTTAGTTTATGCACGTGAGTGTGTTTCTGTGTGGCTATGAGGCTGGGGTTCATATGAGTGGGTTCTTTGTCCCACCCTCCCTATCTTCAGTGTGACTTCTAGGGAATTAACATGACAACCCAAAACCCCCACCCATATGCAATGATCTGTCAGTCGAGGAGAATCCCAGAACTTTAAGCCAAATGTAGGTCGGGAAGTTTCCCAAAACACTAATCTTGGAGAAGTAGACAAGTCTCCATTACTGCAGTGGCGTCTTCCAACAATATCTGCAGGTTTCGGTCGGCTTCAATGCAAGCTGTCCTAATAAGTGAACGATTTTCTACTTGTACCTTTTCTTTCTGTGATACATTACTTTTGAAAGCAATGTATAGCAAATCGGGGAGAGCCTGTGCAGTTCTCTGTTGCTCCAACACTCATGCCAAATTTCAACTTTGGAAACAACTGAATGGGAGATATACAGGACTTTACTTCATGAAGAGTGCCCCTGCGTGAGACCATACACTGAACAAAGATAGAGCAATTATTATGCATCTGTAGCCACCACGGGTGCAACTTACAATTATTTTCATTATCCATTAACTTGTCAATTATTTTCACTTTAAAATATCAAAAAAAAAAAGAAAAATGCTCATTATTATTACCCGGAGCCCGAAGTGATGCCTTCAGATAGCTCCTTTTGTCCTGCCAGCAGTCCAAAGACTCTTCATTTACTGTAATAAATGACAAATAAAAGCAACAAATCCTTATGTTTAAGATGTCAAAATCAGCAAATGTTCGACATTTTTGCTTGAAAAATGACTTGAATGATTAATCAATTCTCAAGATATTCGGGAACTAAGATTCTTTTGAATCTATTGAAAAATGATTGCAACTCCACTAGCCACCAGCAGGACCACCGGTCAGTAGAATTACTTAAAGGAACTTCTAGTTTCTTTTTCTTTTCTGCCATTCCTGTCAGCTCTGATAATATTTTACTCAATACCTTAACTGCTGACATTTGGGAATGTAGTGACTATGATGGAGAATGGCTAAACATGAGAATGCACAGGTCAACCATTCACGGAATTAGACTTCAATTTTAAACACTTTCACCATGATCTCTAAAAGGCTTATTTAAGAAGCATAAACATTCATGATTTTTTTTGGCCAGGTGTACCGTTCACAAACATCTTCCCTCACACTTCTGAGGGCTCTTTGTTTAGTGTTCTGAGCAGCCATAGATGTTTCGTTTGAGGAGTCGGTTATCAGTTAATCTCTCTAAACAGATCATTGTTTATATGCCGTCCCTGGTACGTCGTCTTATTCACATAAGCCTGTTTTTCTCAAATTTCTATGGCTTCTATCAAAAAGAACCCCTCTTCACCTGTATCCATCTCTACACGGCCAGTATTGAACCATAAAAGCAGGCCTTCAAAATCATAATCCACCAAAGACAGAATTTTTTAGTCAGAAAAATGCTCCAGTGTTGTTGTTGTTTTAAAACTGAAAATAGTCCTCAGATAATGAATAGAAAGGTCACAGCTCCAAATATCATCTACCACTTTTGTAATCAGTGTTTTTTTTCTCTTGTAGAGATGTGTGTGAAATTGAAAACACAAATTGAAAACAGATGGTGGAGGACGACTCTGTGACACTGTTTTGTTGCTTCATCCTGGATAATAATATCACTAGTATTACAGCTAAAACACCTTAGTCACACTCATTCCCTCCAACAGTTCCAGCAATTACTAAATGTTGACCTCATTTAGATCACCAAATAATCTGCTACATAAACTATAAATTCAGTAACTTTTAACACGATTGGAAGAGTAGAAATGTGTTAATTGTGTAGAAACCTGACATTGCTGTCAAAGGATTGAAGACTGATGAGTGATGAAACGTGGCCTGACATTTGTGGTGTAAAGTTTTGGGTTTGTTACGTTAAACCTATGATACTTAGCTGTATTTTTAATAGTACACTCTGACATCTATCACATTTTATTAGAGTATAGTAATAGTGTACAATAGTAGTGAATCTGTAGCCTCTCACTCACTGCAAAAGCCAGCGTTAAAGGCTACAAGTCAAATGCTGGTAAATTGACTGTTTCTAGTAGGACTGCACAGCTGATCAAAATATTATTAAAATTGCAATGTGGCCCAGTGAATTTCCAAATCAAAGAAGCTGCAATCTTTGGATAAAGGTAAAATTGAATGATTGTGATTCACTGTGCATGTTGCCCACAAGTATCAAACTCCCATGTATCCTTTAAATGGGCTGAATTATGTAATATTAGACAGACGACGGGTATTGCACATCCTGCCATGTGACTAATGTGCAAGCCTACATTGTGCTGTCGATCCTGAAATGATATAGTATGCAGTCCTTATCTAGTTGATATTATTCCTCATTAAAAGTTGTGTTTTTAGTAACATTTTGTTAATTTGTTGTCGGTCTCAGTTTAGGCTACCAGTTAAAGTACAACTCCACCAATTTTACACTTAAAAGTTTACAGGTCTTGGGGAGTAATGCTGCGTGTGTGAAAAAGTAGTACAAAGCCTTTTTTGGCTTTGGGGGAGTTGCATGTAATAAAGATAAATTGACTCTGGTAATGTCACACAGTGGCTAAATTGAATTGTGGGTAATGTAGGCTGCCGGTTTTGAAAAGGAAAAAGAATACATGTAGTAAAAAAGGTGATATCTCTGTTTCTGCTGTGCCAGTTTTGAACATTTGTGTTTAAACTTTCCACAATGGGTTCAACAGTATTTTAGGAGTGCAATGCTAGACCACTCGGCTTTTTCAAAACCTACGTTCCCCACAATGCAAGATAGCCACTGATGAAATCACCAGAGGCAATTTATCAGATTACATTCAGCTTCCTCTGGAGCCACAAAAGGCTTTAAACTACTTTCTTCACATATGCCTTAAGCTCAGTTTCCGTTTTCTACCCAGAGTGCATCCTCAGTCTGTAGTAAGGCTTACCCTGGTCCCCTGGTGTTGTGTAATGTCACATCTGAGCAGCAGGGCTCTCTGGGAAATGCCAAAGCCTGCATGTGGATGACGTGTTGAAGCATGAAACGTTTCATGTCTTGAAATCATAAATGTCCTTGAATCCTCTGAGTCTTTTTGATGTTTCTCTTGCAGTCTTAACTAGTCCTCTGTGCAGACATGACCCAGTTTCATACAGACACACAGCATTTGAATCTACAAATATCTTTTCTCATGTATCCTCTGTTGGTGTAGAAGGAGGTTTTTGGTATCTAATTGTAAGCTCTAACCCTTTCTTCTGTTTGTGTCTCCTCTACAGTAAGCATGTTTCTCAACACCTTGACACCCAAGTTTTACGTGGCTCTGACGGGCACTTCCTCCCTCATATCAGGACTCATATTGGTAAGAAACTTACTTAACTTTAAAGTAAAAGTTGATGTTCCCTGACAAAGCTTTGATATCATTTGTTGGAATATGTCTGTGAGCCTCTTGGATAATGACTGCTATACTTAAGCTTCCTGCTGTCATAATCATTGCACGTTGTTCTGGTGCATCAGCTAAATTTAAAAATCACACCTTAAGGTTGGTGACTGTGCACTCAGACTTGACATTCTCATTCATAATGTTAGAAAGAGAAAATTAATTTTCAAAGATGGCTCCCCAGGTGACTTGATGAGCCCAGGATGTAATTTGTTCGGACTATAATCATAGGTTCAGAGGCCACGAGGTGCTGAGGAGAGAGGAAATCTATACTCATTTGGTTCTTCATAAAGGCCCTTTCACACCGCCGACGTATTTTTCGTGCGAATAATTCGCGCGTCAAAATTTTTTTCCGAACCCCGGTTTTCATCACGAGTCCTTTCACACCGACCCGAATGTGTCGCGGCGAAAATGCGACATAATTTTTTTTCGCAGCGAGGTCTATTTTTCTGAGCTTTTGCCCGGCTACTAAACGCATCAACCAATCATGTAGCGTGAAAAGGAGGTACGTCACAACCCCGACGTCACAACACTGTGAGAACAATGGCGGACCTACTAATTACCTGCGTCTCTCATCACCCTGTCTTATTTGAAAAGGGACACAACACTTACAAGGACAACGCATTAAAGGATAATGTGTGGCAAAGCATCGCCGAACATCTTGGCTATCAAGACAGTGAGTTGTTGATAGATGTAGTAGAGTTGGTAACAGGACGGCAGCGGCACAACAATGCCGGTTTTGCTAACGTAAACAAACCGGTGTATACGTGAGGGATAATCAAGGAGTAGGTTATCGACGGGAGGTAAAGAAACACACAATGATAATTTTAATGTCGTCCCTTTTTTATGATTTTAGTTGAGGATGCAAAGAGACTGTGGAAAAACCTGAGGGACACGTATGTGAGGAAAAAGAGACGAGGAGTGGGCAGGCAGGGAAAGCAAAGAAGCAGTGGAAATACATGGATGTTATGTCTTTCCTGGACACATCCACAGCTTTCAGAAGGTAACATTAGCAATGGTGTTTAGTTTACCTGTAGTTAATAGTCAAGCGGGGTGTCTACAGGTAGTTTTTTCAAATAGTCTTTCTCCTATGGTCTGTTAATTAGTACACATTATTTTTTCATTTGTATCATGTGGGTAAATGATGCACTGTACATCATTTGTACATTAAAATTGAGTTGTGTAATTTGGAACTGACTGTGCACTAATGTAGTATGCCCTCTGTCCAAAGCTGTTCTCAACTTGTGTGATAACTAGATTCAACAAATATGCAATGTAGTTTACACTGTTTTGTTTGGTATTATAAGACACTGTCCACCTCGGTAGGCTACATACACACACTTTATAACTATTGAATTGATTATATTCTTCACCGCTTTTGCACAATGCATATTTCAGCCTGATATGCCTCAACATATCAGATAATTAAGCTAAAACACAGCAATGAAAAATAAGTTTTGATTTACTTTCTCTATCAATTGCCGATTTCAAGACATAAGTGAATTTACCTTTTTGTTTACTTGTCTGTTTTGTACACAAAAAAAATAAAAACATGTTTATTCATTTATGTAGTTATCACACAAGGTAATACATAATACAGGTTTGGATGGAGGGTACACAGTCCTCCTTTGGACTTCATTCAGCTGACACAGGACAGGAAGACACTTATCATATATTTGGACAGGGTGCACAGCAATCTGGACCTCCCACAGCAGGATGAGGAGATGGAGGAGACAGGGCAAGAATCAGAGGAGAGTGAGGGAGAGGCTGCTACTGCTGCTTCTGCTGCAAGGGCACCTAAAAGGAGGAGCAAGGATTTGCTGGAAGAATATCTGGAGAGAAAAGAAGAAAGGGAGCAGCAGCGTACTAAAGAGCGTGAGGAAAGAGATGACATTCATCATTTTCTCATGAATCTTGCTCCGGCCATGAGAAGGCTGTCTCTGTCAAAGCAGTCATGGGTGAAAATGAAAATGCAAGAGCTTGTCTTTCAAGCAGAATTTGGATATTCAGAGCCAGAACACTCACAATTCACACAGCTGTGATTGATCACATTACCGTTGTTCCTGATAGTTGTGCATCAAAAATAGTGTTCCTTTCATCTGGTGAAGTAACCTTTTCTCCCTGTATATCTTTCCTTGTCAACACCTGTAAATCCTAGATATGATACTTAATAAGAACGTTATTTTAACAAGACATTGTGTAAATATTAGCCCTGCGATAGACTGGTGACCTGTCCAGGGTGTACCCCGCCTCTCGCCCGAAGTCAGCTGAGATAGGGTCCAGCTTACCCATGACCCTAGTGCAGGATAAGCGGTATAGAAAATGAATGAATGAATTGTGTCAATAAATAATTATTTATTTGCAGCAGTAAGTATTAAGTTAACACAGAATTCATTACACTGAAGTTTAAAATTAACAAGAACAGTTGCACATGGAAATCATTACAAATTATGAATATTTACAACCTAAACAGTAGATTAAATAATATTTACAAGGGTATTCTAGCAACCAGAAAATTCAGCACAGTGGAAAAGTCAAGGGAGTCCACGGTGCACATGGTCATACTGCCACAGGACTTGGCCAGCAGGTGAGGTGAAATACTGGCGGAATGTATCCCGCACCCTCAGTGCTTCAGCTGATGCTCTGTTGCCTCGGAGACTCCTGATGGCACCAAGGCCACTGCCATCCACAGCATCTGAACCGTCATCAACATCAGCGCTCTGGGTTCCATCAGCACCACGGAGGTAGTTTGTGAGGATGCAGGTGGCTTTGATGATGCTGTCTGCAGTGTCAGGAGAGACTTGCAGCCAGCGTTGATGCACTCTCCAACACTGGCTGAGAATGCCAAAGGCATTTTCAACGATGCGCCGGGCTCTGGAGAGGAGGTAATTGAACACCCTGCGATCTTCTGGCAGACATCTCCCAGGATAAGGGCGGAGGAGAAAGGTCTTCATCGGGAAAGCCTCATCTGCTAAAATCACAAATGGCACCTGCCCCAACTCCGGTGCTGAGGGGAGTGGGCATGGTGCTGGTACATTTAAGTTCCCACCTTGAAGGGCCTGCCCCAGACAGGAGTTCGCAAAGATGCCACCGTCACTGTTGCTACCAAATCCTCCCACATCGACAGCCAAAAACCTGTAACTGGCATCCACCAGCGCAAGGAGGACAACAGAGAAGGTACCTTTATAATTGTAGTACTGCGAACCTGAATTTGCTGGTGCCTGTACTATAACATGTTTCCCATCAAGTGCACCAATGCAGTTTGGGAAGTTCCACCTTTCCTGGAACTTCTTGGCCGTGCTCTTCCAGAGCTCCTCATTTGGAACCGGCATGTGGGTTTCCTTCAGTTGTGCCCAGATGACATCACATGTGTCTTTCACAATGCCAGCCACGGTTGACACACCAAGCCGGAAACTGTAGGCTATTGTTGTAAAGGAGTCCCCTGTGCTGAGGAATCTGGGGAGGGTGGGAGAGGAGTAAAATTTGAATGCACATTACTGCATATACATTACTGCATATATATATATATATATATATATATATACAGATATACAGATGATTGACAGACAGGTAAGGATGTGAAAGATGACAGGCTGTAACACCAAAATTTTACACAAGCCAATCAGAATATAGCATATTAATATAATACTGTGGTGACCCACAATAGGGAAGCTAGGAGAGATGTTCACCAGAGCATAGATATAGGGCTAATAGATCCATATACCTTTAAGAGCAAGGGGTTTATGGGATATGCGGTACGGTTGCTTAGTTACCAGAGTTGTTTGTGTCAATTGTTGTGGACCGTAAACTCGACTCACCCCCCTCTCCTGTCTCATCTTTATAATTTACGTCTCCACAATATAATACATATAATGTAATATAATATAATATAATGCTGTGTCTCTCGTAATGTTTTCCACGGAGCTCTGCCCCGTTTGAAAGGAGAAGGAAGCCGGTGTCAAAAAAAAACAAAAAACCCAGGGAAAACCCTGATAATAATATATAATGCAATATAATGTGGCATACACACTATAGTATTTTAGCTAGAGCTTTGTACCTTACCTCAGACACACTGCCAGACGCTGCTCGGGATCGACAGGGTCCCGGTAATTAGTGGTCTGCTTCCTCGGGTGCGGCGCTAGGAGCCCCAGAAGCGTCTCAAATTGTCCCACGGACATCCGAAAATATGTCCGGAACCGGCCATGATAAAGCTTGAGCTCTTGGACAAGGCAATGGAACTCCCCATCTCTTTCCCTGGCTTGTAGGAGTGGATGGACCCAAAATCTCCTCTTTTTTTTGTAGGTGAGGAGGCGGAGGACAAGCCCACCGTCACTTGATGATGTTGCTGAATCCATCATCTTCTGAATGAACGCAGCGCGAAACTTTGGTTTATAATTGTCGCATCTGTCGCTTATTCGCGTGTCAATGGTTTTGATGCGAAATATTCGGCGGCGAATATTTCGCAATTTCGTGACGTTTATTCGTTACGTCCGCGGTGTGAAAGGACCTTAAGATGAGCTACAAAAGAAAAGGCAGCCTTTGGCACTGTCACCTTATATCTTCCAGGCCCATCACACCATGCAACACACTTTCAATGATTTTAGTGCTTTCCAAACTATAGTGAATGTACTTTGGGGTTTATTTTTGAAAAAATTTCCAAATTTCAGTTTCTTAAATGTGAATATTTGCTGGTTTGTTTCCTCCTCTATGACGGCAAACTGAATATCTTTAGGTTTTGGACAAAACAAGACATCATCATCATCTTGGGATTAGGGAAACATTTTTTTTTTACCTTTTTCTGGCATTTTATGGACCAAACAACTTATTTATTAATTGGGAAATATTCGACAGGTAAATCGACAAAGAAATAATCATTAGTTGCACCCCTACTGTGTACTTAGCTGTCCCTGAGCAAGGCACTTATCCCTCAGCTGCTCTAGAGAAGCCAAAATGGGGTAAAAGTGTTACGTTAAAGTGGTATCCCGCATTTCTGAGATGTGGTTTTTGTTGCAAATATCCCTCAATCTACAGCTTGGCAAAGAGTTTCTTGCCGGCTTACGTCAGTTATCAAAAATAAATAGAATCAACAAAGAAGCAATATAATAGAACTGTTGGCGAGGCTATTCCTACTTATGCAGGTATTTTATCTCTCTTTCAAGTTCTTCACAGAGACAGCCAACTGTGCAACAGTGTTTGGTCTGTATTTTAAAATAGCTCCTCTCTTAATTAACTCACTTTCTCTCTCTTCCCCTGCGGACTATCGGCCAATATGTGAGGCTGCTTAGAAAAGCTGTTGCACATGCTCTGAGATGATTAAGAAATGTAGAAGCCAACTGGTTTCATTGAAGCGATACTGGTCTTTTCTCTGTAATTGGAATAGATGTTTACGTACTGATTTGGTAGGTTTCCTCTGAAGGGTTCAAGTTAATCTCCATCAGAATTTGATATCACTTCCTCCCTCAAGCCAAGGCCGAGTGTAAGAGCTTTGTCAGATGGTTGTCTCTACACTTAGTAAAATGCTGTAGCTCTCATTCTCAGTCATTAAAACTCTCACCATAAGTGGCTCTGATATTAGAATATTTTCAAACCCTTATTTTGTCTTTTTTAATATATGTTTTGAGACACATTCTTGTTCAAAGTAACATTTCACCCAGAAATGAAAATTCATTTCACAGAGTCATTATCTACTAAGGGTGTCACAATTCTCCAAATCCATGATTTGGTCAGCACAAACAGCTACGCTATCGTTGGACTTAAAAAGAGGGGGGTATTTCGCAATAACAGTTGACTTTATTCTGGTGCTATAAAATAAAGACTCCAGAGTTCAACTCAAAAACACCACCCTTCAGTGATTTAACAATAAACAACAAAAGATAGAAATTAATTTTGTTTCAAAGTTTGGTGTCTCAAACCAGTCCAGAGTAAACCCTCTTCTCAAGTAAATGAATCGAGGGTCTTTGGCAATGTTATCAGTTTAGTTCAGTTCCAGTTTCCTCTATGAGTGAACCCTCTTCTCATCAATAAATTATATCTGGAACACTCTGAACCAAAGAAAATAAAATGGTCCACACAGCTCATCAGGTATAATTCAAGCCTCTGCAAGCCCTATGATCTCAAATTGATTTGAAAAGACGTTATTATCTGTCAGCCTCAGGGTGAGTAGATAATTACTGAATCTTTCTCTTTTTAGGGGAACTCTCCCTCTAATATTTATAGTCACAGTCTTGTGCTGTTTGCCACTGAACTGATCCACCAGAGCAGCTGGTTGTGGCTTGCTAAAAAGCAATTTGATGGTAATTGTAAAGATATGGAGAGTATCTTTTTATGTGTTTGTGAAGCTCCACAGATTTCAACATCACATATAGTTGAAGGGTGACAGGGCAGATGTTGTGTTTGAAAGTAGTGTGTACAACTTGGTTTGTCAAATGCATAAAGGAGAGTGATGCACAAAGCAAGTACAGGGGTAAGGGATGAAGGTAAATGGCATGCACTTACTGTATACAGCACACTAAAGCAGTACTGATGACAGTGCAGCTGCCATGCAAGGTGCTGCCCTGCTCATCAGGAGCTGCCTGGGGTCCAGAGTCCCACTCAGAGACACTTTAACATGCAGATTAATGGACGACCATCTCTCCTCATCTCAGACATGTGTCATCATGATCCAACTAAACTGCAGGTTTTACTGATTCGTTCCTCTTCTGTAGCTGAGGGTGGTAATTGGAAAAATTCAGGAGAAGCACACTCCTGGGCCTTTGTGGCACAAGGCTGAGACCCACTGATGCAGACAGTGTTAATCACCGGAATAGCTTAGTCCACATTCTGATTAAAATGGAAAGCAGATGGGGAATAGTGAAGCACAACTAAGTTCTTTAGCTGACAAAGTATTTTTCTCAGTTATGTGCTGGCCAGTAATTGTCTTTATATGAACATCCTGTTAGCTGGTAAACATTGACAGTGGCTGGAACTTTTAGGTCTACTACCACAGTGTTTACTGGACTTGCACTACTTTTGCAAAGACTGAGATAAAATGCTGGTTTAAGATTAGAGCTGACCCAAATATTGGTCTTGGCCCATCACAGATTGATTGGTATCAGCATATATGTTGTTATGATATGAAAACGTGACTTGAAAACCTTTTTTTTCTTTTCAAAACATAATGCAGAAAACTGCTTTTGGTGATTTATGATTATTAAGTTTCCCTGTAAGGTTTATTGTTTTGGATTATAACGTCTACTGTTAAACCATGTGTGTGTGTTTGTTAACCACATTTGAAGGGTAATTGCAAAAAATGTGCGTACAGTTTATATTTTGTATTTTAAAGAATTTCAGCTGAAATATCCATATTCACTTTTTTTACTCCCTAATATTGGTATCGTCATTGGCCCCGAAAAACCAGTATCAGTCAAGAGAAACATTAAATATGATTTTTTTAAAGTTATTAGCTTAACTCAAACAACCCTTTCTGTGGCCTTCATGGAATAAGTGTCATATTAACTTAAAAAATATTTTTCTGTCTCTGTCTCTCTCTTTTAGATATTTGAGTGGTGGTATTTCAGGAAATATGGGACCTCCTTCATAGAGCAGGTGTCTGTGAGCCACCTGCGCCCCCTGCTGGGCGGTGTGGACAGCAGCTCCCCCAGCAACTCCAACACCAGTAATGGGGAGGCCGATTCCAATCGACAAAGTGTGTCCGGTAAGAGTCGATGGATGGAATATCCAGCATAGACAAAAGAGCACCTTATAGTGCTCTGTGACGCATCAGTGCAAAATACAAGGCAGCCCCTGATTTTGAAAGCAGCATCCTGGCAGCAGATCAGAACCACAGCTCTGTTTTGTTGTTAGACATCATGGTCAAGATTTCCAATCACTCTCACAAGAGTAAATATTAGTAAAAACATGTAAAAATAGCGTCAGTGTACAGGAGGTTAGGGGCCAATTGATTGTAAAGTTTGTCTCTATAAGATCAAGAAAATGCTGATGGAGGTTTGCACTAGGTTATAACTTTTATAGTTCTCTCAAATCAGTCAACAAAAATGAGAGCAACACAAACACAAGAACAACATGAACAGAAAAATTGATCCCTTAAATGTTAATGTTCATCATGTGTCTTGTGATGGTCATCATCATCACCACCACCATCTATTTATTTAACTGCTGCAAAGGGCTGACTCTGAGTCCCTGCTCACTTCAGCTTTTCCACTCTAGATCTCATTTCTTTGCAGGCCACTGTTGCAGTAATACAGAGCCCTTCAGTTTGGTTCTGCTATGATAACCTCAAAAAGGAGAATTAAGCAGGCAAGATGTTGTAAAATGTCAAAGCAATTTTTCTGCTGTACTGATGAAAAAAATCCCACTGGTCTGCTGAATGCAAGGAAAGCATTGATTTTAATGTGGAGTTTTGGGAGAGGCTTCCACACTTTTTACAGATCTGCTAACAAAATACTTTTAGGACTGCAGTAAACTAGGACTATTAAAACTGAAATGCAACACAGAGACATCACTGCATTGATAATGTCATCCTGTGACACTTCGTGGAGTTGGTACATTGACACTTAATTAGAGACTTTTTATCTGAGATCATAGGTTTATTTGAGATGCTGCATCAAGATGAGTTTTATGTTAATGTGTAACTTCCAGCTGTGAATCAGAAAACACATCTTTCACTTGCTACAGGATTTGTCTCTTGATGACACTTCCATCTCCTGGCTGCTTTATGCTTTTATGCTTGCAGCCTTTTTGCTGCATAGTAGGTGTATATATTCCTGCATATGCAGTATTGATACATGGTTATATGCAGCCTGTACAATAACTTAATTGCATAACTTTTTTAAATGATTTACTGATTTACAAATTTACCGGGTTGATCGGATTAAAATTAATTGGTAACTAATTCTATAATCGATTAATTGTTTTGGTCAAGTTTTTCAAGCAAACGTGTCAAATATTTGCTGCTTCCAGTTTCTCAAATGTGAGGATTTGCTGCTTTTCTTTGCCATTTATGAAGACTCATTTATGAATAAGGAGTCTTTGGGTTTCTGCCAGTTAGTTGGATAAAAGACATCATTTTAGGCTCTGTGAAATTGTGATAAACATTTTTCACAATTTGTGACATTTATAGACTAATCAATTAAAGGTGCAAGAATTGGCCACCTGTGGAATTCAAACTACCAACACATAGGGGCAGCATATCTCTAGAATAACTGCTAACTGCTGCTGAGCATATTGACTGAACTCCATGACTGTAGCTACTGTTAGCTTGTTGGCTCAGTTAGCAATGCAGCTAGCCAGGCTACTAGGTGAGTTTCGCCGCTCACACCACACAGGAAGCACAGGATGTTAAGACCGCTGGAAGCAAGATTTTTTTTAGGCCTGGGGTTAGCTGCTTAGCGTGCTAACTTAAGTGGATATCTCTATAACACAATACATGGTTATATCTTCACAATTTGTTGATCATTTGAATTCATTTCAATTATATTCTTACATGTTGCACCTTTAATCAGGAAAATAGTCAACAGACTAATTGATTATATTTAGTGGCAGCCCTAACTGTGTGATAACTACTATGTTTTGGTATTTGATGCCATTTTCATCACCAAAACAAGAGATAAAAGACAAGTACAATCAAGAACAGAAAAATAGCAAAACAGGATACACGTTCTGTCTTTCTGTTTTAAGAAGAGATTTTCTACACACTCAGTGCCATACCTGGCATGGTGAGTTACACAGTGACTCAAACCTCCAGCCCTGACGGTGCACTTGTTGAACTACAGTCAAAGAAATTCAAGTATCTTCAGCAACATCCTCCACAGTCGCTCTGTGAGCTCCGCTTAGTGGCTTCTTGGCTTCTGTTCTCCATCAGTGAGGCTTTGATCATGGTTAATCCTTTGAATGTGTATTCGCTTCCCCATGGAAATTCATTCATTTCAAATGAGGAAATGTCTTAGTTCTGAATAATTCTTTTGGTTCCAATGTGGATGATAAAAGAAAACATTTATTCTACATATGCATCCATAATTTAGCACACATTAAATGACTCCGCCTGCTCATGTCTAACCTCAACTGATCAGTATCATATCCACAAGTTGGTTCAGAAGGATCCTGTTGTTGAAGCCTTCGTGGAGGCATGATGCAGCCTGATTTTGTTTTCAGTCAAACAACTTTGACTTAAGTAGGATTATGTCAGCTATTAAATCAACAAGGCATGATTGAGAGAAGAAAGGCAGTCTAATTATTTGGACTGTGCTAATCCTCAGTTTTCTGGCTAATAATCTACTCTGTGTAAATCCCTCCATTGAAATCAGAGTTGCAGGGTGTAACATATTATTTGTCTTTGTTACAACAGAAGTCACTTGATTGAAAAGTCTGGGTCTGCACTTGAAATAAAAAAAATGTAGTACAGCATGAATTCAATAGGTGTGTGTCAGCTACTGTTTTTATATCATGTAAAATTAATATTTATGGGATTTCGGACTGTTGGTCAACCAAAACAAGCAATACAGAGATGTCGCCTTCAGCTCTACATGGACTCTTTAAATTATTTTGTGTCATTTTATAGATTAAACATTTAACAAAGTGATACAAAAATTATGAAAACGAAAATTAACAGATTAAAAAAAGAAATTGATATTCTGACCTGTAGCACCTAGTATGAGTCAAGCTCCAAAAATCTTGCATCCACAGTGCGTCTGGATTGCATCCTCCTTCCTGGTTCAGGTTGTAAAAACTCAAGTAATAACACAAGTTTTCTGTTAGAAATATCCCCCAAATCAAAGCTGGTAACCATGAGTTTTGCGTCTCATGATGAATGAACTGATTTGATTTGTGTAATTGCCAGAATTTTCCTGTCTGTTATGAAACTTAGCACGGGTCCAAAAGTATTTTTGGAATCAACATTTCATAACTCCATATTGTAAAATCCTACATTCATCTGTTCAGTGCTCTTAGCCAAAACAAAGGCTCTCGACTGTTTTCTGGGAGTTTCTGCAGAAGCATGTTTGGCCACTGGGGAGTTTGAAGGCCTTTTCCCTGTCAAATGTGCTCTCAGACAGGTCGATGTGCCAGTCATGGAGCTGCAGGGTGGATGGCAGAATGCACAGTCGAGCCCTTTGAAGTGTGCAGAGGAGGCTCAGTGTCGACTTTACCCTTGACACTCATCATCAGTGTTGTTCTCTTTCTGTCTCCCTCCTGCAGAATGTAAAGTATGGAGAAATCCGCTGAATTTATTTCGTGGAGCCGAATATAATCGGTGAGTGACGGCAGCTACCTGCGTCAGTCTAGGGCTTCAGGAACACAGGAGCCTCCACTGTCTTCCTTTTCTTCCTCTCTCTGATCTGCATGTCTTCTCTTTTGTTTGTTTTCCTCATCAGTGTCAAGTTCACTCTTCTGCCCTTTTTCTTATTTGTATTTATTGGACTATTTCTTTTTCTCTCTTCACTTTCTTTCACCTCACATTCTGTCATCTGTTTGGCATTTCCCCCCCAGTTAGTTCATTTATTTTCTCTCTTCTTTCTCCTTTTTCCCCCTCATGTTTCATTTATTTCTTTCCTCTGACCCTCCAGTCTTTAATTCCTCTCTGAGATTTCTTTTTCTTGTCTCCACTTTGATTTCCTCTCATCAATTTCTATTCTCCGTCACTCCTCCTTTATTCTCTCTTTGATGTGTATGCCTGCTGTTTCTTACATTGAGTCATCCTCCACTTCTGCATTTCTCGTGTTCTAATTGTCCTGTCGTTTTCTCTACCTATCAACCTGCATGCTGAGCTCTGGCTCCTAACTTTAGCCAATCTGAGTCAAGTACAATTCCCATGAAGTCAGTGCAGCTCATGACTCATTTACAGTTATCTGAACAACATCCCGCATCTTACTAGTATCTCATTCCCTCTTTTCTCTTTAACTTTTGCCTTTCATTGTGATACTTGGATTCTTTACATCATCCTGTGTTTGAACACTTAGTCAGTTTCTAATTACGAATGTGTCTCTATGCTGGTGTTCAGGTATACGTGGGTAACAGGTCGTGAGCCGCTGACATACTACGATATGAACCTGTCAGCACAAGATCATCAAACCTTCTTTACCTGCGACTCAGACCACCTCCGGCCTGCAGACGCAAGTAAGCAAACGCACGCTCATGCATATACAGTACATGCATCTTGATGTATGTGCACAGGTGGTAATGTGACTCCTCGGAGTTCTTACATTTGTTTGTTTGTTTGTGTTTGTTTGGTGGCAGTTATGCAGAAGGCATGGAGAGAGAGGAATCCACAGGCTCGCATCTCTGCAGCACATGAAGCTCTGGAGCTCGAAGAGTGAGTCCACTTCCTCTCTATCTTCCTCTCTTTGATCCCATTCACACCTGGTATTAAAGTTTGATCTGTATGAGGACATGCTACCCTGATAAGGAAATACTAAACTAAATGTTAAAGTTGCAGTCTACACGTTTTCTGCTTTAATGTTTTCATTATGAAGTAAATGTTGATTACTCAGTCTAATGACACCATCTGCGCTTACATCGGTTCCCTGTATACCTGCTTTCACTGAGCTCATTTGTCTGCCACTGGGCACCAAATCTCCCGAGAAAATGAAGGCTGACTGGTGATGTCAGGCTGGCAGCTTGGCACCATATCCGTCGGCATTCATGTATCCATTATAACCTAAATGAATGATTAAACTCATTTTTTTTTTCTGTGTTTTGGGAGTTGGTGCTCTGAGGAAAACAGAAATGATCCAGCTGTCTTTGCAACAGCGGCACCAACAGTAATACCATTTTAAAATACTGGCATTTACATACTTTAATGCAAGGTATAAATGCGTCATTATCTGACGTGTCTGACCAAATCTGGAGGTAGTCTGAATCAGATTGTGTTTGGGATCTTACCTGGGTGTAAATGCAGTCAGTACAACATGTTGGCATTTGTACACAACATGCATTGATGCAGATATTTGTGTATAGCTCACCTAAAATATAGGTTGTCCAAATTTAGAGAGCAACAAGCAAAAACGCAGAAAGAGACACACCTCTAGTTACGGATTATACATCTATTCCGTGCCAGGGAGGCACCAAATAATGCATTATTCAACAGAACTGCATAAAGAATGAAAGCAAAAGAGGTGGGAAATGAATGATATACAGTAGGAAATAGGTGTGAGTGGCACCCCTGTAGCTCACCTCATTGAACGTGTGCCCCATGCACATAAAGTCCTTAGTAGCAGCCCAGATGCAACCAACCTGCGGCGCTTAACTGCGTGTTATTCCGTCTCTTTCTCCCCCATTTCCTTTCAGATAAAGGCAACAAGAAGCCCAAAAATGATAAAAGAAAAAGAAAAAAAACCTTTTTACAATATTTTTTATACAAAGAAAGGGATTACTAACCTATTATATTTGCCAAATTTACAAGAGGGGACATTGATTTTTTTTTTTAAGGAAGTCCGGGGCTGATTTGCAGCCACCTCAAATTACGCAGGAGAACACAAAAATAGATTGTTTTTATCAGGATAGTGCATATATATACAGAATTAATTTTAAAACCAGACGTAAATGGGATGCGATATGACTGTTTTACAACTGTCTGCTTCGAGATAAGCAGTGTGAATTAAAGTACGGAAATATAAATGCGTCTGTCAAATCTTCTGTGCTAATAACGGTGATTATTAATCATGTTGATATGCAGTAAAACAATCAGGCAGTCCTTGGAGTATATGACATGTAAAATTGGAAATTCAGAAATAATGTTCTTGTCACAATGATTGAAAATGCTCCATAAATATTTAATTTTCCTGTTATAAACTTTTATTCATCCAGAAAACACAGATTGATTTTTGTCCTCATTTTTCACCTGTGACCTGCTTTATATTCATGAAGTTCAGTATATTCATTTATCACTGACCAGCAAAGGGAGAAATGTGTTTAAATTGGAACTTGTTCAAGGGCACCACAACGGCAGGTTTTTTGCCAACTTAACCCATTTTTACTCAGCCAGATTTTCTCTGCTGATTGTCCCAAACCAGGTCGTCTTTAGGTCACACAAGCCGTCATGATAATTGGTCAAACTGGTGCCTCACTGGTACACATTTGCTGGGATTTTGACAAAACATGGAGGGAAGGTACATCACTCATTGGCAATCTGATCTAATATTAAAGACACAGTGAAATGGCTTATAATTTCCTTTCTGTTTTTTGTTTTGTTTGCGACCCTTTAAAATTGAGTAATGTCTTCCCCTGACTGCTCTTCACGGTCTTTGACCTTAATTTTGATGTGAGCAGTTTAATCAAAGAAGGCTCTTCTTCTAAGATTCTTTGATTCAAGGGATTTTTCATGGTCTGGAGAGGCAAAAGTATCCAGTATTTTACCAGTAAGAAGCAAAAACTGACTGGAAAGTTAGTTACAAATTATATTTTACTCTTCTTATCTCTTATTTGGGAAGATCTCACATGATTGCATTTGCACTTTCTACGACCTGTTTTCAAATCTTTATTTAAAACTATAAAATTCAAGCAAAATTAAGTCACAGCCTTGATTTTATTCCTAAATCCCAAATAGAGCTGCAACTAACAATCATTTTTGATTATGTTTTGCAATTAATCAGTCAGTTGTTTAGTCTATAAAATGTCAGAAAATAGTGGAAAAAGTCGATCATTGTTTCTCCAAAGCCCGAGATGACGTTCTCAAATGTATTGTTTTGTCAACAATCCAAAGATATTCAGTTTACTGTCATAAAGGAGGAAAGAAACGCTGGAAGCTGGAATAATATAACAATAATAAACACTGTTTCTTTTGGGTCAGTAGTAGATTTCAGTGCGGTACGAATTGAAAAATTAGAAACCAATTTATGCTGGTGGGAGTGATGATGAATCGCATCACAGAGTGGTCCTCTGGGTATCTGCGTCATTCATAGGGGAAGACAACATGTTTTCATGGCAGTGTATGGTTATTTTTAGGAGCGTGTGTGACTGTAAAGGCAGTGAAGAGGAACTGTGGCTGCGTTGCATGTCGCTCTCAGCTCTTATCAGGCCTTGACAGCAGATTGACTCAGATGACTTCTTTGATCAGTGATCTGTCAGATCCTGCTTTTAAAAACATGAGGCGTAAAAGCTGTTTATAGCACCGAGACACCACACTGTTTAGACAAACAAGGCACACTGTATATTAAGTTGGTAAAAATAATGAATGAGTCCATACGACGATACGTTAGTTTGTAATTTCCTTACTAACAGATCCTACTACTCTCCTCTCATCTCCTCCTGTAGTTGTGCAACAGCATATATTCTGCTGGCAGAGGAAGAAGCTACAACCATCATGGAGGCTGAACGTTTGTTTAAACAGGCGCTAAAAGCTGGAGAGGGCTGCTATCGCCGCAGCCAACAGCTCCAACATCACGGTACACAATATGAAGCCCAGCACAGTGAGTATAATCCACTCAGGATCAATTTAGAAATACATAGCAATTAGAGATATTAAGGGTTACAGGTAAAACTGAAACGTTTGTGTTACATTATATGTTTGCATTTCTCCACCAGGAAGAGACACCAACGTATTGGTGTACATAAAGAGAAGACTGGCCATGTGCTCCAGAAAGCTTGGCCGAACACGAGAAGCAGTTAAAATGATGAGAGATGTAAGTACACAGCCTGCCAGTAGACACACACACCCACACACACATGCACACACAAAGACATACACACAGAGGACTGAAAGGAAGTTGTTCTTTGATTTCTGAAGTTTCAAAGGCTTCAGTTTAATCATCAGGGTCAGAAAAAACTCACAAAGCAACATGAAAGTTTTCATTTTCAACATTCAATTAGATTTCAAGGTTGAAAGTCTTAACTGCATAGTGATTAACCCCAAAGCTCTTGTCTGCTGACATGTGTGCATGTGTCGCCCCCTGTCCGGTATTACATGTAACAACAGTTGTGTGTTTTCCAGTTAATGAAGGAGTTCCCTCTCCTCAGTATGTTCAACATCCACGAGAACCTGCTGGAGTCGCTACTAGAGCTCCAGAACTACGCCGACGTCCAGGCCGTTTTGGCCAAATATGACGGTGAGACACACACACACACACACACACACACACACAGTTTAAATATTGATATCATCATACACAACCACATCCAAAGCTGTTTCTACCAGAGCCTCCTCTCACTGCCAATGATTGCAGGGACAGTACTTGTATGATTACAGAGTGGTACTTTGCAATTACTTATTGGGTGTGCTTAAGACTGACATGACACCTGTCTTTTTGAATGGTTATAGCTGTTGACTTAAGCTAATATTAACCAATACATGCTGCACTGCTTTGTTGCATGCGGACTTGTACCTGTATACCAAATGCTGTTATTCAAAATGATTTTTAGCACAGATTGCCATAAAACCAACCTACATGTGGATATACACCATAGATCCTTCGAGATGTATTGTATACAGCAGGTGTCATTGTACACAAACAGTAACTTGATCTTTTTATTCATTTATCTTAGATCTGTGTCAAGTTTACAGGTAACATCAGTGAAAAAAGCCAATTCACACCTAACTGTTAGACAAGTACAAAATAAGACTTGATAACAAAACAACCCCAAAGCTTTGAAACCCAAACTCATCATCTTCACTCACAAACCTCTCCAGGCAGCTGCAGGGTTATTAAACTCAGCCCCCCACCCCCTTCCAACTATCACCTGTAATCCCAAACTTTTTCTATGTTCACTAAACACCCCCTCCCCTCTCTCTGCTTTGTGTCTCCTCCACAGATATTAGCTTACCCAAATCTGCAACAATATGCTACACAGCAGCTTTGCTCAAAGCGAGGGCGGTATCGGACAAGTGAGTATCTCTTTTCTTCGGTTACAAAGCTCATACGGGCCGGGGGCTCCACATACCTGCTCTGCTATTTAAGAGGTTAAAATAGAGCTAAAAAACAGCCCCGGGACCTGGATAGTGTGAGCCAGAGAATAGGACTGAACCGTGGTGTAGTAACCGTGGGTTAGCAGTGATTGTGCTCTTTGGTACAGAGCTGCCTTCAGGGTTGATCAGTATTGTGAGACGTGAGTGTTTCTGTCTCGCCAGAGGTACAGGGTTATTACTGTAAAACATATACAGTCATACTGATGGTGCACAGATAAAAACAAAGAGAGAGACAGTTTTTTATTCCTATATGCCAATTTACTATACGTGCAACCCTGATTCCAGTAAAGCTGGGACACTGTGTAAAACATAAATAAAACAGAATGTGTTTATTTGCTAATCCTTTCTGACATATACTCAACTGAAAACACTACAAAGAAAATATATTTAATGCACTGCATCAATCTCCTTGACTTGGTTTTAAAGCCCTTCTATAAATCCCTTTTCTGTTCATTAAATCCACAGAGTGCCGCAGGAATACGTTTTAAACCTGATGATAAGTTAACATTTTTCTTCTGGTTAACTCGTCTAGAATTTTGGGTAAATAGCTGAAATAAGGTCTTTGGTTACCACAAGCTTTAGAGATTTTAAGGTTTCGTTCTACGACATAAAATTTCATCACTTAATATTCCATGTTTGTTAATTAAAAAGCGTGTATGTGTCTTTAGAAAGGCGGGTGCCAAAACTCTAAATGAGACAGAGAGACTCATCTACTCACTAGTCCATCTTTACAGGCCGACTATTCTCGCTCTAACATTTCTAACTTGTAGATTGATCATATTTGATACAAATGTGTATATTGTAGTGTAGTAGGAAATGTAGCGATAGTAACGTTGAGGTCATCTAACCACGAAGTACATCGTTTATAGCCTAACGTTAGCTTTTTACTTATGGCAGTTTAATTTACACTTCAGAAATCATGAAAGTGGTGTTCATCTGTGAGGATTATCCTGCTGAACAAAACATGTTAGTGTCATAAACTTGGGTTTGCCATGGAGGTTATTTTCTACAATAATCCAAAATCCAATTGAAAAATTCAACTAGCTTTTAGTTGAGGGTCACAGGACGGTGCTAACTACTCATCCCTGCAGCACTCTATTATCTTACACAAAAAATACACCCTAAAGCAAACAAAAACATCACACTGTTGGTGATGTACTGGAGTCTTCTCCTGCTCTTTCCCTCACATGCATGTTAATCTAAGTGCGCTCAAGTGTTCCCTCGCTTGATCTTTTTCTTCTACATGTGAGGGATTTATGTGATGTTCTTACACAGAGCAGCTAGTTAGTGACATGAGAGCGGCCTGGATTTCAACGTCTTTATTCAGCATCGTGGGAGTCATTTTCATTTCAAAAACACTTTGATCATATAGTGATGTGCAATCCCAAGTCATAATGCTGACATGTGTATGTGTGTGTGTGTAGATTCTCTCCAGAGGCAGCCTCCAGGCGAGGGCTGAGCACAGCAGAGATGAACGCAGTAGAAGCCATCCACAGAGCGGTGGAGTTCAACCCTCACGTCCCCAAAGTGAGACTCCGTACCTGTAATACTACACACCTGCTGTGATCCCATGCTAACCATGTAACACAGCTACCAGCCAGTGAAAGTGTTGAACTGTAAACATGAAACATGAATTTTTCCTGTCGACACAGATCTGTTTTTGTTTCTGGTAGAGTCAGAGTGGATTTTCAAGAGGAATAATGAAATCAATATTTTAGAGTTTCCACACTCAGCTATACTTTATTTATTATTAATGTCACATTCAGCTGGAACGCCATCACTTAATCCTGCTCATCGTCCGTCTTTGTTCCCTCTCTTCTCCTCCTCAGTATCTGCTGGAGATGAAGAGTCTGATTCTTCCTCCAGAACACATCCTGAAGAGAGGCGACAGCGAGGCTATCGCCTACGCCTTCTTCCACCTGCAGCACTGGAAAAGGGTAGAGGGGGCGCTCAACCTGCTGCACTGCACCTGGGAGGGCAGTGAGTACACACACAACGCTGCACTTACATCTCATAGGTTTCATTCCAAACAGAAATAATATGAACTGACTGTAATCAGCTGTCTGTTGAAACCTGGACTTTGTGTTTGCAGCGTTCAGAATGATCCCATATCCTCTGGAGAAGGGTCACCTCTTCTATCCCTACCCCATCTGCACAGAGACGGCCGACAGAGAGCTGCTACCCAGTAAGAGCCGCCCTGACACACACATACACACACACAGTTTTTACAGTCCAGGGCAATAAATATTATCTCAGTTTATCAGTTAAGAAAGTAACTAAAGATGCTCTAAAATACTGCTGCTATTCATTTAAGATCAGTGGGTGTAGTTTTGTTTTGTTTTGTAACAACGCAAAGAAAAACTTTAGTACGAAACCATAATATGTATATATTTGAAGACTTTCACAAAAAACTGAAACTGACAGATTTTCTTTAATGCTTTTAGTCTCAAGTAATTTCTGTTGGTCGGAGAAAAAGAGAAGAATTCAGCTAAGTTTGTGTTCGAAAACAAAGCTAAATTCAGCTCATTTCATGGGAATAACTGTTAAGATTTTAGTCTTAATAATTAAACCCTGTGCGTGTTGTTCAAACTAGTAATTATAATATTTCTAGTAGTTGCAGCAGCATCAAAGTGTGATAATTTGTCCATATTGATGAGGATGATGTAAATGTGGTCTTTTCATTAAGAATAATTATGCCAATCTTAATGATGGCTGGCACAGAAACTGAGTGGTTAAATTTGACATTAATAATTATCATGATGAGACAAATTCCTCAACAGAGCACTGAGCTCTGGTGTGAGTGTGTGTCGTCCTGCTGTCTGCTCAGCAGCTCGTCTGTCTTCACACTCAAACCTTCACTTGATTAAGTTGGCTTCCAGCCACCGGCGGCAGCCCACTGTGCTGTGGTTGTATGTGTCGCTGGGTGGATTTATGTATAACATCACATTGCTGTTTTTCACCAAAACCTTCAATCTATAAATGAATATTCATATTTTTTTCACAGACACTCAACAGCCCAACTCTATACAAGGATAGCTGCTCCTGTCATGTGCAGTTGTCCTCTGATACAGGAGCAGTGTGGTCCACATGTGTTTGGACTGTATAGAGCTGTATGTCAGCAGTAACCTGAGCAGACATGTCTGCTGTTGGCACACGACCACGCTGCTGCCTTCAGAATCTTCCTTTAAGCACAACAGACGAAGAGTTTGATATATTTTACCCTGAGACAGCTGACAGATGCTTCAGGCATCTATATTCAACACGTGCAGTTAAACATTAGAGCTCCTTTTTTTAACATAGTTGATATTTAATCTCATTCCCGAGTTGTCAACTACTGATGCTTCGGGATTGTTGGTCCGGTCGACCGCCATCCCAAAGCATCAATTGTGGGGATTTGGGCTTTTTTGACTGCCTAAGGGCCTGTGTCCACATAGCGTTTTTTTCATTTGTTCCCAAAGGGGCAGTGTCCAGCATCTTTTTTATGAGCACTCCGCCTGTTGCAACGCCAAAATGCCTTACTTTCCTGATGAAAAGAAAAGGTTTCTTACTCTGTTCCACACACAGAAATGTTTTATTTTTTATCATGGAAATTTTTTCTTTTTGTGGAAAAAAGGAAAACAATTCTTGACTTTTATAGAAACATCCCAACTTATGCTTTGAAAGTAGCAATAAGGAGAAAAAAATAAATAAATAAATACTGTTTCACACATTTTTAGAAAACAAAAATTCCCACTCTGTAAAAAAATCCTTAGATAATGAACTAAGCTGCAGTCAAAAAAACAAAGTCTATTTCGTGATGAATGTCGTAAAAATTTTGCTCTAAAGTAACATTATGTTTGTGTGTGTGTGTGTGTGTGTGTGTGTGTGTGTGTGTGTGTGTGTGTGTGTGTGTGTGTGTGTGTGTGTGTGTGTGTGTGTGTGTTTGTCTGTCCCACGTGGAAGCAGTGTTTCACGAGGTGTCAGTCTACCCTAAGAAGGAGCTGCCCTTCTTCATCCTCTTCACAGCCGGTCTCTGCTCCTTCACCGCCATGCTGGCTCTGCTCACACACCAGTTCCCCGAGCTCATGGGAGTGTTTGCTAAAGCTGTGAGTACACACTGCACACGCACATGCAGCCACACCTGTTTGATGCAGCAAAAATCGATCATGGCAAGAAATCTGACCTTTTCTCCGGCACAAACTTTTCTCTTACTCAACAGTTTGTTTGATGACGAGGGATCTTAAAAGTTAATGGCTTGATTTCCATAAAATCCGCAGGGTTGAATATTTCCAGTGACCCTCAGACCTTACTTTGTGTGCCACCCTCTGGTCACAATGTCTGTTTTGCACACAGTATCATAACCTAACAAGCAGATCGCTCCAAACCTGCTCCACAGTGGTCAAACTAATTTGATTTGAATGATTCTGTGACCTTTTCTTCTACCACCACCACATCCAGAATAAACGTGTCAGAGCTCTACGACCACAAATTCATCAGCTTGTTCCACTGAATAATCATACTTTTACTTTTTTCTTAAATAATCCTAATTTTGTTTAATTTGCTGTTTCACTTGTTTGAAGATTGTTGGCTAAAGGTTAATTAATGCTCCCTTTATGTATGAAAACAGACAAGTCCGTTTCAAATGATATAACCGTCACTGCCCACATACTTCCATGCGCTTCACGTTGACATGGATGTTTAGCAATACAACCGCTAGAGGACGCCGCTTAGAGTCAAATCATTCTTGCACAGACCTCCACTTTTCCTTCACTACCATCCAATCTCCTTCCAGCTGTTCTGTAGAAACTGCCTCTGTGCTTGGGCGATGAAACATATTCATACAGATGTTTAAAACTTCTCGCATAACCTCTCCTGAAAAAGTTCCGCCATTTTTAAAACAACATCTTCCTTTCCAGTAGTCGTGTCTCAATAGTCTTGAACTATTGGCTACACTGCAACGCTGCCCCCTATGGCTACCAGGGGTACTGCTCCATTGGTCTGTATCCGTAAGCTCGCAGAAAACGTGCAAAAATATGGACAAAATGAACGCTTAAGTACGGACAGAAGGCTCCGTCCTTATCCATATGCTAATCTAATGTTGAGCATACATGAGCCTTACATCAACCACTAGATAAGTGCAGTTGATGTGTTTGAGGTTGTTGAGCGGGAATATTTGAAAGTCATTTGATCGTTTTCCATAGTGCACTTTAATTGCTTTGATCGGGTCAGTCACATGCGTCTCCACACCCTTTTAAAGCCATACCAAAGAGGGACATTTTTTAATGTTTAGAAGCTGTTTGATCGTTGATTTCGGCAGTAACTAAATAAATGAACCTTTGTTTATATAGTACTTTTAAAAAACACACAAAGATGAAAAATATAAACAAAAAAACACTAAACACATCAAACAAAATGAACCAAAACAAAGACAGATGATCAGACAGAACCTTCTGAGGTTAAATGTCCTCTTCCAGCCTCCGTACTAAACCCAGAGCCACCTTAATCCTCCCCTCCTGTAGTCATAGCAGCCAGCAGGGGGCGCTGCCTGCCCCGCTCCTACCTGCAGGCTGAGCTGCTCACCTGGAATGTGGCTGAGCTCATCTCTCCCCCCTGATGTGACACTATCAGCAGATACCATCTACCTGCTGAGAGCTGGAGCGCCCCACACACACACACAGACACACACACACAGACACACACACACACAGACAAACACACAGACACAGACAAACACTCTAAGTTCACCTTTATTCATTCTCTATGTATGAAGTTCAGGGATCACTTACAAATGTATTAATTAATCTGAAACCACCATGTAAAGAGACTTTTAATGTTTATTTTAGACCGTTTTCATAGTTAAAGGGGCATTATGAAGTTTTGGAGAAGAAATTCAAACTCTGAATTTTAATATTTACAGTATAAATGGGGTAATTATACAAACTCAGAAATGTTTATTGTTACCACAACTGAATAAACAAGCTGTTTTCAGAGGAAAATAAGGTCCCAGAACACTGTTTGAAGGTAGAAAGGTGGCAGGGTCTGCCAAATATAAACAAAGCAGAACAGTACTGTATGACATTGTGTAGTCCTTTAACGTCAGTTGTTTATTTAGGCATTAAAAAAATTAAGATTTCAAAACTACATACTGCACCTTTAATGAATGTGTTGCTGAGGCTACCAACTAACTCATCTACTAATTAAATTGATCAGACAGAAAAACTCAGGTTGGATAGTCTGTGAAGATATTCCACCCCGCTGACTGAGGGAAAATGTGGATCATTGCGTGTTCTTGTCGCGGCCGATGATCCACTTCATACAGTGTTGACACAGTTCAGGATCTTCCTGGATTACAGCACTGTCTCCTTGTCGCCCACACACCTCACATGGTACACACTCCTTTACTTTGAAGTGCTCTTTGAAGCTGGAACAGAGATGCGTGATACGATGTGTGAGGCCGGCCTCGACTACATGCAGGTGGAGAGCAGGGCTGCACAGACAGACTCTTCTCTCTCTGTCATGGCTTTTATCTGCCATCTTACAGAGTGAGAACCTCTATGACCTGCTGTTGCTCTGGTGGAGCCCCTATTACTCCCCAACCCCCCCTCCGCTTCACCTACTCTTCACTGGTTGTTGCCAAAACACACCTGAGGGCGAGAATGGCAGCTTGTAGACAGGGCTGCAGCACTCAGGCATGAAGTGGAAATGTAGATTTAATGGAAACAATTGGAAAACAGTGCAGTATGCTTAATTTTATTGTTCCATTATTAAAACCTCACGTCTACGACCATGAATCTAAAGAAGTTGGGACGATTATATACAGAATTAAATCATTGGCATCAATTGTGTTGTCGTTTAAGGTCAGTTTGAGTATTCAGTCATGAAAACAAAGAAAGTTTGTTTATTTAGTCTGTTAATGAAGATTTTTCTCTTCTGATTATAATTTCTTCCCCAAAACTACATAATGCACCTTTAACTAATCTTGTTATTTTGTAATGTAACTTTTGAGGGACGTTGAAATCGGCTAATTCAACTGTATTATTCACTCGTAACATTAAAATGTCTAAAACAGCTCGACCTTTTTAATGTTTTCGTGAGTTGTGCAGTCGCGTTATCCTAAATGTTTCCAGAAACATTCAAACCAGAGGAATCTGACACTTTATTCAAGGTAACTGTGTTTCATTTGGTAACCAGTGACTTTAACTTCCTGAAGAGAGTTACAGAGCGAGGAAGGAAGTAGGTGAACAAGACTAAACATTACCATGAAAAACATGACCTCACATTTGTGCCCTTCTCAGTCTTTTATTTTGATTTAGACCCTTAGCAGCAGAAATGAGCTGCTGTTATGTTCGTGCTCATGCTGATGTTTGGCTCATTACCGTTTGTGTGACTGTTGTTCTTTCCTCCCCTGTAGTTCCTCAGCACGCTGTTTGCTCCTCTGAACTTCATCATGGAGAAGGTGGAGAGCATCCTGCCGTCCAGCCTCTGGCACCAACTCACCCGCATCTGACCTCGACCGACCCGGACCGGACACAGAATCAGACCCAGGACCAGGAGCCGACCTCCATCCAGACAGAATCAGCTGAACTGAAACCCAGAACTCTGCGTTGGACTGGACTGACACACCTTTGTGCCAAGAGTTCAAACCAAACTGAGAACAGACGAGGACGGGAGGAGGCACAGGACAAAAAGGCAAAACAACGGAATCCAGAATTGGTTTTGACTTTATTTGATATGTTTGCATTTTTTGGGTTTTCAATCATTTAAAGCTGTTCTTTTGTTGTACAAAAAGAGGTGATCAGTTGCCATCATTAAAAAAAGTGAGAAGACAAAAAAATACAATAAAGGACTTTTTGTGTATTGCTGCAATCCAGCTTCTTCCCGCCATTTTGATTCACGCGCTGTTTAACGGCACAAACGTGCGGCGCTGCAGTTTAACGCTGCAGCTGAACATCACGTGGAGCTGACGGGCACCTGGCAGGTTTCTTTTCTGATCTTCTGATGTGTGTTTTTATTAGCAAACTAACATCTCACTCCACAGGTAGAAGAGTTTCACCTGCAGCCACCAGGTGCTTTGATCTAAAGTGATTCTGAACGATGATCTGAACTTTGATTCTGTATTTGAGACACAAACATGAAATTTTAAGGAGCAGTGGTTTTAGATTTTGAAACCCATTTTCTGCAACACATGTATACTTTGATCAAAGGTAAAAAAAACAAGCTGCTTTGTTTTGGAAGTTTGAACATTTTTTCCTAGTTATTATATGAAAACCTTTTAGCGAACCCTTTGGAACTTGTGTAACTGATAAAAGTGAGCACACAGTCTGCATTATTGTTGGGAGGTTGTCAGACTTTCCAAAGGAATCTAATCTTAAACTACATCTCCAAAGAATGATGATGTCATTTCAACAAACATGAATGAAAAATAGATGCTAATTGATTTTCATGCCACACAGTAATCAACAGAAAACAAAGGCTGCCTCAGCAAAGTATACATGGTTTGTAGGTAAAGCACAGACTCGTCCTTTAAAGAGGTCTTCATGGGTTCATAATAAAATGTTCCTCACTGATTTAATTGCTGAGAATTGGGGACATCACTAAACAAATCCAACAGGAAATGGAAGCAATCAGATTTTTAGGTGTTTCTGGGTGTTTTGTTCGCTGTTCGACATCCGTGTAGGAAACTCAGCATTTAATTCTGAGTACCAAGTTGTTATCATCGATTAGATTGATAAAAAACAAACAAACAAAAGTCCCAAGTAAGAACTAAGCAGGAATTTCACTTATCTGAAGGCTCTGAGGAAGTGAAGAGTGTTTATTGGTTAAACAGTGTGTACTGATTACAGGTAATGGTTCCTTACACTATACATCTGATTTTAATTTACACAACCACATATTTACATAAACAAACAAAGGCCTGTCTGGTTTAACTGTTTTGCGGAGAGAGTTGGAACAAGTGTGTCGACCTTTTGTGTTAAGACAGTGTGTGATGTAGTTTTACAGGTTGTATCTTTCATCCCAGGTGAGCAGGTTAGTTACAGACTCGGTGATCTGTTCCGCCAGGACTTCACAAACACACTGGAGAGTAAATAAATACAGTGAAATGAGAAGAAATGATGGATGATTTACATCTCTGGACAACATGACAGAAGGTTGTCAAAGTGATTGAACTTTATCTGTTCTGAATGTTTTCAGACGGGTTCTTCAGGCTGCGGTTTTCCTCCTAACTCAGACTGACAGCGTGTCTGTGTGTGCTGGATGGATTAAGAGACTAAAGTAAACAGTGGCTGAGTGTGTTTACATCCACAGAATTTTGTCTTACAGCATTTTTTTAGTAGACTTTGCAACAGGACAAGCTCGTCCTCAAATGCAAAGTTTAAACTGTGAGGTCATCTAGTGCTTCTTTAGTCTTTACTGTGTTCATTTATTAAGTTAGAAGCTTTTAATCACACTAATTTAGTAAACGTGGAAATAAACCAGGTGAAGCTCATTTTCCCAGAGACAGCTGCAGGTGTAAATATGTTGAAGTTGCCACCTACGGGCAAGTAAAGCAGCACCTGCTGTAATTAACACTAAGGTTTTTTCATCTTTTTTTGGGTTATCATTCTCTATCATTCATCTCATGCAGTCAATAATTACAGCTCGACACTGGAGTAGGTCTTCATGTTAGTTGTTGTAAAACCACAACAAACAAAACTGAAGCTATGAACAGTTCCGCCTGTGACTAGCGTTGACTGCAGGTGAAACGAGTGTTAAAACTGTAGCAGCTATTAGCTGCTTTGCCTGTAAAGTAGGTGGCGAGATCGACCCAGCTGAACTTGCAGGTCTAAACTGTTACCGTTACTGGAAGTTGCCTGTAGGTGGTGCAGTTTAGTGAGTGTATAACAGCCAGTGGAGGATCGGAAACTTTCCAAATGATGAAAAGTTTATACATTAGATGTCAGTTCCATAAAATGAGAGCTGTGTCAGCCTCTGAAAACCAGGCAGGGGTGTAGAAAGTTGCTGCAGTATGGACAGGTTTGTGTTGCTTGATATATTATTTAAATAAAAGGTACAGCTCACTACTTTCTTAACCTATAACTTGTTGGTGAAAGCTATTCAATGGTCTGCTCTTAATTAACTGAAGTCTGGAGTCTTTGAAGGCAACATCTTCCAGCAGACAAGTGATTCGTGTTGTTTGGAATAAACAGGAGAGGAGATTAGTTTCTAGCGTGAGCAGCAGAGAGAGAGCGCCACCTACACATACTTAAGCAGACTAGCTACTATTTGACTGACAGGTGATCTTTGGGCAGTGAAATGAAGGCTGAGCACCAATGACGGAGAACGTCCTGGAAAATGTGCAGTCCCGTACAGGTGACCATGTAATGAGCGGTCGGTCAGTAGTGTCAGGTCACGTCTGACCCTTACAGGTGTGCACGTCCACCTGCTGGTGGCAGTCTCGGCAGTGCACGGCGCAGCACCAGTGGAACTTGCACTCGCACTTGGTGGTCCGGCTGACCCGCGACGTGTCGTAGCCTCGACCGCAGCACATCACCTCACAGCCGTCGATGCCGCGAGACGTCCGGTTACAGACCCGCCCTCCAGTCCCCATCGACCCTGAAGACAGAGAGCGAGGGAGAGGTCAATGAGCTTTTAAGAATTATAAATAAATATAATAAAAAAACCTTCTGTGAGGAGAATTATTTATTTGTGTTGCTCATTTTGACCACAAGAGGCTGAAGTGTACAACTACTGATGTTCTAAATGGGACTAAAAGCATTCATGTTTTCTTTTAGGGGAGTTTTTAATTTCTCCGTGCACACTAAACACAACATACATCTATTGTGTGTTAGCGGTTATGTAACATTACTGTCATGTCTTTCTTTTGGCGAGGAATGTGTTATACTCGGCGCTATTAGTGCCACGGGTGGAATACTGTGTATTATCAGCCTTCTCATCAGTGTCTCTACAGGCCACAGAGAGGTATTAAAACTCCCCTGGAAGAACATGGATGCTTTTCATCTTATTTAGGACATGACTAGTCCAGCACTTCAGCCTCTTGTGGTCAAAATGAGAGTTACAAAAACAAACACTTGCAGAGGAACTTAAAAAATGTTTTTCATTCTGTTCCACGCATGAAAATGTATCTTTTTAGAACTTCAAAAATTTCTCGACACACTCTCGACTTTCAATTACTGGAAACGTTCCTGATCTGAGCATCTCAGAATCATCTTGCAGCACAAAATATGTTTCGGGTGCATAGGGGCCACTGCTAAATACGAGGGGTCTCAGGGATTTCTGACCTTTTATTTAACACCTGTGACCTGCTGAAAAACCCCAAATCAAATCTGTAAGGCAACTGAAAAGCCAATTATTTTCTTCATATTCTTTAAAATGGATTTACAGTTTGTAGTGTAGAAAGGAGACGAGCGAGCAAAACAACATGCCTCAAGTACCAAAAGTAAAAAAGAGAGAAAATCTAACTTAATGCATGTTTGAACTTTTCTTCTCAAACATTGTTCCCGGACTGAAGTGAACGATGAGGTGAACTTCATGTCTTCTTGAGGTGAAATCAGTTTTTACTGCAGCAGTAGGTTTTTCATTTCCCACTGAAACAACATCAGATTTCTCCACTAAATGCAAAAACACATTTCAGTCGTTTCCTTCCAACATGAGATTTCCTGTTTGACACCTACACTCACAATTATTCCAGGCTAAAAAGGTGAGAAGCATCATGGGAAATCACTTGGACGTCTTGAAGGAACAATCCCTCTTAACAAAGCTGGTCCAATGTGGAATCAAGACTTGGCTGGTACATGAGCCAATCCGAGAAGTTTTACCGGTAATGGAGAGCCAATGGGAGCGCAGTATAATTCTGGCAGTACGCTACAGATGAGACAGAGGGGGCGAGTAAGATGATGAACATTGGACGGAGGAGAGATGAGAGATTGATGATAGGAGCCGTCAGCCTGCACTCCCACTCTTCATCAGCTCTTCATTTTACAGGAGACATCCATCGCTCGCTCACACACACACACACCACACACACACTCAGCACTATCTCCTCAGACTGGCCACACTGATCGTGTGCACAATCTCCTGAATGTCGCCTTCACCGGCCCACACACACACACACACCCTCCAATTTCCCAATAATGGGCCCATATATGTCGTGCATCCCAAATTTAAATTAGTTGTGTTAATAAACACAACATTTTTCAGCAGGCAAAATCTGAAGTTTATTCACCTTTTCTGTCTGAAATCTGGCAACAAAACTGCACTTAATGCCAGCAGTTCAAGAGACTGGTAAAGGTAGTACTGACTCAACTATTCAGCCATTTCTGTTCAAAGCTAACTGAACCTCACCACATAATAATATAATTCAAAGACTATTAAACCTAAAGGTAGAATCAGTAGGATTTCTCCCAGCTGTTCCTAAACACACCACAAAGACAGTTGATTGTTGAGTCTCATTCGCAGGATGTCAAATAGTCACATTTTGGGTTGGCAAAGCGTCCCGAGCAGCAACAAAGTGAGAAAATACGAAAGTCCAGGCAGAGGGCTGCAGAGTCTTATTTTCTCATGACACCTCCGGGCCTTTGTGGGATTTGATTATCAGCTGTAAAAATAAAAAAGCATAGATTTCCATCTCATCGGCTCAGTGTTTCACAGTAGTACTGTAACTATTTTGTATATTTGACCTCTGTGAACTTCACTTCGCTGCCTACCAGCACAGCACATTGAAGAAGTCTATAAAGAGCAGTCATCACACCCTGCGTCAGCAGAGCTTTTACACACACTACAGAATAATGCTGACATCATCACACTCATCACAAACAGACCGCATCTCATTAAAATCACAACAATTCAACTGCATCTTTTCTGCCCGTTACATCACCTCACAGAGACGAGGTGTTAGAGTTCACAGGCTGCAGCAGAAAACACAACTACAGCTGGCAGCTTCAAGCAAACACACACTGATTGTTCAAATACACTTTTCAGCCATTTGATCATTTTAGTGCTCGATTAAAGTGATTGTTTTTATTATTATTATTGTTTTGGAATATCATACCCTTATGAGACAGTGACGAGCTGACTGATGATGAGGTGAGTGAGAAAGATGGGAAATGACTTTAAAATGATCCCCAGCCGACACGGTCCGAGTCCTAGATCCCTTCAGCCACAGAGACATGCTAATCAACAATAATCTTGATAACTGATCTTGAACATTTATCAATGTGAAATGCAAAACAATCTTCTGGTTCCAGCCTTTCAAATTAAAGGATTCGCCTTTCAAAAAAAAAAAGTATTGTTGTGAATTGATTATCTTCATGTTTTGGACGTCACTTTGGACTGTGGGAAAGTGTGATGGTCATTTTCCAATGTGTTAATCATTTTGACCAAACTTTATATTCACAAATCTAAATTTAAAACAAAAGCCTTTGTAAACTTTACATGACAATAATTTTAATCCGTTTTTGTTTTTTAATTTTTGATTCCTTTTATCTTTTTTGTGTGACAACTTTTGATCCTCCTGGTGTGTTTTAAATTGTACATTTTGTAGCTGATACGCAGAAGATGATGTTTATGTGCTGTATATCTGTTTGAATAAAGCTGACTTAAAAGAAATCTGTAATTTGACATTTCATAGATTAAACAAAGAATCGAAAAAAGTAACAATCTCGACTGATGAAGGAAATATCTGAAATCCAAAAAGCATCACTAACTCTGCAGTCTTGTTTTGTGATAATCTTGAACATGTTTGCATTTTGATCCTCAAAACCTGGATTAAAGCCGTCCTGTAGCTGCTGCGGTGCAGATGTTCATCCAGCAGAGGACTTTGGCTGCACTGTGCAGGTGTGACTGACTGCTCCTGTCTGACTGTGAAGTGTTACTGAAGAAGAACATGTGTGTCTCCTGTATAAATAAAGGTTTAGAAAAAATGATGCACTGGCTTCAAGTACCATCTCGAACATTGTTCTGGAATTTGCTCGTGTTTACATTCTGCTCCGCTCTGCGAGTGCGGCCCGTCTCTGCACCGTTCCCTCACCAGGTAATGTGTCTGGGCATGACCCGAAGCCCCGCCCTTCTTTGGCAGCGCGCCCGCCCGTCATCCGCGGTATGCTGCCCCGCTAGAGATGACATCACGGCCAGAGTCTTCCTCACAGCCTTCGCTCTCCCTGCGTCTGCTTATTGAATTAAGATGAGGGGGCGCCGAGAGATGAGTTTAGCACCTGAGCCTCGCCGGGGCCGAGGGAAATTGATTTCACACTTTAAAGAGGCACAGAGGGGCCGTCTCACTATCTCTGTGGGCTCCAAGCCTCTGTGTGTGTGTGTGTGTGTGTGTGTGTGTGTGTGTGTGTGTGTGTGTGTGTGTGTGTCCATCTGTCTGTGAGAAAGGATTCAGTGTGTGTGTTTCCAGAATGATTGAGGGTAAGTTTGCATGTCTTTCAGAGGTTTTTCAGTGTGTGTGTGTGATGTGAGAAAGAACAAGAGCGAATAACTCAAAGTGTGTGTTTCAAGAGCGATTGTGTGTCATGTTTGTGTTAGTGTGTGTAAGCGTGTGTGTAAGTGTGTGTCTTAAAGAGAGGGAGAGATTCGATGTACAGTACATGTCAGGATTGAGAGCGAGTTTACATGCCTGACTCTGTGTGTGTCCCAGAGGAGCATGTCTTTAGAGAGCGAGCGAGTTAAGTTCTCATGAGAGGCCCAGGGCCGACAGTGTGTGTGTGTGTGTGTGTGTGTGTGTGTGTGTTACCTCACCCTGCTTACATGTACACAGCACATAAAGCCCTCAGGTCTGCTGTGAACCCTCTGCTTGTTCCCAAAAGGGGGCCAGAGGTCCATCAGGATAATGATTTGAGCAGCACATAGGGAGCACAATGAGGCCGTGATCAGACTGTTGGGACGCAGCTGATGATTATTTTCATTGTCAATTCATCTGCAGATAATCTTCTCATTAAAATTATTAATTGTTTGGTCAATAAAACGTCAGAAAATGTAAAAAAAAATTCCATCACACTTGCTGCTCTCTGTCTCTCTCTGAGTGTGAGAGTGAGGAGCGATCAAACTGTAAAACAAGGCAGTGCCGACCGAATATGAATAAACTACAGACTACACTACCTTGATTTTGGCCTTGGTGGTTTGGAACCATAAGTGACTATATTTGGACAAGACGGTGGAGCTGGGGAAGATATCCTGATTGGATCTGACTGAGAACCCGAGGGCACGCCGTGTCAGCCAATTGCCAATCACAAGGCAGCCAAGCTGTAAAGCAAACCCTGCTTTATCTTCTCTATTACTCTGAATGGGACCATAATTTACTAAATGATAACATGCGGTATTGAAGAAGACTTGAAACTAGAGATTGAGACCACAGACTTATCAAGAAGCTGTTTACTGAGGTAATGAATTAAGTGAGAAGTAGAGTCATTTTCTCATAAGCTTACATACAAACAGACTTCTTTTCTAAAACCAGTGGCATCTCCCCCTGCTGGCCATTAGAAAGACTGCAGGTTCAAGGCACTTCTGCATCGGCTTTAGAATATGGATACCAGACCCTCAGGTTCAGGCAAAAATTTAGAAACGATGTCCAGGGGCCTCATTTATGAATTTTATCTTAAGATCATTTCTGGCAGTGTGCTTACTTTTGATTCATAAAAGATGCTGAGCATGAAACCCTTGCTTAAGCAAGAGTCTTATTTGTAACTTACACACCTGGGATCTATAAGTCGTAAATCAACTTAAACTAACAGCACCTGCCTGGCGATTAAATATTCAGGAATAACCCTGGGCAAAGACAGAAAATCAAACTTCTTGGAGGACGAGATCAGGTCGGTTTTGGACGTAAAAATATGGCCCAAGCCGTAACAGCCGAGCTGTAATTTGCTCCACTTTTCAGAGGAGGAAGCCCCGTCCACTATCTATACTGTCTATGATTGCAACCCTCCTCCTCCCTCCATGTTTCCTGTCTGTAAAATGTCCAAAAGCAAAATACCAACAGATAAATCAACTGTGGAACTTATTTAATGACACCTTCATGCTCAGAGACAAGACTAAGCTCTGGTAGCTTTTATCTCCGCACATCAAACAGCCCTGCCCTCTAAATTAAAACCATACTTCGGACCATTCTTCATGCTTCTTTAAGGTCATAAAACTGTCTTGGCACCTGAAAGACCATGACGGAGCCTGAGAACATGGACTACAGCACACAGAAGACATGACAAGGTTTGAATCTCTACAACATCCAAAGTTTCCTCTGACCAAGAAATATATCTTACGTGCAAAAATCTGCAGCTCGGTCACACTTAACCCTGTTTTGTTTTCAGGTTGGGCCGTGATTGGTTACCCACAATGCAACAGGGGGGGAAATATGGGAAAAAGTGTTCACATCAACCTGCACTTTAAACTGCATTTTTCAAGAAATAACCCCTAACAGAAGACGACTTTGGAGAAAGGCGTCTCACTTTGACACCAAACACAAACTCCTCCACTGTGTGTGGGTTGTATTATGTTGTATGATCCATCCTGCCCCTGAAATATGCCTCTCTTTGCAGGCCGATCGTGCCCTCCGGCGTGTGTGTGTGTTTGCAGCGGTGGTGATTTATAGTGATCTGTGGTGCTCTAAGGTTTCAGCCTACAGAAGTGTGTAATGGGTCTTAAACTGGCCGACACCCGATCGCCACGGATCATCTGCTGCCTGACAGGCATCCACCTCCGACTGGAACACACACACACACACACACACACACACACACACACACACACACACACACACACACACACACACACACACACACACACTCTTCTCTTTCTCTCACACGGTTTTCATACACAAACATTTTCTTTCTCACACCGTCTCACTGTCCCGTTCCGAGTCACACACCTAAACACAGATTTTACTCAGACACACATTTCTTTAACAGATTATCTGTCTGGGCACAAATACTGGAGGTAAAGTACTGAGCTGATTGTCCTACAACTAAAAACCTCGGGTTGGAACGTCTGAATTTTTGTGTGTGTTAATATATTTGATTCACAGAAAAGTCCCACTGAAGTACAGACAGTCAGGTGTGTTTCTTATGTTTAAATCTGAGCACAAAAAAAAATGCTCAGGTCAATAATTCTGTCGCACCTGAGTGATGCAAAAATGATGCTTACATCAGGGCCGTTTATTGTGAGTCGAACCTCAAAGAACACGCTAGCATCAACCATCAACTGCTCAAAGACATTGGAGGTTCAACTGTAGGAAAACATCCTCTGACAAACAGGAGCAACATCAAATTAGGCTTGTTTCCATCCCATTATTTCTAAAGTCTACTCGAATAATGAATGAGTAAAAAACTGACAAATCTGCGCTAATCTGAGTGTTTAAAATACCGGATCAACACTTCTGAGTCTGTCATCACTGGGCTTCTCCGGAGGTTAGCATGCCCCTTGTGGCACAAAAAAAAAAAAACCCTGGAAGATGATGACAGATATTAAAACCAGTTCTGTTATGTGTTAATAAAAGTAAAAGCAGTTTTGGCAGGTTTGAGATGCCAACAACTTTTAACTTCTGAAGGTTTTGTTTGTGTAATTCATCCAAACATCTGTGATCAAGCATTTGGTCACCCTCATAATAAATCTGTTATCACCATGTTCACACCAACCAACCATGTTTGTTGAAGCGGTTCAGTTCGACTCTGGAGCGTTAACATCTTTGTTATGGTTCATTTGGTGAAAATAATAACATTTCAGCTCAGCCGGAACCAAACCAAAAGCTTGAAATCTCAAGAGAAATAATGTCAGATGCTAAATGTGGATGAAAATATGACATTTTATATACGTTTTGGTAAAAATAAAACCGTTTCAAGAGCCTCTGAGTGAAAAATAAATATTTCAACATGTAGTTTAAACCTCAACAACCAAATATTGCCTTATTTCAATCTGGACATCTACATTTCTTTTGGCCTGCAAATGACCAAATCAGTGCTGGAGAGTTGAGTGTATCTACAGCTACAATTGTAATCTGATTCATTCACAGTCAGATCTACTCATCATCTCCAAACTCACTGTGGTATGAAAGCACTCTGAAGAGGCTTGAGAACCAACAGAAAAAAGGAAAAAACTTGGAGGGTGTTTACCTGACTCGTGGTCCCGTATGCAGTAGTCTGGCGAGTCCTCAAAGTACACCAGGTCGTTCTTGCTGGGTCGTTTGAAGTGTGTGTGCGCGGCAGTGAACCCAGTGCCGTACTGGTTGACGGCCACCTGCACGGCGCCGTTGTACCTCTTGCGAAGGTGGTCGCCGGTGCGCCTGAAGTCGGACATGGCCAGCCAGCAGGTCCGAACGCTGCACGAGCCGCTGACACCGTGACATTTGCACTCCAGAGTCATGAAGCGCTTCACCGCCTGGCAAAGAGAAAAGAGCAGTCATAGTCAGTACGACTGTTTAATGCAAATATTCACCTAATTCTACAAAAAGAAAGTTGGTTTAGTAGTTGGGTTTGGTTCAAAGCTAGTTTTTCACAATAAAATGCCCATATTTCTGACCTTCCTGCCGGCTCGGTTGTTGTGCAAGTTCATGAGCGCCCGGGCGTCCCTCTCCTTCCTCTCTTTGGCGTCCACGAAGGCCTGGCTGAAGCGCATGGCGTGCTCCACGTGGTCACTGCAGCCGCCCCAGTCAAAAGAGCCCTTGGCGTCCCGCGACGAGCCCTTCTTGGTGGGATCGCAGGAGCAGGAGTCCAGCTCGCCTTGGCTGCAGGCCCGCGCCAACGTGTAAACCACACCGGCTGAGGAGATGGCGTACATGAAGGCCACCTCGCGGCTGCCTGAGGGGAGAGGACGAAATATTGTAAGCAGAAAGCAAACACCTTTAAGGAAAGCAGGTCCTTCCTAGATTTTTTTTAATGCCATGCACAGAAGAATCTGATTTATTTACCTTGATGTTCAAAGTGGGAAACAAAATATTTTTGCTAAGTTAAAAATCTCAACAGGGGAAATTATATTTAAACAGGCCTAAACTATTATAACAAGTCCCAAATCTATGAGAACAAGTGTTTTCTTGGCAATTCATTCGATAGTTCCTGAGATAGTCAAAACCACAAATCTTAACCTCATGATGGCACCGGAGAAAAGGTCAGAGGATCATCAAAGTCATCCTCTGGGGCACCGTGAATATCCCTGAATATAAATATACAAAATCATTTCATGGCAATCCATTCAACACTGAGGTGCTTCAGTCTGGACTAAAGCGATCCAATCCCTCGAGCCATGTCGTGTTTGGCTAAAAAACATACAGAGCTACACACTGAGGTCAGAACCCTGACACCATATTCTCCGTCCAAATACTGGAAACCAAAAAGGATCAGCAGAGTTACTGGTACGCTTCTCTACATCAATAAACTCCACTGATGTGAGATGCAAATCAAACATAAAGGTTTTATCTCTCATTGATCTTGGATCTGGCGTTTCCCGATACAGGCTGGCTGACGGCACAATTAAGCCATGACAAACAGAGAGATCCTTCAAATGTTTGGCCACCGCTGCTACCTGTATGAGCGATGTTTGTTGTTGTCTGCTTGGAGCTTTTATTTCATGCAGGGCATGAAATGAAAAACGCTTCATCTACCTCCAACATGGACAAACAGCAAACGTTTACCAGCAATGCCCTGATAGAGAACCCTGATCTCCCTCTACTTGTAACTGATGAGAGATCAGAGACATCAAAGGCTGAAAGAAACGGTGTGTGTGAGTGTGTGCGACTATCTTCTGCAACCGAGTTATGACACACACACACACACACACACACACACACACACACACACAATGAAAGAAATTGATTTTTTACATGTTTAGAGCCATAAACTGGTCTCATTAAAAAGTTTAATCGATAAAACAATTTATGATTTAAAAAGTGATTGTTTAAAGGTGTCATATGAAAATAAGGCCAGAAATTGAAGGTAGCTCCAGAAACATAGGGGGCAGCATATCACCAGAGTAAGACAACTGCTGCTCTATGCTCACTATCCCTGGCTGAAGCTAGCTACTGTTAGCTCTGGAGCCAGTGCTTCTTTGTCTGGGCTTCACAGGGGGAGTCACCTGCCTTATGTGAGATTGAACACGGCTGGACCCCAAACTGGGACTAAACTCAGCCTCCAAGACTGACTGAGATCAGTTTGACAACAGGAGATGCAGTATGGAGGTGATTTACAGTGCCTCTGACCAAGACTATGACTGTGAAGACACGGCAGGGATCGGAGAAGCAGTGTGAATTGATTTATTTCGACCAAACCAGAGGTGATTGTGGAAAGACAAACCAAGACTGTGTTGGTGAGTTTGATTTAGTCTATGGCGAGTGTGTTTTAGGATAAGTTAAGGGGGCCGATTAAACTCATCCTAGTTCGGTAACAGAGAGAAACTTGAATTCAGAAGGTGCACGGTTGTATTTTTCTGTTAATGACGAAAATACAAGTAAGAGTATTTTATTTTCTGAGTTTATTATGTTAATTTATTATGCTAACAGCTGTACCAGTCAGCTGAAGCTACGAGGGCTATCGGACTATCGCCTCTTGTCGGAACAAAGTTGTATTATGAGACAGGATGGGCTAACTGGTTAGCATGCTAACTTCTGTAGACATCTCTGCAACACAGCACAAAGCTGTATTTGTCAGCACTGTTGTTTCTTCGAACTCTGTTGATAATGTTAGTTCATTTATTCTTATTCATTCTTATTCTTAACAAACATTCTGGCCGTATCTCACAAAGTGCTCCTTTAAATCTATCATTCAATCTCTAAACTGTCCAGTCATCATGATCAATTTTTATCATGTCTTATCATCCAGATTGATATAAATGTAAATAAATCCAAGCAATACAACCCTAATTCAATAAAAGTTGGGAAGATACAAAACATAAACATAAATAAAAACAAAATGCAGTAATTTACAAACAAAGTGTGTTTACTGACAACAGAGAACAATTAAATATGTTATTTGTCAAGGAAGTATATTTACTTTACTGATCATAGAAGATAGTTTGCCAATTTTAACCTATTTTTTTTTTCTTGTACATCTCCTTGTGTTCAGACAAATTTAAGATTTGGTTTATTAGGTCAAGTTAAATTTTTTTTGTAAAACAGGCGAGGTAGCTATCAAAAAAGTTTTGTTATCAGTATTGAAACTCGGGTGTTGCATTAACACTAGTATTTAGAAACTACAGATGACACCCTGCCTTGGCAAACGCACACATTCATACAGGGATCAGTGTGTGCGTCCCAGTCCAGCAGCTAAGTTGAGCGTGCCTAACGAGGTTAATGAGGAGAACGCTGAGAGAACACGACACCACTGAGGGAAAACTCCTGTGTAATTGTTTGAAATTAGCCTGCTGACATTGACAATAAGGAGCTTCTGACGGGGCCCCGACGTGCCGTGATAATGCTGTGTGACACGGCCGGGGCCCGGCTGGGAGGTCCGAATACCACACGGCTGATTAGAGGCCCCGACATGAAACGGACTAAGTCGAAGGATCCGCCTCGCAGGTTAAATCTCAGGGCATGGGAGAGGAACATCAGGCCGCCAGGTCCTGATGATCCTCCAGAAGCAATAAAAAAAAGATTATGACTTGTTATAACACGTCCTCACAGGAGTAACAGACTGATTTTAGCTGCTCAGACGCACAGTGACACCTTTAATTTGACAGGATGCTTCTGTCCAGACCTCACATCTGTCACAGGCAGCAGCGGGCTGTTTTTCATTTCGGTCTCTGATGCTGCTAATTGCAACAACTAATTACTGCATGGGAGGAGGCATCTGTCATGGTCTTTATAACATTTATTGTCCATGACAACCCTCCCCCCAAAAAGTATGTGACCGTGTCTTCTCTTGACTTTGAAAAGCTCCATAAATCAAGTGTCTTCTTCTGCAAATGATCCCGTAAGATAAACAGAGTTAATGACCCGACGTGGATCTTGAAAGTGGTGGGATTACTTTTATTTGGAAAAAGTCAAAATTTCTTACATTCCTCATTTGAACGAGCTGAGTGGAGAGTAATTTCCTTACTGAGACGGTAGCTGAAGTGGATTGGACATAAACATCGTTATGATGAAACTGAATCAAAAACTTTGTATTTTTGTATAAACCTGCAACTTATCACTTTTATTTTTTTTAAAATCTGTAGATTATATTTTCCCATTCACATTGATTAATTGCCTCATTTACAAAATGTCAGAAAATATTGAAAAATGGACATCACACTTTCCAAAAGTCCCACGTGATGTCTTCAAAAACCCAAGATATACAATAAAAATGATATACAACAGAGAAAATCTTATCATCTCAGAAGCTGGATCTGGCAAATGTTATTATGGTATCTACTCCGTGTTACTGCTGGCTAAATGACTTACATGATTACTCAGTTATCAGAGACTGCTACAGATTACTTTTTCCTCCATTGACAAATCTTTTCAGCACTAAATCTGCATACCAGACGTCATATAGTTGCTTCAACAAAGTACTGAGCGGCATGTTCGACTCACCATAAGAACACATGGACAGAGAAACCAGTCGGCTGCACCGACGTGATAAATGTACAATTGTAAAGTGAGACGAGGCGTGGAATGTGATCCGACCTCTGTGAAGAAGAGAACATATCTGTGAGGGAACCGTTTCCCAGAATGCCTCAGTGTTGCAATAAATCTACCCAACACTCTGAAAACCAATCAATTGCTGAGATTTGTCAGCATTAAGTTGAGACATATGGTCAAACACGTTGGTCACTGCAGAGCGGAGCGCTGTAACACACATGATCATGCAGAGATTGAATTCCAAAAGGTGCCAGCAGCGCACAATGACCTGGAAACACGAACCGGCGTACTGTAAACTGCTGCAGGACATCTGGCCTCCAACTTTCTATTCTTAGTCGTGCACCTGAAGTCGTCATGTCGTTACCAAGATCCCTGCATCTTATATCATTTACTGCGCAATATAAACAAAGTTACCTCAGTACTGGTGACATTTACTGTAGTTATGAGTCAAATGATTGCTGATGTTTTCCTCCAACTAAATCTTCTAATTTTCAAGTTTAGGTTCGGATTTAAAGATGACATTAAGATTATTTGGTTACATCAAACTACATCAGCGTACAGGTGAAACTACTGTAATTTCTATGATGCCTGTCCTAAAGAGCTGCAACCAACGATTTTGGTTTCATTACCAACTGTCTTTCATGCTTAATAAATACATTATGAAGTCTATAAACTGTTTAAAAAAAAAGGTTAAAACATGCTCATCACAATTTCGCAGACCTTAAAGTGACATCTCCAAATCGCTTCTTTAGTCAAACGAACAGTCAAAAACTCAAAAGACTCATTTACTGTCATGAATGACTCAGAAAAGCGGAACATTTTCCCTTTTTAGAAGCTGGACCAGCAAATGTTTGAAATTTTTGCTTGAATAATGACTGAAATGATTGATTGTGGTTAATTTTCAACTCTATGGTCCTTCTGAGGGGTCAGAAGTCAACTACAACAGCAGCCCTGGAGCTGAGAGAGGCTCAGTGACTTGCTCAGGGACACTTCAGCAGGCAGGATGCTTGCTGGACATGAAGTATTAACTTCAGAGCCTCTAAATTAAAAATGTTTCTCCTTCAATTTGCTTTAAAGTTTATGTGAGTTTGAAATGTAACTTTATTTAGGCTAAAGTAAGAGAAGGTGTCCCTCCACTCACTGCGTAGCAACAGGCGTCCGAACAGGTTGTGGTCTCTGGCCGTGGTGTTGCAGTTCCAGCGGTGGTTGCGGAACTGGTGCTGGCACTCGGAGATCCAGTCCTTCATCCCGGCCCCGATGGCCTGCATCATTTTCGGGTGCTGGCGGCACAGCTGGCGCTGCTTGTTCACCAGCCCAGGGATGTTGTCGCACATCACCTGGGAGCCCAGGGTGCCCATGTACCTGCGGAGGAGGTGGAGGAGCAGACACTTGTGAAAATCCCAGAAAACTTTTTAATCATTATTTGAGGAAGATACAAAAACATCTGGACACAATAGTCCAGAATCTGATGAACAGATTCTCTGAATGACCTCAGAGACAGAAATTAAAGAAAATGTTGAACCTATTCTGTCAACAAATCTGCAAGAACTCAATCTGTGCCTTGATATTTAACTTCTGCAAAATAGATGAGGAGAAAAAGATAATGTCATAACAAGGCAAAAAAGGTGTTCGCTTAAGAACTGTGTTGAAATCACTTGAACAAGTCCACACTCCCATGTACCTGCAGAACAAGGTGATGAAAGACTGGCAGGGAATTTGAACACTTGCAGTCTGCAGCAAATTAAAGACAAGCGCAGCAAGAAAAAAGGAACTGAAAGGAAATGATCTGTCCAAACAGCATCTCACTATCACAGGCAGTGTGAAGTTTGGAATTTGGAAACAGAACCTTTGCAAATATTCATTAAAGATTCAAGAGAAAGACAGCAAATACTGAGAAATTTAATTATATCGAATGACTTTATCCTGGAAACTTATCTCTCCAAATATTCAGTCTCCAACTTCAGGTTTTTCAAAAAATACAGCAATGAAAACCGTGGAGGGAATTTACTCGCTTCATTTCATATCAACAAAAGGAAAAGCGTTTTTATGAGAGCTTTCAAAGGAAGTTTAAACTTTTTGAGATGTTTTCAAAGTCAAAAGTCAGAAAACATTTTTTACAGGTAGTCTGATTTAAAGATGAATTAAACATTTAGCCGTATTGGAGCGCGTTTTGCGCGTAACAGTAAACGTGCCAGTTTGATAAGAGAGACATGCATTCAGCGCGTGGGCTTCAAGAACTGCATTTATATAAAGATGTAAAACCAGTGCACAGCACTTACCACCAGGATGCATCGACACCGGCCGTCAGCCAGCAGATTGTTACCGATAAATAAAAACATATTCCACTTGGCAATAAGTTCATATTAACCAAACTTGGGTCCTTTATGGATCTGGACGGAGCATTTCCACGGATGAAAGAAAAAATATAAAACATAAGAGAAGTCGGAACTTGTTGAATCTCCAAATCAAGCTTGGATTAAAAATATACCATCACAGGACAGTCGGAGGTTTGCGCGTAAAAGCCATGACCGGCTCGGGTTCTGCGCGGTGGCGAAGCGCTTATGAGGAAAAAGCAAAGAGCGGCTGTCTAATAGTCCGGCAAATATTTTCAGTGGAGATGATGAGCTATCAGGTTTAAATTGCTTTACACAAGGGGTGGGCAGAGTCCCGTCTCAGGAATGAGGTGAAGAAATGAGATGTCTGAGAGTATCTGTTCAGGCTGGTTTGACACCAGACAGGCTTGGCCCGCGTCCAGACCGGAGCTCCGCCGCTCTGAGATGTGGTCCGAGCTGATGGGCTCCTCACTCCAACTGCACCGACGCGTTCAGGGAAGAAGGCCGGGACGCTCAGCCAATGTCAGTCACCAGGAAAACGCACAAACCCGCTTAGATTCTTCACTTTTGCGCACAAGATAGTGACTTTTTTTGGCACGGGATGCATATCTTTTACGCACAAGACTTCAGTGGCTGCTTAGTGGTCACTGGATGCAGAAACCGGTGTTTTATTTACTGACGTGATAAATATTTAGACGTGAAACTACAGCCACATCACATAATGACCGTTCTGCTTCTAAATACAGTTTCCAGGCTTTTATTTGTCTTATTTTGTAAACATTTAGTCATTTTCTGATCATTAAAGACTAAACTTGGAATCACATTTGGATTAACTTAAAGGTGAGAGTCCATTCCCATTCCTCACTGACACTCAGGTACCACATATTTCTGATCTCCAAAGCATGACGCATTGATATTTTACAGCCTTACACAAACCAACAGTCAGGCCGACTAATAACTCAGGAATGATGGTTAAAAAAAAAAAAAAAAAAAAAGAGGCGAAGGAAAAATTACGCACCGATTCTCCCAAACCAGCACCTAAAGGTGATGTGTCCATTTCAATTGGATTATCTATCACGGTCTTTTTGAAGTCTCTCGGGGAAATCTGTACCACTGTCACACGGTATTTCCTCCATCTTTGATCTGGCCCGGGTGTATCTGGAGGTCCGGAGACCCTGACCAGATGAGATTAATGGGCAAATTGGATTTTTTCCCATGATCCCCGTGGAAGAAAACCATAAAACAACAAGGAGATTTGGAGCGCTCTCTCTGCTCTCCTCAGCCCATTGAACACGACTTTGTTGTTGCAGCAGCAGTAGTTGTTATAAGTCTGTAATATAAATCCAATTTAATTGGAGTAATTCGTTCACTTCCATAGCAAATCGCATTAAGGCTGGTCACTGATGTTCACTACATGTGTTAGGAGGAGAAAGACTGCTCATTTATGACAATCACTGATGTGAAGTCAGGTCAGGGCCTGAGGAGACTGACTCTAATTGACCTCATGATCAGAGCTGAAGTCACTTAAAGGACTGAGCTGATCGACACAAACAATCAAGGCGCGAACATTTTGTGTCAATGTTCCTATTTCTGGATTTAAAAGAGCTCCGTCAACTGAACTTGAACATCTTGGAGGATGGCTAGAACTTTAAGTGGTTGGAGATGTAAGAACCTAAACAACAGTTACACCTCCGATTTAAAACAAACAAAAACAAAAAATAGCATTTCTGTTCAACATTTTTGGAAATGCACTTCAATAAAATAGCCTTTTCTTCTTTTTCTGAGACTTAGATGAAAAGATCAATTTGTCACATGTCTGTGGGTTAAAGGTCCAGTGTGTAGGATTTATTTAAGGACAGTCTTTCCCTGAATCTTTCTTTTTCATTAGCTGAGAAGAAGCCTTTAAAATCTAAAGGAGCAGCTTCTCCATGACAAACCAAACAGTTGCTCAACAGAGGGCCTTCCTAGCCGCCCGTGTTTGATGAGGGGGTGTTCAGTTGGCTGTAATCTACAACCTCACCGCTATATATGCTGCCAATTCTTTGCACTGGACCTTTAAGTATGCAGCTGTAGTCAGGAGGGCTGTAAGTACTCGAGATTGGTCTTAAGACAACTTTTTTAAAAAGTCTTATCTGTGAATCGACCATGTTTTTACTGTCTGTAATTTATTCAAGACCAGTCAAGACCATGACTGCAGTTATTGCTCAGCTCCTTTGTGTTTGTATTTGTTTGCTCATAGAAAAAAGTCACATTCCCCACATATAAAATTCACCTCCACAATGCTTTTTGATACTTTCATAATGGTGCACTTCTACAGACACGTAAACTGCATATGTGGCAATGAAAGAGGTGAATGAAGATGAATTTCCATTTCTGCACTGTGAGTGTTTTCGTGCAAATGTGGATCTTTGTGTGGAGTGCCTATGGTTCGCAGGTTCCACTCGTCTTGGTCTTGTCTCGGTCTCGCCCTGCCTTGGTCTTGGTCTTGACTTCGTCTCAACCCCCCAAAGCCTTCGTCTCGTCTCGGCCTCGATACACTCAGGTCTGGGTCATGACTGTGTCTCAGCTGGTCTTGATTACAACGCTGGTAGTCAGGAGACATTTAGCTTAGCTCAGCATAAAGACCTGAAGCAGGACACAGCGAGTCTGGCTCTCTCCAAAGATCCAAAAGTAAATCTACTGACTAAACTTCGCTAAGTGACACGTATTGCCTTGATTCATCATACCTCAAATGAAATGTAATGATCACCGTTTGCTGGGAGACTTGATTGTTAGAGCCCGACCGATATAACGGTGGGTGGATATTGTCTTATCAAAGATTTACTGGCATCAGCGTATTTGTAGCCAGATATGCATTTTAAAGATGATAATGTAGAAAAAGAGGCTTCGGACAATTTATAGTAATTAAATTCCCAGTTAAGTTTTCAGTTTCAGTGCACTGATGTCATTTTAGAAAATAAAGTTTATTGTTAAATAACTGTCAAATATCAGTCTGTTAAATATCTTTTTCACATTTCGATAACCACATTTGAGGGATCATTGCAAAAAATGTGTGTATACCTGAGATTAAACTTTAATCTTTAATTGTGATTTTGTAGGTAATTTATTCTAAGGAATGTCATGTCTTTCATCTGACTCTGAGTCTGAGTCTGTAATAAAGTTGAATTGAATTGAACTGAAATGAACAAACGGGTTACACTGTGTTAAAAAGTGAACTTTAGAGGTGGTGGTTGGCTTTTTTTTTTCTCTTTTCAACTTCAGAGAGAGCCAGGCCGACCGATTCCCCTAATGTCCAGTCTGTGTTGGAAACTCCAGCTCCATACTCAACACACAGACATAAGGTTGATATAAATTGAAACAGAAAATTATAAATATTTATATTTATTTTTAAACTGCTTCACTATCTATATCAGGATCAGAAATAAAATGTTTATGTAACGTAACATTTCTTTTGCAGAAACTGAAAACACAAAATAACTTTCTGATTCCAATCTTAATTTGAATATGCAACAAACTGATCCTCAGAACAAACTTCAATTTTCACTTAAACCCTTAAAACATAAAAAAAACAATTAAAAGAATTGAGAACTAAACTCGAAGACAAGTCAGATCAAAGTGGAAACTAAGCGTTACAGCAGAAAACGTTAATAAACAGATAATAAACTGTCTTGTCAAACATTATCCTAAAACATATCAGTTCAACAGCCATCAACAACTTAATATTATGATGAGCTCATTAACTAACTGATCGACACAACCATCCGGTCCAACAGACATTCCTGTACATCTGCAGGTAAACCTTGCCACTGGCAGCTTTGTAGAGGAGCCACAGGATGGTGGCTCCGAGCGTGCTTAGTGCAACTCTGGTCAAGGACCGCATCCTCCAGTTGCCGTGGGAACCAGGTTGAGGAGGCTGACAGGAATCTCCGGCCTCATCCATCTGAGGGAGGAGAAACGGAGATTCACATGAGAAACGCACACAAATGAACGCGGAAACACACACACACAATCCTGTGGTTAGAACACCGTGACCTCGTGGAGGAAGTAGAAGGATTGCAGGTCATTTTAACTTAATCTGGATTACAGCAGTTGGCTGATTAGACAGTTTCAGGCCAGTTTAACCTCAACTGGGTGGGAAATACGGGCTCACTTACTACTGGGTGGGAATCAAACAGTGACAAGCTCATTCGGTGGATGAGGGCACGTCTGGTCCCATCGCACCACCACAGCATGACTCGCAAACCTGAGTCACTAAGACTTCCTGTGCCAAATCCTCAAGGATTCATCAGCCAAAAGGAGAGCCGGGTCTTGGTCATGGTCAAGTCACGGAGGAATAATGCTGCTCATAAAGTCTCGAGTCAGAGGTTGACACTGTGTCACACTGAATCCCTGTCGTGTGAGAGAGTTTGAAGATAGAAGTTCAAGTTCAGCTTCTTCTGGTAAATCTGACTTTGGAACTTGCGGTTTGGCAACGAACCCAGATTTCTACAACTTCCTGAAATCTGACATCAGCAACAAGGAAATGCTTGTAGTGTGTGCCAAGAAGGTGTTAATCCTCCATGACTACAAAGTAACAGTATTTTTTTTTATTTTAGGTTAACTTCTCTGCTGTTGATCCATATTATGAGTATGTTCCAACCACAGCTAAATACACTACTTTAATGTCTCACCATTGCTGAAGGGTCAGTGAAATCTAAGTGTCTCCTAATCCACTACATGACTACAATATCTCTGCAAATGGTTGATGCAGTGTTGGTCAATACCTTCGATTTCTACAATTACTTCTACTACATCCAACTGAAAAATAACGATCAACAATAAACACACTAATGTTGTCACATAGGTGATGGTAACACTGAAATTTGCAGCAATGCACCAATGAATGCTGGTTTCAAGAACTAAAGTATCCAACGCTGCACGGCAGTCCCCATTTACATCCACATTACCCATTCTGGTTTAGATTTTACTCTTTATTTTTTTCTTTAGGTTACTGCAACAAAAAAGATTTGTTTTAGAGGTTAAAAGCATCAAAGTCAACCAAAGTCTGTGTCGCAGCTTGAAGCGTGAGAACTCCAGCAGATGCAGTGATAGAGTGTTTGTGATTCAGGAGTGTGTGTGTGTTTCAACAGACAGGTCTCCAGAGATAAGGTTATATTTTCTGTGAGTGTTTACGGTGTGCGTTGGACCCTTCCTCTCTGGGCTGGGAGCCAGTGAGTCCAAATGGGCTCCATTGGCTGTCAAATTCTTGTCTGACACAACCGAGGAACCCCCCACCAACACCCAACCCAACCATATCAACACACACAAATATCTACCTACACTATAAACATACTCACCTCCATCGGCTGCTAACACACCTCCTTCGCTCCTCCTGTACCCCCGCCTCTACCCATCCCCTTTCTCCCCTCTTAAACTCCCTCACCCCGCCAACCTGCGTCCTCTCCTCGCTTCCCTCTGCCCCCACCCTTGCCTTCCCATCAGCCCCCTCATCCCTCCGCCTCATCGTCTGTGTGCTGACAGGTCGATGTCACAGCGGTGCTGACTTATGGGCTGTGAGGATTCTGCCCTGTCAGGAACGACTCTCTCCTCTTGGAATACAAATGCAAACACACACACACACACACACACACACACACACACACAGAGTCAGGTGCACACATGTAAGCACTCCTGCACATACCTGTTGGAGCTCGCCAGAATTCATACACACCAACACCTAACACACACACTCACACACACACACACACACACACACACACACACACACACACACACACACACACACACACTGCGCTGTTCATGTTGCTTTTAATCCTCAGTAGTAAGAGGAAAGCTCTTACAACAGTCAACAGAGAATGGAATTTAGATTGACTTCAATGAAGTATGAAAGTGTTAAAGCCTGAATGATACTATCAGCAGCTGCAGATTATCACAGCTATATATCAACATCAGGGTCATTGTTGACAGATGCAAAATAAATGACAGTATATGATAATTTAATGAGCTGTAACTTACTGATATAGAGTATGTTCAGTTTCCTATAGTCTCTCCAGGAAGTTGTGATGCCACATTCGCAAAAATTACTCTGTGAGACCTCCCAATTTTCATCAGCGCAATTTCTCAAGACTAATTTGACCAATCATCATAGTTTCCCACAAGGTTCCCCAATCATAGCAACCTCGAGCCATACATATACATCACTAAACTCACCTCCTTGTTTGTGAAGATGCATACATGTGCAACATAAACACGCAAGTGAGGGTCAACTAGTTTGCACTATGTGCTATGTTGTGGTGGATCACTGATGAAAGCCCTGACATGGGATGCACAATATGGATTTTTTTCAGCCGATACATAAAACCTGTTTCTCATGGCCAATACCAATAGGATACCCAACAATTTTACATTTTTCAATTTAAAAAGAAGTTCCTTTAATGTAGTTTATGCTACCCTGTGGGCATTCAACAGCTCTAAGATATTTTGCGTTAAAACTAAAAAAAACGACATTTCCCCTCCTCTCTGAACCTTGGAACATTTCATGTCAGATTATCAGACCTATTTCATTACCGGCAGATAACTGATAATGGAAATGTCCCAATATCGGGCCGATATATATTGTGCATCCCTATCATTGACTGACAAACTGTTCTACCTCAAAACACAACCAGAGAATGGCTGAAATGCTTGACAAGACAAATCACCATGACATAGGCTGTTGAGTCCAGATCTATTTCAAATTTTTCATAACCAAATGAGAAATCTCCAGTCAAGGCTGTGACATTGTGTGGTGGATGGTCTGGAAGCCTACCGTTTAATCCAAAAACACAAACACAGTGTGATGTGGTTTGTGCTTTTTAGCATTATAGCCATTTCATTCAGTAGGTAAAATATGATGACAGATATTAGCTTTAAAATTAAAATAAAAAATAGAAGGATGAGCTCATTAAGTGTGTGTACGTGTTGACCTGGCACAGCAGATTGCGGAGGCAGGTGACTTCCTTCTGCAGGTCTCTAGTCTGGATGACCAGCTGGTTGCAAACAACCTGGGCCTCCTTCTTCGGGTCCAGCGAGAAGACCAGCTACATGGAGGACCACAGAGACAGAAACCAAGTTCTAGTTTATAATTATAAAAAGAAAGACATTAGCAGACATTGGAAGCATTAAGGTACCGGGCATCATCCCAGTTAGGTGACAGGAAAGGACACTGCTGGTATACAGCCTTCACTTGCAAAAGAAACATTGTTACTAAATGACGTCATATAGTATAACATATTCGACCAATGTATTACATCACAAGTGCTTCTGCTGACAAAATGGCCACAAGCTACAGTAGCATGAACTGGCGGCTAGTGCATCAACACCTGACAGGTGAACCCTAAAAGAGTGCACCTCTACAGACGACATGTACCTGAGAGGCCTGGCGGGGGAAATGGCTGACGACGTCCTGAATCGTCTCCGTCAGGTAGCAGCACTGCTGCCTCACACTTATCAGGAAGTTATGCAGCTCCTCACTCCTGCAAATAGTTTAGCGTATTAGTTGACGTATTGTTAATTTCTTCCCAAAATCAATCTTTTCTGGTTTCAGCTTCTCAAATTTTAAAGATGTGCTGTTTTTTGTGTTTTATATCATTGTTGAATGAGTATCGTTGGGTTTCAGATTAATGATTTTAGCAAAACAAATCATTTGAAGATGACACCTTGGGCTCTCGGACTTGTAATGGGCATTTTTCACAATTTCCTGATTTCTTATAATAAACAATTGGTAAACTAAAGTAAAAAGAATCCACAGATTAATTGACGGTGGATATAATCATTAATAGGAGCACCAAGGGTTGGTAAATTTAACTAAAATTCAGTAATTTCAGGTTTTCAAATTTTGATTGAAATTTAAAACACACTATCTCGGTGTGCAAAAATACACTGTAATTTGCTCAACTGGATGCGTTGCTCACTAACTTTTTTTAAAGCATATGATGCTGTTGGAGCTTTAAAGCTGAGGTCAGTAGGTTTACCGTCTTATAAAGTGAGCCGAAAGGAGATGGCCACATAAAAAAAAACAAGCCAAGGCCTGCTGAAGATGCCCAGCAAGAACAGCGCAGACAGATTGATAGTTTGGACCAAACTTTGTGTTAACATTCTCCATGCATCCTGGAGACCACCTCGCCAAACTCTATAGAGAACTGAGCAGGTGGCCAAGCCTTCTCCCCACCTCCTCCTCATGCTAACCCATGCTGTCATCCCTCCCTGAAAACATCCACCTTAAATGATTAGTTATTTATATTCATCAACCTCTCTGTCCCTATCTTCCCATCCCCTGGTCCTGTGGGATATTGATAGCTCTTATCTTAATGGTACATTTCCCTTGGTGAGGGGACTGGCCAACCAGCCGTCCCGGCCCTCCTCACACTCTGTCAGAGGGGCGAGTAAACACTGTCAGTCAGCCTGTGCTGCACCTTCACCTCCCTTCTCCCGCCTGTTAGTTTATCTAGGAAGCAGAGAGTGATGATGGGCCCCCAGTGGGAAGATCGTTGAAGGGTTTGTAGATGGAAAGGACGTTATGTTATGTTATGTGGGAATTCTGATAGAGGATGTATATGTCCCACTTTGTTGTGAACTTAATTTATCCAGAGAAAGTCAACTGACTGTCTATTCCAGCAGCACTAAGCAAGTGCCTTGCTCAATGGTAGCTGCTGAGGAGAGAGTGATGCACATTTACTTTCACTGCACATTTTCCCTGGCAGAATCAGACTGATCCGTGCCACTAAAACATAGATGAATGTTTCATTGAAGTAAAATACAATTACTCCAGGCATAACTTTTTTACCTGTTGCCCCACCAGCCCCAGACATGTCAAGGACATTTTTCAAGACTACACTGTTTATCATTTTTTGTGTGAAATAAGGATCCTGAGCTCTTAAGAAGGTCTGGCCCTGATCAAGCCTTCCATCCCTCTCATTAACCTTCGCCTCTCTCTATTGGACTGTGTCTCATCCGGCAGGCGAGGGCAGGTGAAGCCGTTGTAGCCCAGTTCTGCTGAGGATTCATGAAGTGATGGGGTGCGGTGCGATTGCTCTGTTTGGCCCCTGCCGCTGGTTCTCCTTTGCTCATTGCAACCTCCCATCGCCTCTCACCTTACAAATCATTACAGCTCCGCTTAAACCATTAGGGCCTGGCTCAGGACTCGGCTATGGAGATGGGGGGAGGGGGATACAGAGCTAGGACAGTGAGATGCTCATGGGGCTGATGGACGACTTCCAGTGGAGGAGGACAGACAGAGCATTACGAGGAGATGGAGGAGGGCTGGATATGTGTGTGTGTGTGTGTGTGTGTGTGTGTGTGTGTATGTGTGTGTGTGTGTGTGTGTGTGTTTCTGACAAGTGTTTAAATTTTTGCTACTACAGTTAACTTTGTTTCTGGCATAGTGCAGCGTTTGTTGAGCTTATCAGACATTTCTAGAAGACTGAAAGAAACACAAAAAACATTCAGATACTCTCAGGATTCCTGAACACCTTCTGACAAGTTCGCTGTCAGATAACACAATCTACAAGGGTTTTTGTGGTATTTGCACAGTACTTTCGATAGGAAAGTTAATGTGAAGTGAATTAAGCCTCTGATCAGATTATTAGTCATTCTAATCTTATAATACTGCCTTCCTGAGAAGTCTCAAACTAACTCACAGCTTTCCCTTGAATGCTCTGAGAGCCTACTGAAGTTCCCTGGACACATAATTTGGGATACTCAGGATACTCTTCTGAGTGCATGTACTGATTGCCACAGGCCTGCTGGGCATTAGGTTGTGGTAACCTACCCAATGTCTGCAGTTTCCAGTTTGCCAATTGTGTCCAGGTCCACTTTGTCCAGGTGCATCAGCTGCACAGCACTCAGCACCTTCTGCTGGACGTCCGGGTCTGTGATACCAATCTGACAAATGGAAGAAAACTATTGGTCTTTCTTGTTGATTCAAATCTCTTCCCTTGTTATATGTTAGCATTAGCAATGCTAGCTAGCTAACATTAGGGCAGTATAGTATACTGGGCACATACTGTTGAACTAGAGACATTTTTATATATTTTTTCCCGACAAACTGGCATAAATGTGAATATTTCCCATTTTTGGTCATTATTTCAAAAGAAATCTGATGAAGTTCACCAGATGGACTCATTTAACATTTTTCTATTTCTTATGACAGAAAAGATTAAGGTCTATTTACATTTAAAGAAATATAGTTAATTGAAGGAATAATCCAAGAATACACTGCCAACACAGGGCACCAAGTTCAATCTCTCACCACCTTCTTTCTACTCTTATGGCCTTAAACAGCTGCTACCCTCGTCTCTTTCTGGGTCACCCTGAAGCCTGGCAGTATGCAAAAGAGCTGACAGACAAACAGATGTTGCAGTCATCCTCTACCTTCTCCAGGTCCTCCTTCTCCATGATCAACAGGTAGCTCCAGGTGATGTCATTTTCCTGTGCATATGTGTATGTGAAAAAAAGGAACATCACTCAGCATTTACCAAATCAAAACTTCTACAGCTGCTCCTGATCCCACAATCTGAGACAGATGTGCCTGCATGAGGCTTTGCCATACAATGACACAATCTACCTGCACCCATCAAACAGACCTCATACATCAAATAGGGCCTAAAACTTGAGCTGACCCTTTTAATTATAATTCGGGCCAAGACAATCCAGTACACTGGACCCATTATGAAGCACCAAGCAAAGTATGTAAACTAGCCATCTCATGACATGTTCCCAAGCATGTAAATGTCATTCTGTTAATGTTGCAGCTGTGCTCATCACATTTGAGATCACTATATTTCACCCATGGATCTAATACGGAGTGTAACAGCAGGTTATCTCAGCTCACTATCTTGGCATCAGTGAGATAAGAGAACAGAAATCTCTCACAGAAAAAGACAAAAATATACATATCTTAGGAAAACATTCATTGTAATTTTATTCCAGCATGCAATCGATACTTACAGTCATCATATCAGTGAGGTAGCCAAGATCGAGGCCGTGCAGGAGGAGCTCAAGTTCATCAAGCTTGGTTACACTGAGGAGGGCAGAGAGTTCACCTTCACTATTGACTTATTCAACATTATTATACCAAGTATGAACCAGCTGGGACTAGAGTTGCCTAAACTGTATGAACAGAGGCTTTCTGAGGAGTGCAGGTTTGTAAAAAAAAAAAAAAGTGCAAGGTTTGGTTTAAGACCTCGCAGCAGCAACAATCTACCCTACTCCACTGTCTTTGAGCAATTAAATACACTTTCTCCAGGCCAGTGTTTCTGAATTGAACCTTTGGCCTCCCTGTAGAAACAGCAGAACAAAAGGAAACACTTTTTTCTTTCTGTTTGAGGATCAAGTGGGTGCAACTGAAGTGTCACTGAGTTCAGACACATCAGAGTAACCACAGTGTATACGCAGCTTCAGTTTGACTGTTCACATGAGGAGCTTGTTACTTGTTTTTTAACGTCTTTTTATCTGACATGAGAAAAATACAGCTAAAATGTTTACGAGCTGTAATTCCTGGTGTCAGACATGCTAGACTACAATTTGTTTTTTGGCAGATGATAATTTCCCAGCTGTGTCTGAGTGGACTAAATACTCATGCAAGAGGTTTATTATTGTTTATGTCTGGATGAACAACGGTTCAACAACACCTGCTGCACAGGCACCGATTCGCAGAACATCCAACAGAGGGCGACAAGCACATGGGCTGCAGTGACTGATGGGATGTCACTTTGACAACAGAAGAATGGACTGTCTGAATTCACTGATGGCTTTCAACTTATTCTCAGTGTTTCTTACTCTCAATATTCTCTCAGCTGTTCTGCTCTACATTCACTTGACATACATTCATACTTGGTCACTGAGGTACCGCATTAGTGATACGCTTCCTCTTTTAGATTGCACTAAAATTATTTAAATGAATGAAATTACGATTTTAGGGCCTGTATCACAAAGAGTTCAGCTTAAGCTGCTAATCTTTTGGCTACCTGGCTTCAATTTACCACTGGTGATCCTGCATTTAAAGTGTTAGTTAAAGTTAAATCTGGGTTCAAACAGACAGTGACAGACGGCAATAATCAGCCTATGTGTGAGAATTATTATACAAGGTTTACTAAATGTAATCAGCATTTTAAACATTAAATAGACATCTGACTTCTGTGTCTTTTATCTAATGTTCAACTAGGGTGCCAGGACTCAGTGATTCCTCACATCATACCAATCAAATCAGTGGACAACATGGCAGGCCCCAAACTATTACAAACTGAGTCTTGTCTCAAAATTAACTAACTACCAAAGAAGCTGTAATGGAAACAGGCAGCAGCATGACAGAGAACAGTGCAGCGTCTTTGTTGTGCTGCTCTCAGCTCTGGTGCTGAATCTCAGCAATGTTACCTAACGTATTTTTTAAACCAAAGGAGAGGAATTTAAAACTGAACTATGACCAGGATGCACACTTCTTTGTTTCTAACTGTGTGAAAAAGTGATGTTTTCATATCAACGATGATCATAAAAACAAGTCCCAGGTCGTCTCACCTTTCCGTGGATGATGGTGGTTCAGAGTTTGTCTTGAAGAACTTGGAGAGGGTCTCCTCCATGGAGCTGAAGGGTTGGGCAGTTGAGATGTGTGATGAAGAGGCCAAGATCCTGCTTATCTATGAACAGAACACAAGGTGAATACGCAGTTGTGCTGTCTTATTAGGACAGCATACCACAAGTACTTATGTCACTAACGTCACAATGGGCTTCCTGAAACTGAAAAATACTTTGAATAGCCATAAGACTTCTTACTCAAAGTATACTTAAAGTATAAATTATTTTTTAACTCACTAACTTACCAAGCTTTACTGCAATAACTAGACATTGGTAAGATTCATCTTTATAGTGAATACATTTAATGAAAATACCAAACTGCATGTACGTACAGTAGTGTCTGAAATGCATCATAAAAAGACCTCCAGGTACCTGTGTGTGTTTGAAGGTCACAGCCAGGTCAGCAGGGCTCTTGCCCTTCTTGGTCCTTATGGTTTTGTCTGCTCCGAGCTGAAGGAGCTTCAGCACTGCCTCCTCTCTGCCATACTGCACTGCTAAACACAAAGCCTGAAAGAAGTATTTGTATTACTCATCATACGCAAAGTCAAATATAAAAGAGATCATCTAAATGTTTAAAAAAAAATTGTACTTTGTGACTTCTGTGCTACAGCATGATCTGCACATTTTGACTGACGGGACTTGCTATGATATAAAAAACATCAACTGTGACACACCGTATATCCATTGCAATCCTGGGAATTTATTTCTGCCCCATGAGAGACCAACAGGTTGATGACTTTACTGTAGCCGTCCCTTGCTGCCAGCATCAAGCAGGTCATTCGAGACCTGAAAAGGACAAACAACAAGAAAGCACAGACGAGATGAAGATAACAGACAACAAAAGAGCAGCTAATGAAGAGAAAACAAAACAGAAGAGAGTTAACTGTAGGAAAGAAAAAATAAATGAAAGTTGGAAGAGTACAGGAAAAGGGTGTGATGACTGTAGACCACATATTACAACAAAAGTATTTTAAAGAAAAGAACAAAAGGTAAAACAAAGAGATTAATGGTGAAAAGATGACATCAGAGCAGAGGTGATCAAAGAAGACAGGAGTGATGGTGAGGGTACAGAGAAACCACTAGGGGGAAGCAGACACCAGATTAAAGGTAGTAATTACTTCGACACCACTAGTGTACAAAAACACAGGTTCATTCACTATGACGGGCCACAATACAAAGAATAAGACCTTGAATGCAACACAGGTTTGAAATGATGCTCTAAAACTGTTAGAAGCTTCAAGTAGAGCTGAAACAAATAACTAAAAAAATCAAGTGGCTGATCTAGAGAAAAGTAATCCTTGATTATTTTGATGATTGAGTGATTGTTTAAGTCCAATAATTATTCTTATCTTGTCCAACATGGAGAACTGTTAACTTTCTTTGTCTTACATCACAGTAAACTGAATATCTTTGGGTTTTCGACTTGTTTTGTCAACCAAAACAATTTTATGACATCACCTTGAGCTTTAGGGAATTGTGATCAATCATTTTTTATCTATAGTATTTTTTGACCAGGAATGACTCGAGGAAAGTGACAAGGAGCTCAAGGCGTTGACCTGGCTTCCAAACTGCCCAGCTCCCAAGCTAGGTGAGCATCTGTGGGACAAGCTCAAACAAGGTAGGTCGACGCCTTGAGCTCTTTGTCTTGTTTCTCTGACCTAAACACCATTACAGACCAAGTATCCTTTTTTTTTTTTTAAACCAATGGATATAATGGCATTAGTGGTAATGCGTACAGTTTTTACAGCTGGGAGCATTGTCCTGTTGGGGGGGAACTGCCGTCAGAGAGTGCCCTGCCCTCATGGTGGTGCCATGAGGGCAGGGCACTCGGTCTGTTTCTGCTGCTGGTACGTCTCTGATTTTGGTAATTGTCACCATTCCCATTGTTTCTGTAAGCATAACCACTAGTGCCATTGTATCCAATGGTAAAAAAAAAGGATACTCAGTCTGTAATGGTGTTTAGGTCAGTGACATCCACATGAATGCCATGGCCCAAGGTTCCAGACAGGGCATCCTGTAGCCACACATAAATGTTTCATGACGTGTCCTTCAACAGCCAACAATTGCTGGTTTGAAAAAAACTTTGACCTCTCTGACCAGTCATCGCTTCTATCAGAACAAGTGCTGCATATAAATAACCTGTGTTGTTCTGCATCTTAGCACCACTGACTCAAACAGTGCGTGAGAAAAATGCATCCATCTACAGGGTTGGGAAAGTCCGGTGGCAATTCATCACTTCTCTCAATACTTTAACAGGAAACTGTGTGCATGTTAGAGAGTTTGTGTGTGAGAGCAACACGGCAGTGAGGGAAAGAGCAGGTAATTAAAGAGACAATCCATAATTCACATGTAAACAAAAGGGTAACCCATCACTCTCAACTTGATTGACAGCTATGAAATCCAAGGTAATACTTTCTGCTGCAGTAAAAGGTTTATATACATCAATATTTCTTGTATACATTTTAATATATTTTAAAGATCCAAAAACTTACGTACTAAAATAATAACTGAATGAGCCAAGTGCCATCCAGTTCCATTAAATAATCATGAGAAGCCTAGAAGTCAAACATAAACGCCATATACAGCAGTGTCTTTTTTTGCTTTGTCACTCTGAGTTGAGACGAACGGATGTTGTCTGCTTTAATATGTTGGCAATAAAATATTGATTTTTGTACCAATAAATTATCTTGACCTGAAAATGCTCCCAGACAGAGGTGACGTTTATAAAACAGGTGTGAATCTGTGAGTAACGCCCAGCAGTACGCACAGCTAGATCAACCTTTAACAAATTCCAAGAAATCAAGAGTTAATGATCTATGTAAACTCAAACAAATGGCACGTACGACAACTTCTTCACTCACATTCCTCTTGGCCCAACAATTAGTCAGTCCCAGGGTAGTGGTAGCGTCACTCATTTCTGCTTTCACATCCTGTTCTACTGTATTTTCCCAAGGCTGGTTTTGTTGTGAGACAGGTACCAAGGTCACTCACAGACTGTTCCAGTGTGTTTTATGTGTGTGTGTCCTTCAGACTGTGAGATCTGGCCAGTCCCCAACAGACGGCTGATCGATATGCAGACAATTCAAAGCAAACATTGTTCATGGCATCAGGACAGTAAGAAGAATGACTTCCAGAAATACCTGACTCGCAGTAACAAGGCAAAAACACGACCTCTACAAATGGCTTCCGCATAGTAAATCCTAAAAAAAAACTATAACGACTACATCTCACTATGAAGCTCTGCATTAATTCGGCATTGCAGCCATCATCATCTTGTGATGACCATATTTGACCATATTTGGAACAGACGTTAAGCTAGGGAGGATATCCCGATTGGATCTAACTGAGAACTTGTGGTAGCGACCAGTCAATCACCAGGTAGACATCCCTAAAGTATATAATGGCACCATAATTTACAAAATGAATGCCGTAATGAAGAGGACTTTAACTGGCAATCGGGACCATAAACTCATAAAGAAACTGTTTACTGAGGTAATAAATCAAGTGACAAGTAGGGTCCTTTTCCTCATAAACTTAAAATCTGCCGTGTTTTTATAACCTGTGAAGTAGCCCCCTGCTGGACAGTAGAAAGAAACAGTGTCACTAGAAACGCATCACCAGCAAAACCATTGTTTTCCTATGGTACAGTACACACATGCACTCCTCTCTTGCAATGTGCATCAAGTTTTTCTAGCTGTACATAGATGCGTATTAAAGTTAAATTATTGCCAACGTCTCAGCACAAAGTGCAAAGTTACACATTTGATCCACAGGAGCACTATTATGTTTTGCCCAACAAGCTTTTCTGAGGCATCGTGTGAACAGAATGCACCTATACCAAAAAGTCTCCATGTGATTGGGGCCTAAGGGACTGCTGCGTTGGCTCAGTCCATATTTTACACAGTCAATGGTCTGCATCATGCAGGTCCTGACTCAGTGTTGCCATTACTTTATAAAGACAGTAAAAAAGCCGATACACAAAATATTTTACATTTAACTGGTAGTAAAACACATGCTGTAGATAAGATACAGCTGCTCTATCAACTGTATTAATGGGCACTGATGCCCTTATCATTTAAAAGCGGGGCCTTTTCAAACTTCAAAGCAGATTACAGAAGTCTAAACTGGAATTATGGAATAAAGTTCTCCCAAAAATAAAAATTCAGTTATTATCACAAACTGATTTGAAAAGACGTTAATGAGGGGTGTCCTCATTAACATCTACTCAAATCAGTTCGGGACCTTTGGGCTTTGGAGACCTGGTTTACGCCAGAAAAGGTGTATGGAGTTTAGTTTAGTTTTCAGTTGTTTAGGAGAGACTGTTTTACTATGAAGCTCCAGAAGTGTTTTGTGGACACCAGAACATCAGCGGATTTGATTGAATGTAAATTTTTTGGTAAACTTATCATTTAAGGAGAGGATGGCATTGTAAGTAAACATAGGTCATAGAGGAACACACACACACACACACACACACACACACACACACACACACACACACACACACACACACACACACACACACACACACACACACACACACACACACACACACACACTTCGTGCAGCCTTAAGGAAACTATGCTCAACACAGATCAGTACAATGAAGGTGAAAAAATGGGACACATGGAGCCAATGGACCCCACATCGTGCTCCTGCAGGACTTTGAGAGACGACAGACTATGCTTGTTTATGCTATGACGGAGGGACGAACAGCTGGTGCTAATCATTGGTTTGATATTCAGACGTAAGAGGCGATGAGGAGGAAGAGGAGGTTTATCCTCTGCACCCACATGAACCTCATACTCTGCTTTTGCACTGGATGCTATGAGGGTGTTGGCCCCTCCTCCTCACCACCTTCCCTCATTTACATCCTCCTGTGTCTTGTTACCTTGCTTTAAATATTTTGTCTGGGAAGGAACCAATCAATTTTCTAACGGTACAGTGTGTCCATGTGTGTCAACAGGGGGTTTCAGGCGGTGTGGATCGTGCATGTAATGGCATACTGGCAATGACAGAGTGGCAGGGGATTAGGGAAAGCTAAACAAGAAAGCCACTGGGGGCCGAATACTTGCTTTGACACGACAAAAATGCACAGATGGTAACAGTAAAAGTGTTTCGAGAATGACTTGTCTTCATTCTTTTTCACGAGATGGAATTTTTCATGTTTTTTTTCTCACCAAGAAAAGGAACCAGATTTCATATCCACTGTCTGCAACGGCTGATGGATCCCAGACTTTCCCAGTCAAAAGGTACTAATTCATACAGTGAAATATTATATTCAGAATGCAAAAGAAACCTCTTGGTTAGGGTATATCTGTCAACCTGGCTGCAGCGGTGGGCACCATCAGGACGTCAGGCAAATTAACTGCCAGTGTCTTTAAAGTATTTCTGGAGCATCACCCTTCCATTATTACAAATTTAGCAACAAACACAAACATGGAGACTCATGTGTGACTTCTTGTGAATACTATTTTGTGAGACCAATAGCTTTGATGTCTTTTCAGCACCCAAGTAGAGACGTGCTAATGACAGCTGCTCATGAAGACAATTAATGGAGATCAAAGTCGAGTAGGGTATCTTGAGTTTGATACCGGTTCCTGAACAATACTTGTTTCAATCCAATTTTATGAAATTTGTTTTAACAAAAGATTACATTAAGCATAGACATGTGCCTGTCTCTGGGTGTAACCTCGTGTTTTTCCTGCGTGTCTTAAGACAGCCATCCGCCAGTACTATGAGATCTTGGCACAACAAACATGCTGCATGCTTATTGGCTCACTGAAGCTGGTGACCAACTCCTTAGATACTGAATTTTACATAGTCGATTGTATTGAGGCAATGAAGTCAGTGCCACAAACATATCGATACCCAGCCCTAAAGTCAAGTGGACTGAATGAATGGATTCTTCGATTTACTTATTACATGATGCTGATATTTTATGTCTAATGTGATTTTGTATGAACATAAAGATCTGAAATGGAGCGTTTTCCCTCAATGTTCTATTTTTTTTTCCCAACGAAGTTTCCAAATGCTGAAGGCTGGAAAGTGTTGCTGTACATTTAACCGTTTAATTCATGTCTTCAGGGCAAAACTCGCCATAGTATCATGCTTTACCCTATTAAAAACTAGCTTCTGAGGGCAGATGAATTCTGTGACTTTAAAATGAGGACAGCTAGAATTTAAGGTAAAAATGATTTTATATTTAAATGAGCGACAGGTCATAACTCTGTGTTGAAATGGAGAGGCTCGTATTCTTCAGATTTTTGATACTTGACATCTGAAAAGAACTGTAACCTTGTTCTTTAACCTAGAGGCCGAGGCCGCCTCTGACCTACAAATGACCAAAACCATGCTTACTGGGTTGCAAGCTTGTAAATAAAACCTTTCTAAATTCCTCCTGCCCACCTCTTACACTCTGTGTGTTTGTTTGTCTGTCTGTCTGATACCCGTCCGTACATGCACATGCCATAACAGGACATTCCAAACAAAACACACAAATATATACAAACTGTATGGAGCTCTGTGGTGCATAATGCTACCACATGGCAGCCAAACATAACGAGAACCATCAAAGGAAATTTGATTCAGCACCTCTCTTGTTTTCTCCGTGTTCAGGTCAAGTCTACGGTGTTTTTATTTGGCTTACATCAATAGGGGTGTGACAGTGCGTATTGTGCTGAAAATCCTATAAACATTTTGGTCTGAGACACATCTGTACCCACCCTCCTCCTCACCTGTCCACCATGTTTGGATCAGCATTTCTGGATAGCAAAAGCTCCACACAGCGAGCAATTTTGTCTTCACTTGCAGAAGCTGTAGTGCTGGCCATGAGCACCGTCAAATGATCTGTGGACAAGAACATCAACAAAAAAACTTCAGTTCAAAATTCATTCAGTTCAGTTTTAATTAAGGCAGCATTTAGTTAAGCATCAATTAACTAAAATTTCATTTAAAAAATACATAAAAGGGTAAGGGTAAAAAACTTTACATCGTGAGCACAACGTTACAGAGAGGAGAGGGGGAAAATAACAGAGAGAACTGGAGTCTTTGTGAGTTCAGTGAGACTCTTAACTCAGAACAAAACACAGGGAAGCAGCAGCCTGTGGGACTGAGCTAATCCGCTATCCCTGCTAACTAGTCGCACGGTGCTAGCTCTCTCCATCTACACCTGACAAATACTGGTTCAGTCAGTCTGCGTAAAATCTCACCGGTTTAAGCTTCAACACCAGACCGGACCAGCAAAACTGGAAACCTACATAACCATAGTAAACGGTTAATAGTAAGTGACGGTTAAATGTGATGATGTAATTGGGTCAACTACAAAACCATCAGCCAGTGTATGTCCTTGTTTGTTGAAAGGGAAATTGGTTCCCCCTGTTATTCACTGTCCAGTTTTATGTTTGTTTTGAAGAATGATGGAGTTTGGCTGCTGTAGTTACCTCATGGAAACAAATAAAAGACGTATGACATGCTCAGTATTGGTAATCATCAGTAATCAAAGCTGTAAAGGAAAGAGGAGTAGCTTTTTTTTAATCACCATTAAGTCATACATCATGCTGTAATAAGGTCAAGAAAGAAATCTGGACGTTAACCTGGTGATGGAGATGGATAGCCATTTATCTGGCATCAGGAAATGTGGCGGCCTTCATGGGAGCGAGTGAGTTCAGAGGAGTTGTCTCCTTATCTTATCCTGATAAGACCGGTCTGAGACCCATGGCAATGCACTCAATTCCTGTTTTGTTCCGCCAATGCCCGAGTCCCCAACCTGTGTGTATCGCAGTATGTATCTAAGTGTGTATTTGTGTGTGTGTGTGTGCATGCATACCTTGGCCTCCACATCTGTATGTGGGTTCCTGCGTCTTTGCGGCTGTGCATGTTTAGCTCTATATCTGTGTGCAAGTGTGTGTGTGTGTGTGTTTAGATTATGTGTGTGTGGGTGTAAACCAGACAGCCTGGTTTGCGTCTAGAAAGGACTGGAGTAAATAAATCTGGGGCCTGAGAATTGGTGAGCGGGTACGATAGCAGCATGGCGACCGTTATCAATCACTCATGCATTCCTCCGCTCAGCCGCGCTGCTTTGACAAACGGCATCAGGACGTGACCACACGTCATCGCTCTGTTTAATTGCTTCCTTCACCTGCCTCAAGCATCAGATGCTGAGGCCACGTGAAATCAGTCACACACATAGTTAAACTGGACATTCTGGACCGAGAATTAATTGACATCAGATATCAACAGCATGACTAGCAGCACTGTGGTTCCAAATGTGGGTCTGGGGACATCGAGGAGCTGCAGGAGGGTTTATCATGGATCCCCAGGAAAATGAGCATCGCAGACGTTTGCTTTAACCAGTTATTTAAACCTTAGCTTATTAGTTACGGGAAGAGTCTCATCCTGAGTGACTAAGATGAACTCACACACTCCCACTGTATGTCTACTGTGTATATAATTCATTGTAGCTGCTGTTTTGCATCACGTGGAAATTTTGAGGAAGTACACAAACTTTTGTCAGCTGTAAATTGCTGATACACGTGCAGATAAATGCCGAACACATCCATCATGAATTTGAAGTGTTTTGTACTAAATGACTGATATTTCTACAAAATACAAAATTTCCTCGATGCCTCATTTATCTGAATGAAGCCACTGTATATAGAGATGTACACAGCAGAAAGGGAGTTCAGCTACAAGTTGTTTTTCTTTCACTTTGTAATAGAAAAAACAAGGTAGAGAGTTACTGCAGGTGTGGCTGATTACTGTCATAATCCATAAATCTGGTGAATCTTTTTTTCTAAGGGACTCATTCCTCTTTTGACCGAGTTGACATGCAACCATAATTTTGCATTACTGAACTAACTCTTGAGGCAAAATGTTTCTGGGGGATCTGTAACTGCAGGATTCATGGTTTAACATGTGTATAACTGCAGACTTCTTAACATGGAAGATTTCTTCCCCCATGCTTATTTTACCCAGACTGACCTCGATCCAACAGATGCCTTCAATTTCTCTTGCTTTGAGATGAGGGTGCAGTGTGCACAAACTAAAAACAACTCAAAGGATCGGCGGTGTGTTTCTGCAAGAGTTCCTCTTTGGCGTCATCACCATTAAGTAATGTCAGATGAAGCGTATTGGTGCAGCGGCACGATTGGTCCCCTGGTCTTTGGCTGCAGCAGGTGAGGAAATTGAAAAAACATGCCACAGGGAAGGATAGCTCAACACCAACGCAACAGGGACTTTCGGGAGGATTAGGTTTGGCTGTTTGATATCCAAGCATGGAAGGCAGCAATGTAATGGTGTCGCCTAATCAAACTATCTGCCCCAGTTTTTTTTTTCTGAAAGATGGTGGGTGAGGGATTAGTGAAGCCTACACTCGAATATCATGATCCAAAATAGAGTCAATTTCAGTCATTTCTGCTTTTAACTGTGCTTTTAGAGGAATGAACAGAAGAAGAATGAACAGAGGAAGGTTCAAGTGAGTGACCGATTACAGCTGCCAAGTGTTCAGCTGAAGTGATACTTGGTTGTCTTCTTTTTCTAAGATAGCAGTTGTATTTTCCACATAATTTTTAGGGTTTGGTTTCACAGGTTTTTACAACTTTTGCAATAAATTGTACATTTACTGGCTGTTTTGTTTACAGTTGCATCTCTTTTCTAGTTTCTTTTCTAATCGATTGACTGCATTATTTTTTTTCCTGAGTTACGCTACATCCTCTTAGAGTTAGAGCCCAACTGATACATTGATCAGCTGATATTGGCTCATGTATCAAAGTTGTATTGGAGATACAACGGTATCAATTATGTGTTGTCCGATAGGGGCTGACAAGAAAACTCTTTCTTTTAAAACAGAACATAATACAGAAAAAGATGTTGTCAAACAGAGTGATCTATACAAGTCTGACCTTTACTGAAGTTGGCACTTGCCCCTCTGTCCAACAGCAGTTTGGCCAGGTCGTAATTCGCCACATTGACAGCACACATCAGAGGAGTCCATTCAAAGCCGAGCCTGGTCTCCACGTCCATGCCTGTCCACACCGAAAGGATCAAATTAAGTCAGGCAATGAAATGATTACAAAAAGAGCATATCTGTGCCTAATGCCCTCCAGCGCACACACATACATATGCATACAAAATAACATCCTGTCTTTTGTTTTCCCTATCCCACTTGATTTCTGAAAATCAATTTCTGGCAAAACTGTTTTCATTTGGGTGAGAAATCACAACCAGCCGCTTGACAAATGTTGGTAAATTTTAACTGTGACTGGTAAGTTTGTCTGCTCCACCAATTCATTCATTCAGATATCCTTATCCACCGTGTTGGCCCATAAATTTCATACAAGAAGTCAGTTATAAAACAACGGGCAGCTTGCAAAAACAGTGATTCTTAGCTCAAACTTTAAACTTGTTCATAGTAGTGTTTAAAGTCTGATTCAGAAAAGTCTCTTTACAGTAGAAACTTGTCATAAATTGATCATTTCAGCCTGATGACTCCAGCAAAAGTAAAGTTAGCATCATCTTTTATCCATACACATGGTAAAAATACTGATCACATGTGTAATAACTGCCTACAGGGTAAAGAAATCAGGTGCTAGAGTGTCATAAAGAAAACAAAGAGCACTTGCCATTATCCAACAGCTGTTCAACTGTCCCAACGTCTCCTTTACTGATGGCTCTCTTCATTATCGACACATCATCTTCTGCATGTGGTGCAGCAGCATCCAGATCCTGTGACAAGAACTGGACAAAATAACATAAACAAAATAATAATCGGATATGAAAACTGTGTATGTGAGGCTTTAGCAATAGAGAAATATTACGCTGAACAAAATTGTACCATAAAAGGGAATTTATACCAATATTCATCAGAAGTATGTCCTGGCATTAGGTGCAGAGAGATTTGACAGTCATCGATTGTGAATGCAAATAAGAAAGAAAGCAATTTTGTGCTGTATCAAGTTTTATTACCTTCACAATGTCCCAGTTTCATTCTGCAAACTATACTACACAGTAAGTACGGTCATACTGTCTCTAGTGTAAGCAGTGTAGGGCTGTTAGTTTCAATATTGATTAACATAATCACTAAAATGTTACAAAAAAAAAAAAAATGCGCTTTATCATTTTGCAGACAAGGTGATGTCCTCAAAAAGAAAAAGACTGATGGCAATTTATTGTTTTTAACATATCTGAAGCCAATTAATCAACTGATCATTTGAGCTCTGAATTAGTTACTTTAGTAGGTAAAGCACACAAAAGATTAACCTGCATGTGTGCAACACCATCAACTGAACTTCTGAGGACAAAGCAACCTTCTCACAAGGACTAAACATATACTCTCTTGTATTTGTTTATTTCGCAACATCATCCTGAGGCTTTCTCATTACTTGCACAATTAGTTTTGATTATTTCCAGCTGTGATCGCACTTATTTCCTTTGTGCATTGCATTCTGGGAAAATACTGAGAGCGTGTGAGAATTTCGTTTATCAACTAGTTTACTGAGTTGAAGTGGGACAGCGTTGGCAAATAAGTCAGCAGCAAAGCAATAATTCATAAAAATGGGGAAGCAGCTTAGAGTTTGTTTATGTGATTGTTTAACGAGCTAACACAGCCCCAAATTCTGCTTCATTGTTCAGATTCAGATGTAAACTTGATATTTTGCAGGTAAATAAGATTATTTAATTTGTAAATTCAAAGCATTAATTAATCACTTGTGAAGCCACTTGGACCTTTAGAAACAGACTCCTGGGTGTTACTGATGCACTTGAATGTGCGCTCTACTTCAAGTTTACCATTCTCACCATTTTCAATACAATTATAAGTGTAAAGTTATATAGATTTTTCTACTTGCTCATAAGTAGTTTGTGAGCCTATGTTCTCCTGTTTATATCTGGCCACAAAACACGCAATAATGATGAGTGTTAGCCTTCTAGCTACCTAAAAATAGAACCGAAGCTACCGTTAGCCAACTTCGTTGCCGCTAGCTAACGTTGTCTCCCAGTTTTAGCAAGTAGCATAAACCGGTTTGAGAAAAAAAAAAAAGGACATAATTAAAGTAACCTTGATGCAAGGAGTCTTTTTATCCGAAAGCCCAATATCCCACTCGTCATTGCTGCCTTCGCTTTCATCTCCAGCTGGGTAGGCGTAATCCATGAAGCTGCCCATGACTCTGCTTAGCCATTAGCTAGCGTCAAGCTAACGGGTGTCAAACCACCAGTGCGTGTTTGAGGACGCGCCCCAGCAGCCCGGGGATGGGCGGAGTCTGACACGCAGCCACACCCGACCACCTTCGGTTTATGCTAATTTGTAAGTGTGTTTTTTCCTTTTTGTTTCTTTATATGGCAAGACCAAATACTAATATGAGCTATTTTGCTAAAGCTAACAATAGACTAAAACATTTCAGACACAAAAATGAATTTGAAACTGTGGCTAATGCTAGTTAACATGAGCTAATAAACTGTTACAGCTAGACAGCTAGCTAATTTAACTGGTTAGCTGGCTTGCTAAATCACACTGTTGCCGAGGTTTGGACAGAAGCATTTGGTGTTAAACGCTGTAAATGTTTTAATTCTAGCCAGATAACTGTATATACACATATATAAAAGGTTCTGTTGGTTGAAGGCTTTTAAAGCACATGTATTTGTGCCTCATTAGACCTTCTCAGGGATGTGATTGCTTGATTGTCATTGCCTGCACATGTTTTTTTATTGCAGCTCACCTTATTAATATTACTAAATGGAGTTTTGGTGAATTTTAACTCATGCGTTTAATGATCTAGAATAAGTGCATGAAATGTGACGTATTTTATGAGTGGCATGCTATTATGATCCAAGTTTCTAATGTAAACGATGAATCAGTTTGAATTCATTGGATCTTGCTGAAGCTCAAACATGATATATGTCTAACTAACTGACCTCCTCAGATGTCATTATTTGGGCTGAAATCTTATCTGGCTGCAAAGATGGTAAATGTCCACCAGAGGTCAATCTTTCCTGTAGGAAAAGGAAAATTAACCTTCAGCCAGAGACTCAAAAGTTCAACCAAAGGTCTGACTTTGTGATTTGCTCCTCATCCGTCAGCTCCATCACAAAGCTCAGGCTCAGCTTTATTCTGCCACAGAGCCAAGTAAGAAGCAGGAAACAGAGATAGGAGTCTTTGACAAACTCATTTAATCCCTCAATTTTCATTTCAACAACAAACTGGACATGTTTAGCCACATATCGGTTTAGCAATATTAATCTGAGGATTACCTCCACTTGATATCTATCTCATAAATGCAGCACATACATTTTTGTGTGCGTCTTCAATTAAACCGGTTAAGTTGCAGTTCAGTGTCACATCCTGTCTCGTGTCCACCTGAAAACTGAATTGAAACGTATTCTCGTAAACTGCTCTGCTTTTACTTTTGGTTTAATATAAAATACTCTTGTAGATATTCCCCCAATTACGCCGGGATTATTACATGACCTGTCAGTACATGTATATTTTTGTGATGGGAATGAATCGATTAGTTGTCAAATCTTTAAATCATTTCCAACTATTTTGATATTCAATTAATCAGTTTGAGTAATTTTGTGTCACAATTCTCTGATCCCAGGTTCATATATATGAATACTTTCTGGTTCTTTGGGTTGTGGACAAAACAAGACATTTGGAAAGCGCTGATGGACATTTTTCTTTCCAAACAACTGATCCATTCATCGAGAAAATAATTGACAGGTTAACAAACACATGGAGATCAGCCCTAAACTACAGCACAGTCTCTGGAGCCAGAGAGCCGTCCTGCTCCAGTCAAACAGCTGATTGTAATTGGGACCAATTTGAGCTTAATACATATTTCTTCCAACAGATTTACAGTCCCCAGCTCCTGTCTCACAGTAACTGGCAGCGAGAGATAAGACACTCTGTGTGTTGAGATATTAAGGATCCAGGTTCTGACCACATCTTCACATTTTATCTCTGTTCCCTGCAGGAATGTCTGGAGGTTTTGATCCTCCCTCTGCTGAAACTGTCTGTAACCTGAAACTGATAAAAACAGTTTCAAGTTCATTTAGATGTCCCCGAACTGTTTCTGCTTTTTTTTGTGAATGATAGTGATGCAGCTGACTGGATTAAAATAAAAAGCCGCAGCTGAGCATGGCACTCAGAAGTCCAGTTGACTTGCAGAAGCTTCTGGGACGAGTTTAAAGTTTACAGGCTCTGACATGTTTATCTGCTCATTCATAAAGACAGAAGAAGCTGTGGAAGACTTCCTGTATGAAAGACAAAGCTCATGATATGTATTAATTATGCACATATGGGGCATAACTATTGTTTCAGATCCCTTGGCACTTGTTTGAGCCATATACCACAAACTTTTACAAAAGTTAACAAAGGGTTTTTCAAGCTCCACATCTCCCAGTTTGTAAAATACCTGTTTTGTCACATGTCAGTGATGTGAGAAGTGTACACTTGCCTTTACATGAAGGGGTTAAAATATGAGATTAAGTTATGGACATTTTAGGAATCATTATTTTGGCATATTTATCACAGCATATTTCTAAAAAGCTTTACATACAAGGGCGACAGACACTGAGGAGAGTTTGTTAAAGACGTTTCCTCTCAGTGAAATTAAAACGTAAATGATTCCCTGTTGACTTCTGGACTGCGCTGTCTTGTACATGGATCAATATCTGTCGGCAGCTGGCTTTAACTCTTCAGCTTGTTGCCACAATATGCAACCTGAGGCTCGTCGGCGTGGAAATGACGTGTGTGTCCGCACGTTTTGGCGAGCCCATAAAGGATGGACTGTCCTCTCAGTGTCGCACTGAAGGAGAGCGCAAGACAGCAGCAGCAGACAGAGCGCGTGGGACCAGATACAGATACCAGCTTTGGTTGAGGAAGATAACTGATATCATATTTTTACTGCCTGGCGCACAAAGTGGAGGATCAACCAGGCGAGCACTCTCTGTTAGTGTGTGTGTGTGTGTGTGTGCGTGTGCCACCCAGGGGACACACAAATGTGAGCGACGCGCACGAAAACGACTCAGGTGCAGAGAAACCAAACTGGCGGCGCACTTAGGATGCAGAAGTCACCAGTGGAAGATGCAAACTTCTTATCCAAATTTTTCTTCTGGTAAGACGTGTTTCGTTTCGCATCCTTAGCGTGAGGATCTGGAGCTGTCTGTGGAGGGCAAGGTGCAGCTCCCTGTTTCCTCACTGTCGCCACATCATGCTGGAGAGGAAAAGTGGGAATCCGTTGATATTGCCAATAAGTAATACGTGCTCCACTTGCTTCAGTCGGTAGTAATTATTGCGTCTAAGCGTGTCATGCGTGTGATGTCAAACTTATGGTTCGTTTTGTGAAGTATCATAAAACCTTAGAAACAATTGTGATGGTGTTCCGAAGTGTTGTCACACTGTCACGGACCGTCTTCGTGTCATGTTTATCAGAATATATGGAGATTATGATCATAGTTCACTCAGAAAGTGCCAGTGAGACGGAGGTTGTTCGCGTGATCCGTGCGTAAAATGCGCATCTGAGAGTTAAAAACTGTGCGCTTCGATGAGGTTTGTTCTAGAAAGCGCCGTCAGGTGAGTGTAGACGATCTTTGATGGTTTTGTGGAGCATGGTAAGAGTTGTAAACATCCTTACTAACTATGTAAAGTGAACAGTTCGGATTTAAACTGTGACTATAGTGACTTTTTTAATATTCCTGCACTGTCCTTCATATTTGAGGCATTTGAATCACTCAAAAATGAAATGAGGACGTCAAAGGATATATGTCCTGATATTTCCTCTCTCCTCACACTAATGGGACATCACAAAGAAAGATCCAGACACAAAAAGTGAGATGATGTAAACTGTTGCGTGTCACGGTCTTTCTTTAAACGATTAAGTCACAGGAACAAGCAAACATGTGACTGTATCTCCCCTCTCTGTCATTAGTCTGACTGTGAAACCTCATGGATTACTTATATTACAGCTCACACTAGCTCACACTCCAACACAGACCCTAATGACAAAGGCTTATCCTCTTTTATATATATTCATCCAATTATGAAATGCATTTTTAATCGTGTTTAAACTATAGTTTGGAGAGGAGTAGTAGACAGATGAGGCCAACAGATATATCGGTTAGCAGGTTCTGTTGGCTGACATTGGCCCATCACAGATATATTGGTATCTGAATATCTGTTGGCCGATGTGTGTTTACTGTTACAGCACACTTGATTACCACATTTGAGGGATCATTACAAAATATGTGTGTTTATGTATGTTTGTATAGTGTATAAGTTGGGCTCTCGAGAAAGAAAGGCTGTGCATTCCTCGTATTTCAGTGCACTTTGACTACATGTGTATCAATACAAACAGATTTTGGAGCCAATTTTTGGACTCTTTCTGTTGTTAAACTCTTAAATCCTCACTTGTAATAGATGATACCCAACAATCTCTCTAATCTGTGTTTTTTTTGTGTGCAGGTGGACGTCACCGCTGCTGAGGAAGGGCTTCAGGAAGAAGCTGCAGCTGACAGATGTTTATAAGGCTCCTTCTTTTGATCTGGCAGACAACCTCTCTGAGAGACTCGAAAGGTCTGTGCAGTCGGTCTACCTGACTCGTGCCTTTTTTTTAACTTCCCAACACACTGACTGGTAATTGTCATGCTGCAGCCCAGGCTCATTGAGAGATTTGAGCTGTGGGAGAGCAGATCAGTAGCTGACTTCTCCTGTACCGCCACCTGACAGTTCTGCATAGTGGGTTCAAAGACATCAGGTTTCATTGTAGTTTGGTTCCTTTTGAGTTAAGAAGCCGTATTGTTCATCAGTTATAAAGCAAGTTGTCTCACTTGTGTCAGTATACAGAAAACAAAGTCACATTGTAATCCTGCGTTACCCTATTGATATGTAAATCAAATTCCACCATCCAGAGTCACTTTTATATAAGCACGGTATCAAACTGCAACCATCCACCTCGTCATAAACACAGATTGTAGGTACGTCTACCCTGCACACTGTGAATCTGATACGTACGTGACCAACCTTTAATGGTGGATAAAGTCGTAGAAAAACTGCAATGTCAAAGTCTGCAGCCGTAATGTTTTTCATACTTGGCCTGCGTGTGTTTACAGTCACCATCCTTCCCTCACAGCAAACTTAAAATATGGGCTGGCATTTAAACAGGACTAGACATAAACCAAACCTGTGTGTGCCAAACAAACAACCAGCCAGAGATGATGGACAAGGTTAACTCTTCTCTCTCTACTTTCAGTTTGTCTATCTCTGCTTTCTCTCTGCACCTCTCAGGGTCTCTCTTCCCCTTCTTCACTCCCTTTTCTCAAATTAAATGATGAAGGGATTTGCTTCACTTTTTTTGGTCTTTATCATCTATGCAGCTGTCAGTCTGTTTACTTTCTGCTGCTTCTGCATTGCAGCATTCTCCTAAACAACTGAATGGGGACTTATTTTAAAATGTAAACGGAAAAAAAAGCATAAAATGGCTCCATACAACTCATCCGACATAATCCAAGTCCCCGGAAGCCTCTATATTCCACATTGATTTGAAATGACATTACTCGATACACGGTTGAGCTTGTGAACTTACTTCAGACTGGACTGCACTAACGCCTAACGCCTTAGCAGCTGCAGGGAAGATTTCAGCTTTAAAAAGATTGTAAATAATGTCTTTTCAAATCAATGTGGGATCTCAGAAATGTGTTGTGGACGACAGAACTTTACCTGACTTTCAATCAGCATGGAGGTGAGAAGATAATGACTACATTTCCTGATTTGGGTGAACTTATCCTTTAAGTTCATTACTTTTCTTCCATTTCTTCCTTTCGCTTCTTTTTCCTCTCAAACCTTTTCTTGTACTGCTCTCCTAGCACTGAGTAAATGCCACATCTTTGACACATATATTTTCCTAAAACCTGAGAGGAGTAAGATATTAACCCAAAGACTAAATAGCTGTGCGTCTTCTTTCTTTTATTTTAATTTTTTTCATCATGCCTAACAACCACGGCAGTGTCCTGCATTGGCCTCACCTCTTGGTTACCCAGGGGCCCGCGTCACGCTCAATGGTGCCAACAAGCCAGTTAATGTACGCGGGTGTTAAAAAGTCGACCTTTAGAAAGGGCCCGGTGCCCGCCGGGTGATGAATGAGCAGTGGTGGGTGATTTTGCTTTCATTATTCCGATCAGGCAAACAGCGAAGGCTTCTGGGAATGTGAACTTTACCTTGTATTACAGCATGCTGTGTACCCTCAGCCCCTTCATCACCCCATCCGATCAGCTCTGTTCACTGAGCTTTACTGGCATGAAAAAGGACTTTCAAAGGAATTAGACTTTCCAGGATTCACCTGCCCATCAGGTTGACATATGGAAGGACTGGAGCTTCTCTGTGTGCCTTAATAACCCATCAGGTTCAAGTCCAGAAGCGTCATGATGCAAGGCTAATTTTCTAACCGTTAACAACCAATACTATATCAACAATATTACACAGGGGTATTGTGGAAGTCTGCTTTTCACCCTTTTTGTTTGGACTGATCAGTAATCACCTCTGTTCAAGGATGCACCAATCACTGGCAGCAGTTCTGCTTGTTTCTAAGGCTTGGTAGAGCCCATTGTTGTTCAGCCTCAGGATATTAACACCTGTGACAGGTAAACACTTAATACTCCGTCCTCTTACTCTGTTTATGTGCTGTTCATCCTATTGGTCTCCCCTCCTTCCTTTATCTTTGTTCATCCACTTGTTCTTCCATCACTCTCCGTGAACTTGTCAGCCAAATCACCCCGGTTATAAATGACCCTCTGAGAACAATGCAGCTACTTACTGTAGCCGAAACTGTTTGCCAGGGCGGTTGTGGGAAGTTAATCCAACAGGGTAGTAACAAGGACACCAAGCTTAAAGTTACAGTAAGCAATATTTATAAGTATGTTTAGGAAAAACTACACATCACAAATGTAAAGTTCAGCATAGACAAGAGGGTCTAACAAAAATACTGAGAATACTGAGCACTGATAAATCTTCAGATCATTAGAGAAATAAACAAATAAGATGTTTATTTTCCATTCGGCATTTTACTCGTGATGTGTTTTTGTGTGTTTGTAAATAAATGCACAGCTTCTCATTCTGTGACTGAATCACCAGCCACAGTTAAGAAAGCACTCTTACAAACTAGACTGCTGGTTTGTTGCCAGAGTAGTAGTAGACAAATAGAAAAGCCACAGCCAAACTTTGCTGGCATTTGTCTTGTGGATGTGTTATTCTCCCACCCTGCCTGCACTGCTGTTTAACTGTGTTGTAACTCTGTCCTTCCTGCAGAGAATGGGACAGAGAGGTGGTGTCGGCCAAGAACCAGCCCCGGCTGTTGAGAGCGCTGGCCCGCTGCTTCCTCGGCCCTTTCGCCTTCTTTGGTGTCCTCCTCTACCTCGGGGTGAGTCTGTCGGTCTGTCAACTCTGGAGGAAGCACATTTGGCATAACTCGACCTAGGAAGTGTGGTGTTAGCTCTGCCATGATCATTGAGTTGCAGATATAAACTCATGAGTCGCATGCTCTGTTCAATGTGATGTGAGGTTTGTGTAATTTGTAGCTAAAAGCAGAGAATCAAGTTTTAATTTGAGTTGTTAATATAAAGGTTAGACGTAGATTATAGATGTGTATCATTCAAGCAATCATGTCCCAGAACACATTTCCCTTTTCAAGGTATAATATGTAACATTTCCTCATTAAAATGTCTAAAAATGACAAATCCAGAGAAATTGTAAGTTTACTCAAGGTAAAGTTAACATCAGATTATAAGTCAGACAGTGAGGAAGGAAGGCGGTGAAAGTGACTAAATGTAAAGTGACTCTGTGGATCTCCTGTGTTGTTCTTGAAGCTGGTTGCGAGATCATGTTAGCAGACTGCATTTCTAAACTAAAGTAAGCTACCGTTGCTCTCTGTTAGCTAAGCGGAGAGAGGCATTCGAAAAAAGTCCCATCCTTTGGACTGTCACAGAAAATGCAACTGGAGTCCTTCACAAAGAAATCCAAAGTCCAGAGGCAGTGAACAACTTAAACAGATTGTCCACAGGCTTGTATTTGCAACCAAGAGAGACGGGGAAGCTCTCATTTTTCGCGTCACAATACAATTCACACACAGATGGCCAATAATAAAATGATAAATACATGTAATTTACCACAAATTGTTGTCGTCAGGTCAGATAGATTTTCATCAGCAACAGTGCTCGTTTAACAGTGCAGAGAACAGCTCCCATGATACTACGCTACTTTACTAATCTTATTATTATTCTGTGGATTAACTGTTTTAGCATTTAATAAATAAATTAAAGAAATACTGAGAATTATAATGACTTACTAGAGCCTAAATTGGTGTCTAAAAGCATTCGATGTACGGTAACAAAACAAGAAAAGGCAGCAAATCATGTAATTTGTCATAGTGTAATTAGAAAATGTTTAGAATTACACTTTTACACAGATTTGTTCCTTAAATTATTGATCAGAAAGTTTAATATTCCAGTGTATGAATGCTGCCTGAGATTTATCTCACTAAAAATGAAACTATGGTCAACATTGTCACCATCAAATAATTAATGTCTAATTAAAAAACATACACTAGTATTTGATAAACATAATACCAGGTCACGACGACACTTCCCACTGTTCCCACCAATCACAGGCTGCTGTTTCACTGTATGTGGTAGCTGTTAATAGTGTTTACAGTGTTGGAGCGGTGCGGGACTGTAGAGCCACAGTGCCATGACGCACACAAACATCACAAGCATGTCGCACCACAGTGTCGCGAACCCATCTCACTGTCCCGGACTTATGGGAAGGTGGTGACAGCAGCCGTTACGTCAGTTGGTGCAGTTGGAGGTGGTTGCCATGACGACAAGAATGCCTGTTAGATGTTAAAGAGGCTGTGTGGGGGCAAACGGGAACGCTTTAGCGAAGGTTCAGTAGAAGCCAAAGAGGTTTGTGGTTGTTTGATGCTCTCAAATATTTAGCAGAATGTCGGGTATGTTACAGGTAAATTCAAAATTGCGACACTGATGTCCTCTTACAGTATATCAGGCATTTTGCTTAGCTGGACATGTCCTGATCCAGATGTGGATGTGAAAAGAAAACATTAAAAAAGTAGATCAAATCAGTTAATCGCTTCTCTTATTGTCTCCTCATCTCTTGGTGTAGGAGGCTTCCAAGACAGTGCAACCTCAGCTTCTGGGTCGCATCATCGCCTCCTTCGACCCGTTCCACGCTCCCGAGCGGAGTCAGGGATACTTCCTGGCTCTGGGTCTCTGCCTCCTATTCACTGCCCGCTTCCTCCTGCTGCAACCTGCCATCTTTGGCCTACATCACCTGGGCATGCAAATCCGCATCGCTCTTTTCAGTCTCATATACAAGAAGGTAAGAGGAGCAAAGGGTGTATTTATAGAACTGAGCCTCTCTTTATTCGTCTAAAACCCAAATCTTCCCTCACAGATTGACAGTTTTCCAACCTTATTTCTTGTTGTTAGCTTTTATTTCTCGAAGCTCTCACCAGCGATTAAAAGTAGTCCAACATCTACTCTCGTCCAGCCTCTTGCTCGGTCACTGTGTCTTTTTCTCTTCTTAGCTTCTCATGTCAGTGTCTTCTTTGGTCTGTTGCCCCCTGTGCAATCGTTGTAATCACCTGTAGTCCCCCCAGTACTCCGAGCTCCCAGTCCAGTCCGGACAGAGTTGGCTAGCTGCAGGGCAAACTGAACTAACTCGCTAACAGCAGCCACAGGTAGCAGCAGTTGGCTGTTACTTTAGCAACAAGTAAAGCTTTTTGTCCATCAGAACACTCCATAAATCACTGAGATTTGAGGCAGAGCAACCAGAGGACATCAGGCAAAACCTGAAAACATTTTCTACATAAAATATGATATGTAGTGTGTGATGTACAGTAGTCCAGCGTTATGTACTTCTTGCTGGAGATTGTACCTTCTCACCCAAGTTACACAGTGCAAGAACAGACATTCGGGGTACAGAGTGCGAATAACAGAGGCACAATCCTCCCCATTACAAGCCAATGTTATTTTCAGGTAAAATAGTTGCGTAGTTGTGTTTGAATGACAGTAAAAGTACAATTTTTGACTCGGAAATGTTGTGGAGGTCATGTGTAAAGTCTGAAAACACTGTGGCCTTTTTCTCTGATTACGCCTGAATCGAACACTTGACACTTGAAGTCACTGCTGTAACAACCAGTTGTTGGTACAAAACAGCTCAACCCAGCTGATAAGATAGTAGGACAGTTGTGTGTGAGCATTTGTCAGCTAGTTTTCTTCTGTTGTTATTAAGATAAGACAGAATGATCAGCTGAATGCTTTCAACTTGTTTAGCATGCATGACTGATTGTTTGTGTCCCACATGTGGAGGTCCTGTAGAGGCATGGCAGCCTGGTATCAAAGCGTGGTCCTCTCAACCGATTCACTTTCTCCCTTTGTGATTTAACTGACCCCTGACCTTTGACCTTTGACCTTTTCAGACTCTGAAGCTGTCCAGCCGGGTCTTGGATAAAATCAGCACTGGTCAGCTGGTCAGTCTGATGTCAGCCCACCTCAACAAGCTGGATGAGGTGAGAAAACTCGAGCCTTTTGTGAAATTACATACAATTTTTTTGTTTTTTCGTTCATTTTACATTCCCAAAAACCACTAATCTCTGTAATCACTGGCAATTTAAATGCTCCAAATCCAAATGTAAGGTACCTGTCATATACTGGCTGAGTTGCAGCTCCAAGAAACACATACATCTTACTTTACTTTAAATTATTTTCCACAGGAATGAAAAACTTTCAGATTAAAACCAGTGAAGCATGAATATAAGATTGATATATAAACTCTGGGCTCCTGCTAATGGTGAAACTAAGCTAATAAAAATGTTTTACACCAGTGTACACTATGGAGATGTGTGATTTACAGGAAAAATATGTTTTCAAGTACAGAACCTTTGAAACCGACTGTTGGGTGTGAATTGCATCCCATTGTTTGCGTACAAAAGTCAAGTCACTATATATCAAAGGAACAATCCAGTAGTTTTCCACTCAAGAGTAGCTGGGAGAAAGTTTTTGTCTCTACAGGAAGGATGAGGGAAAAGAGAACTGACAGCTCACACCCTCCCTGACTTCAGAGAGCGTCTGTCTTATGACCAAACACCTTCATACTGAGGGACAATTAGAGGAATATAGACCTAGAACAATACACAGACATAAACAAACACAATTAGGGTTGTGTATCCAAACAGAGTATTCTGTAATTGTGATTTGGTGTTGAAAAACACATTTCTGAATGCAAGCCAACAAAGCAGGAGGGTGTGTGTGTGTGTGTGCTGAACTCAGTCTTGCCTCGGGTCCCACTGAGGCGTTGAATGTGAAAACACCCTGCAACCTGCTTTGAGACAATTATCACCTGGCTTGGATGTGGCTTGGCCCAACGCACCACTCTCTTCTTATAATGACTGGTTAGAGTTACATTATTTGGTCGTGTGTGTGTACGAGTTGATTCCCTTGTAGGCGAGTGGATGAAAGGGAGCTGTGAGTTTCTCACCTACAGTACAGCTCAGGTTCATCAGCACAGTTGCTGATTGGATAAAAGTAGATTCCTCAAAAGTTTGTTTGATACTTTGTGTCTTTCATGACTATTTCTCCGGTTGCTTTTCTGCTTTCATACTTTTGATGCTGTCCTTAGTGTGTTCAGTCATTGTTATTGTGCATTTATTCATTCCTCTGCACTATTAACTACTTTTAACTATTGCAAAACATTATCAACATAACAAGATAACTCAGTAAGTAATCCTGCAAGAGTTCCCTGTGGTAAACCCTGCACTCTGACCTCATCGAGGTATATGAAGACGTGTCTCATTGTGCGGACACCAGTGTGCCACAGTTGTTGCGATGGCTTTTCTTTTACCACAGGATAGGTTCAGTAATACTCAAAACATGTAGTATGCTTTTAATATCACATCCTCACTCCTCCAGTCAGTTTAGATTCTCTGCAGTTCTAAATTATTCAGTTAGTGAGAAAAAAACATATTTTTAATCTTAATTTTATCAGATTTTCCATAGAAACTGTTGCAAATGATGGAGCATAATACACACATCACACGGAGGTGCAAATACTCATATAATAGCCTTGCAAAGCATAACTTACTGTACGGTCTACCTGTATGCTCAATATGTTCCAGTCATGTCTTCACATAAATATGATTAAATACACAGTTTCTGTTTGATGCTAGCATAGGTAACTGTTTCCCTTTGAGGCACATGACTAAGTTTATTTTGCTCATGTTGATCTAAGCTGACTACAGTCCTTTGCTAACCATATAAAACCAGCTTTCAAGACTATAGTAGTGATTGTATTCCTTGAACCAGACCTTTGACCTCTCTAGTTACCCTATGTATATTACTGTCTTCTCTGTGTATGTTTATTCCAGAGTTTAGGTCTGGCCCACTTTGTATGGATCACTCCCCTGCAGTGTATACTGTGTGTGGGTCTGATATGGGAGCTGATCGAGGTGAATGGCTTCTGCGCGTTGGCAGCTCTGACTCTGCTGGGCATCATCCAGGCCTGGCTCACACAGAAGATGGGACCACATCGGTGAGGAAGCACAACCACACATCCACTCTCTTTATATCATTTATATCAGTTAGGGGTGTCAATCGAGCTTTCAGTTTCGATCACTGAATTTGAACATGTTACATGTTTCTGTTTGTGTATACAGAAACCTGCATCTCTGATGCTGCTGCTGTAAGGTGGTAATGTAAAACTGTGTCCTGCAAACAGGGTGGAGCGAGGAGGGATGATCAACCGCCGCCTGGCTCTCACTTCAGAGATCGTGGAGAACATCCACTCTGTGAAGGCGTATGGTTGGGAAGAGGTGATGGAGACCATCATCAAAAACATCCGGCAGTAAGACACCAACACACACAACAACTGTACAGAAGAAACATTTCCTGAGGCTATTTTCTATTCTTTTAATTCCCAAGTTTACCTTAGTTTACTCATATTTGCTTCATGGCTGACGACAACAATATATCTGTTGGTTATATCAAAAATAGATGAACAAAAAGTGTTGTCATTTGATAGTTGGGTATAAGTGGGCTTAATAAAACTGTTTCTGTCCTTCAACACTACTGTTGAAGTGGACAGCAGCATCGCTCTAGTTATACGTACGTTCACATACAGTATATTCCTAATCTTTTAAGTCATCCATTTCTCAAGTATCTCTTTTACACAGCATGGATATACTGTATTAAACTGAACTGAGAAGGGAAAAAGAAGAAGCAAGAGATGGAGACTGTACTTTGACTGTACAGTAGAAATGGAGTCAACCTGGTGCTATAGTTGAGAGAAAGATGTTAGAACATGTGGCAGAACCACGCTGGCTTCGCTGGTGGATGTCGGAGCCAGAATCATGATTGCTGTAATTGACAAGTACAATAAACATATGAGAAAGAGTTTTGGTGTCATGGTGCAGAAATATGTTGATAAGTATCAGAGCTAACGCAGAGCCACCAAGGCTTCACATTAACTGATAAAAGCAGCTGCAAACACTGACATGCTGTTTTACCAAAATTCCTTTTTGGCTGTTGGTTGCTTTCTAACAATGATTTCCATGCCACCATGTTTATGAAACTTCCTCTGCCAGACTAAATGCAAACTGAAATTTCTTCTGAAAACTGAAAAACCTTTTTGTTCACACTTCCTGTCCCTCCTCAGGGACGAGATGACGCTGACGAGGAAGATAGGTTCTCTGCGTTACTTCTACAGCGCCTCATACTTCTTTTCCGCCATCTTGGTCATCGTGTCTGCCATCGTGCCGCACGCTCTCAGTAAAGGCATCATCCTTCGTCGTATTTTCACCACAGCCTCCTACTGCATGGTGCTGAGAATGACGCTGACTCGCCAGCTGCCAGGATCCATCCAGATGTGGTACGACACACTGGCACTGATCAAGAAGATAGAGGTGAGTCAGAAAGGTCAAAATATCCAGTCCAGCATCCAGCAGTACATAATAAATGTATGTTTAACACTGTTGTACCTCCCTTTGTTTCTTTTCTCCAGGAATTCCTGATGAAGGAAGAATACAGAGTCCTGGAGTACAACCTGACCACCACCGAACTGGAGCTGGTGAACGTGTCTGCATCCTGGGACGAGGTTTGTTCGTCTCTGTGTGTCAAAAAATTAATGAGACAAATAACTTTAACAGAACATTTATACAAAATACTGTATGATTACTGTTGCGTTTTCTGCACCAGGTGAGAACAATGTTACCTAAATGCAAGTAACACCAAAAATAAAAACACCGACATCCCCATTATTGCAAATCTCAGTTTGGCTTGATGGTAATAAAAATAGAAGCCTGTTAACTGATCCTTATCTCAAATGTCAATAACATCCAGCATCAGTGAGGTTACAGTACATTTACTGTAAGAGAGTAAAGAAGTTAACGTTCCCACAACCCCTAAATCCACCATGCACTACAGGTATAATAGTTAACTCCTCACCATCACAGGGAGAGAGGGTGGTATAATCTTATCTATAGGCAGAGGCTGTAAACTAAGTCTAACAGGTGTGATTCATTGACCACCCGACACCGTGAGAAAACCAACATCCAACTGTGTTTTTTTCCGTTACTTTGCATAATTAATTATCTCAGTGTCGTCACCAAACTTTGCCTTTGCTGGGAACGCTCTGAATCTCCCTTTGAGATTCAGAGTTGTGTTCATCACCTAATTCCCAGATTCTCCTCTTGCCTTCTCCTCTTCCTGGAATGTGCCATTCGCAGATGAATGGGAGGGGTGTTGCCTTTCTTTACTGCTGACAGCATGTACGTCAGCTCATTAGAATGAGAATCGCACAGACAAACGTATACAAACCACAGCAAGTCCCGGCATTAGAGGAACGGTGACCCATAAAATGTCACAAGGGGTCAATGATTAAGCCGGCGAGTCAAGCAGAGTTCCCCTTTTCTAACATTGAGATGTGTCAGCCATTAATCTTTACAGAGGCAGTGACAGATGAGGTGAAATAAGGCCATTGTGAGACTTTGGAGAATCTCTTGTTTCTCACAGCAGTTTGGCCTGGTGTCACCTCCTGAAAGCACAGCATGACGGACACACTCACTCAGCCCTGAACAGGCAGTTATGTAAACTAAACGTAAAACACTAATCGGGTACATGCCATGCACGCAGTCACACACAGAATAATGTATAGTAAAGCATAGTATTGTACAGTGTTTTACAGAATTTTATAGTGTGTTGTAAACCCCTGGGTTGTTTTTTTGAGGTTGAGTTCTATTTATATTAGATATTAGAGATCATGTTAAATCTGTATTAAAAGTCAAGAGTGAATATTTGATAATAAACATGGTATTCACAGGCAAATTGTTTGTTTCAATCTACCTTAGAGAAAATGGCTTAATATAAATAATATGTTTTATACAGCCTTTAGTTCTCATTAAGTGAAGACTGTAATGTTGAACTCTGCAGGGCATTGGTGAGCTGTTTGAGAAGATCAAGCAGGAGAACAAGGCAAACGGACACATGAACGGTGACGCTGGCCTCTTCTTCACTAACCTCTACGTCACACCTGTCCTCAAAAACATCAGCCTGTACCTGGAGAAGGGAAAGATGCTGGCAGTGGCTGGATCCACTGGTTCAGGAAAGGTACATCAAAGACATCAGTGTTTCTAGAAACAATGCCGAATCTGCATGTGTTACGGAGTCAGTCTACTGTCAAATGTTACAAATGAGGTGTAACAACATTTTTAACCATTCCCTCCAGAGTTCCCTGCTCATGATGATCCTGGGAGAGTTGGTGCCATCCGAGGGTAAAATCAGACACAGCGGTCGAATCTCCTTCTCGCCCCAGACTTCATGGATCATGCCGGGGACGATTCGAGACAACATCCTGTTTGGCCTGACCTACGACGAGTACCGCTACACCTCGGTCATCAAGGCCTGCCAGCTGGAGGAGGTAGCTTCACTTTATCAAACTTCATCAACTTTTTGTTTCTTTACATCTTCTGTTCTGCAGATGAAGTGGATTTCTGTAGGTATGTTTAGCACCTCATTACGTCTGAGAAATTCAGTCACTTTAAATCTGTGAAAGAGATTAACAAGTATATATCGCTATTGAAATATTTCTTTAGTTACAAATAACTTTTCTCTGGTAAATTCATCTCTGCCAGCTTCTCTCTTTCGTTGGACTGATGCTCTCTGCTCAGTTGTCTGTTTGGAGCCTCTGCGAGGCGTCAAGTAGGTTCAGGTTTCCCCAGGCCACATTTGCTCCATTATGTCCCTCACACACACAAAGACGGACATACTTGCACATTCTCTGCCTCTCACAGTGATACACAACCACACACACTCGCACTCTCATAAGCCTCAGTGTTGAGTGACGGCCCCTCAGCAGAATAATGTCTCCTCTGTTGCCATGGAAATCTGTCGTTATGTCACTGGGATGGAATATGAGCTTATTGGTTCCCAGTGACAGAAACTTTAACAGACAAGCAGTTTTATGGACAAACTGTCAGTCCTGTGTGCGTGTTAGATCTGTGATTCAATATTAAACCTTGGGTTGGTAAGTTATCTTAGAAGCATTTTTTGTCGTATTTGTTGAAAATCTCCTGACATCCCGACAACAAATCAAATGCTCTGACAAATAAAAGAAAAGAAATCCAGTATATGTGGCTGTTGCAGATGGGACATATAATCAAATTATTATTATTGTAAACCTATCTTTGGAATATTAAATAATGAAAATATAGTACACTACAGTGATGTAATACATTGAGAAATGGACTGTCAAATATTTGAACTACCACAACTATTTAAAAACTGAAGATCAAATTCTTGGAGTCAGGGATGTACAAGTTTATGCTAATAAATCAGTGACATTTTTTTAATCATGTTGAAATCCTACATACACTTGTTTGGATTATTTATACTGAAATCAATGCAGCGGCTCCTGCAGAGGGTGACACCATCATATTTATTTACTACCACCCCCCATCTCCTGTGGCAGTGACAGCACCTCAGTGGTTTTGACAAAAACACAACATATTGTCACAACAAACAAAGCTGGCATGCAATATTGACATCTCCATGTCTCCATTTTGCCTTTGAGGGGAGGCGTCAAACTCTGGCATGAGGCATCAGTGAAACTGAAACAACAAAAGCAGTCCTGCTGTATACTGTATGGAAATGACGAGAATGACAGGAAGTGTTGAGGCGATTCCTCCGAAGTTTTGCCTCTAAAATGAAAGCTTACCTTCACACAGTGTTGAGGCTGATGCATTGTTTGGGTTAGGGTTGCCATGTTAAGTGATTGCTGGCATTGCAGTAGGTACATTTTAAAATTATTTAAGATAAAAAATGTTGATGCAAAAAACAATTCTTATTTAAAGGCACAATCTTTGTCAATATTTCTAATCAAATACATTTAAGGTTTTCTCTGATATTTGCATTTTTTGTTTTCTAAAATGATACTGACTTAAAATATTCACATCTTAAACTGCAGTGTTTACAGTACTCATGTAACACCTGTCAATCAATCTTGAGTTTTTCATTTTTTTTGTGTTGGGGCAACTGATTTGTTTGTGGTCACAAATTGTGCCTCTTAAAAACCTTGGTATTTATCGACTGATATAATTTACAATTACATTTTCAGTCGCTCGTCAATAAGATGTTCAGCAGTAAAAGCTTTAGTAATTTTGGGGCTGGATGATATAATCTTTAAAAATTAATAAAATAGTTGGCTGTAATGCACCTTAACACTGGTTGCCACCCGGAAAAGCAGGAGAAGAAGATGTAGTAACTAGCTAGCTAGCTACTACCACAGATATCTCTGAGACTTTCGATAAAGAATCATCAGTAATGTGGATATAATGACTATAATGAAGTATTAGAATAAGTACAACAGTCTGGTAAGTTCAGAAAATTACACCACTTTACTGTAATGCAGCCTTTAAAACCAGGAAAGACAACACTTATGCCATATCGAAATATAACGATATTCAAATTCTAAGACAATATATAGCCTCATATCAAGATAACGATATAATGTTCATGCAGAAGTAATTTTCAAGTAAAATAAAAGGATTCAAAGGTTACCAGTAGCTTCTAAAAATACCAATTCTTAACACTAATCCTCTTTGCTCTGTCTTACCAATCACTTCAAGAAGGTAGAGATGACTCAACATGAGGAAAGAAAGTGCTCATAGGATTTTCTACTTTAGGAAAAAATCCCCAAGGCAACCCTGTCAGACAGGAGTGACAACTGGAGCTGATTTCTCCAGACAGAGACGAGGCGTTTAGTGGGCCTGTGACTGTAATTCCTCACTATTGTTGCGCCCTGAAGCACCAGACAGACTGCCGTGGGTGGTCCTCCCACTGTAAACTCATCTGTAGCCTCCTCCAGCCTCTTGCTGCTGACCCAGCAGGTGCTTTTTGTTCACAGCGAGACACACAACATGCGTTTTTATCATGCTGCCTTATTTTACAAGCTGTTAAACAACATGTTAACTTGATTCCCTATGCACTCCTGTCAGGACAGCGGAAGCTGCCGTTAAAAAGGTAGGAAGTTTTAATGATGATAAACGTGTGCTGTCCTCATTGGTGTGGGCGTCTGTTTTCATTATCAGTAACCACCAATAATGCACTATATGTCTCTACCTGTGACATCCTTCATGTGCTCATCCAATCTGTGGTTTGTGCTTTTCGTGTGGTTTGAACTTGACAATGAATCTGTGTCCACGTGAACATAAAAAACTTGCCAGGTAAAAGTCATTTACAGGACTGTGTTTTGGTGCTTTGGTGTTTGGACATACTTTGTTGAATTTTACATTGCTAAAATATGTTATCTAAAAAAAATAACTTTTTAAGGTTATTTTAAGGGTACAGTTTCATTAAACTGCGGAAAAAAATGCCTTTTTTTTTGCAAATCAGTAAACTAAGACTTTTTTATGTACCGTTTCAAGCTGCTGCTAGTGTGTTTTCCATGCAATAACGGTTTCATTTCCTTTCCCAGAATACATTGGAAAGTCACCAGATTGCAAAGATCATCTTGACACTAAATATTTGCACAAACAACACCTTGAATAAAACATGACGAAGGACTTTTTAGCCATTTTCACTTTTAGCTAAGAGTCTCTTAGGTTGACACAACAACATAGTGTGAACCTCTTCAGCAATGCAGGAAGTTGACATCACATAAGAGGAAACTAGAAACAAATGGATTTAGATCATTAAGGAGTAAAAACTAAATAAGCTGGAGCACTAAAGGACGACAAGATGAGAACCTCACACAAGAGGAATAAGAAACCGATTAATAGATTAAGAACAGTAAAAGAATACTCGACTAAGAAGAGTAAAATAAATTACAAGAGGGTGGAAAGGAAAAGCAGAAGTGAACAGAGATGTAAAATATTTTATATTAATATTTTGCTTTTTCGTCAACCTCTCAGCTGTTACACAGACCATCTTGCTAATGTACTGTATTAAAGGTGATGACGTATGTGTTTGCCCTGCTGACCCCTTGTTTTCCTCTCCAGGACTTCGCCTTGCTGCCTGAGAAAGACAAGACGCTCCTCATCGAAGGAGGGGTGACCCTCAGCGGCGGTCAAAGGGCTCGCCTCGGCCTGGCCAGGTACTTCCTGTCACTACTGAGCATCTGTCAGCATGCCTCATTCACTCCCTTTTATCTGTCAGCGAAGACCACTTCTACACATTAGTCATAATTACAGTCATTGCAAAACAACATGGCCACATAAAGGTTGCACAAAGGATTAAAAATAGAACATGATTGCGGTTTTGAGTCATATTCCTAATTGATGAGGAGATAATTATAGGAAGTAGTGTGTTGTTTTTTTTAGAGATCATCAATTTTAGAATCTGTGGTATCTGTGGTATAGAGCAAGCATATTAAATGCTACATTGCATGAATCAAAGATACTAACTGACTGAAGAATACTCCAGACAGCCTTTTTCCCTTCACTTCTGCAACTTTAATCAATGTTAGTGGTCTGCATAGACTGTAGTTCACGATCACTGAATCAAAACATCAATTTCAGGGCCGTAAACTCATCATCATTATCAATATCGTCATTACCAGCACTTCCAACGTAAGAGGTTCCACTCCAAGCCAATAAAAACATCTACTAAACAACTTGTACAAGTATTTCAGATGTTATGTCCTTGGCAATGCTTCAAGTCTCAGTATTGGTTCCCAACGGTGTAAAAAATCAAAACTCTACTGTACATAATAATAACCTGCCATCACTTATCATTCTTATATCTTTGTCTGCAAGCACAGACTACTACTATGTGTTTTATGTTGTCTGGTTGTAATGACGAGTGCTTTTACGGCCTCAGTAGAGCTTTATTACTCCATTAAATCTGTGTGTAGATTACAGACACTCTCATATTCCCATGCATTATTTATTGGTTTAGTGTCCTGGCATCAATTTGTTGCCACTCTTTGGTTATTAGCTTCTGCCGTCACTGTAAACACTCACTGGAATTGATTTATTCTCACAGGGACCCAACTTCCTCATTTATACCACTTTGATCTTCTCTTTCTGTGTCTATTGTTTCCGTTTTCTCTATTTTCTCTTTTTAATCTTAACATTTTTGTTGTATCTTAACGGTGAACATTCTAACCTTTTCTTTGCCTCCCTTTTACTCTCTGACTCACTGTGTGTTTTCTCCCTCAGGGCTGTGTATAAAGATGCAGACCTCTACCTGCTGGATGCACCTTTCACCCACCTGGACATCGTCACAGAGAAAGAGATCTTTGAGAAGTGTGTATCCCAACAGAGAGTCTTTCATGTGGAGGAGGTGGGGGGTGGTTGAGCTAAAGTTTAAGGTCAAGGTTATCTCTTGTTGTGTCAGACACACTCGGGTTGATGGTGGTGAGTTACGGCTGCTTCATCACACTGTAACCTTTTCAGGAAATGGGATTTTTTTTAAGGGAAATATCCTTTGATGAAATAAGGAGTTTGGAAATCTTCCAAAGGGAAGAATCAGGCAAAATCACTCTTGTAGTCAAAGTCTGATCATAGGTATGTTAATAAGAACATACAGTAGCTTGTTTAATTCAAGTGCTGGTTTTGCTTTAAAAATTTGACACATCACTTTGTCTTTTATTCTTGATTTTAGCATCTACTCATTTGTTTGTCAGGCTTTGTTTAAAAAAACAGAAGTATGTAGGGTAACATTTTATAATAGCCGTCTTTAATAAATGGTAAATTTATAGCTAATTTAACTTCAGTTAATAGTTATTTTACGGAAGCCCTGAGGGGCAGGTGAGGTTTTTTTTCTTCTTGTGATCCATTTTCCAAGTCTGAAGTCTATGTTTATGACTTGAGAACTGAAAACACATGATGTTTTTTGTTTTTTTTTAAGGAGAAAAGAAATGTCCTTGTGTGAAACTTAGTGAAAAAAATTTTTTTTACACCAGTTCTCAAGTCATAAACTCAAGAGAGAAAGCAATGAAATGCTTCAGAAACATTTTATAAACATTTATATTGCTTGATAAGTGGTTTCTAAAGTATTTCATTGTTTGTTAAAAACAAAATAGCTATCAACTAGTTTACATAGCCATAACTTTACCATTTTTTAACGCTGCTTATTATAAAATTTAACCATATTTAAAAGTTAGTAGTTGAACAGCTTTTTTACAATCTCCTTTTTTGTATCGCTGTACAGATGTGTCTGTAAACTTATGGCCTCCAAGACTCGTATCGTGGTCACCAGCAAGTTGGAGCATCTCAAACGAGCAGACAAAATCCTGCTGCTGCACAATGGAGACTGCTATTTCTACGGCACCTTCTCAGAGCTGCAGGCCCAGCGCCCTGACTTCAGCTCCCTCCTCCTCGGCCTGGAAGCATATGACAACATCAACGCAGAGAGACGCAGCTCCATCCTCACGGAAACTCTCCGCAGGGTCTCTGTCGATGAAACAGCTGGCTTCCGAGGCCCAGAGCCAATTCGACAGTCGTTCCGCCAGCCACCCCCTCCAATAATCATCTCTGGATCCCAAGGACATCCTGGAAGTGATGGCTACCCAGAAAAACGCAAACAGTCTCTAATCCTTAGCCCCCTGGCAGCTGCTCGCAAGTTCTCCTTCATCGGGAACTCCCAACAGACTGCAAATCCTCCCCAGTCCAGTACAATAGAGGATGGGGTTCGTGAACTTTCTGAGAGGAAATTCTCTGTGGTACCTGAGGACGATCAAGTAGAGGAGGTGCTCCCCAGGGGTAACATGTACCATCATGGGCTGCAGCACCTCAACGGGCAGCGACGCCAGTCTGTTCTGGCGTTCATCACCAACTCTCAGGGCCAGGAGCGCAGAGAGCAGATTCGGTCCTCCTTTAGAAAAAAGCTGTCCATCACACCGCAGTGTGACCTGGCGCCCGAGCTGGACATTTACGCCCGCCGTTTGTCCAAGGACAGCGTCTATGACATTAGTGAGGAGGTGGATGAGGAAGACATGGAGGTAGAGTTTTGTTTGAACCCTTTTCAAGGCATAGTGTATGTTTATATTTCCAGAAGAATCAATGCATTTTCTTCACCCTTCTTCATTTTTAGGGTAAATACCCACAAAATGTACTTGATTTTGTCTCAGTTAATAGTTTTGCTGGATTTACAGGTTAAATTTTAGCTGGGTTTTTATGGTTAAAGAGGAGTTTTGTTTCTTCACAGCAATGCTTCGCAGATGAGCGTGAGAACATCTTTGAAACTACCTCATGGAGCACCTACCTGCGCTACATCACCACCAACAAGAGCTTAGTCTACGTCCTAATTTTCATCGTCTTTGTCTTCATCATTGAGGTAAAATTGCTTTCTTCTTGTTTGTCTTTGTTTTTTTTTCAAATTATGTAAAATTAATAAACAATATTTTTACCAATTCTTCATCTTTCCACCAATAGGTTGCTGGTTCAGTCATCGGCATTTTCCTCATTACTGAGTAAGTGGCATGTGAGAGACTAAAACAGCCTGAGACTTTAGTGCTTGGTTCATTCTCTATTGAACTGTTTCCATTTCCACGATTACACAGAAATGCTAAATATTATCATTGTTAAGTAGATCTCTATTGGTGGCAAAAGCAGCAGGAGTCTTTTTTTCTCTTCTATACAACTGACTTTGAAACTGCACAATATAAGTTTAAATATATGCTTGTTATATATGTTTAACGTATCGTATAGTTTCATAGTCATAAAGCATACCATAAAGTATCTTACAGTACACTTTTAAAAGTTTTTACATATTATACATGCATTTTTCAGTCACACAATCTTTTGGGAGTTTTAAATAAAGCTTTAATGGTGCAAAATCTGATTTGAATTCTTGTGTTTTCCTGTCAGCACGATTTGGAGGGATGGCGCCAACCCTTCATCACCCAACTACATCGATGAGCAGCACCCCAACGCCTCGTCAACCCCTGTCCACCTGGCAGTCATCGTCACACCAACCAGCGCTTACTACATTATCTACATCTACGTGGCCACATCGGAGAGCGTGCTGGCCCTGGGATTCTTCAGGGGTCTCCCATTAGTGCACACGTTACTCACTGTGTCCAAAAGATTGCATGAACAAATGCTAAGCGCTGTAATACGAGCCCCCATGGCTGTGCTCAACACTATGAAGACAGGTGAGTTTCTCTTTTTAATATGTACACCGGTCTGTTAGTAGAACTACATCTGTTTAGCCATTTTAATATAGTAATTCACTACACAGTTCACGTTTTTTCTAATTTCTACCAGGTCGGATCATGAACAGGTTTACCAAGGACATGGCCGCCATAGATGACATGCTGCCTCTGGTGCTGTTTGACCTCATACAGGTATTTAACCAACACAATCAGTGACATAACATAATGTAACCCAGTACTCCAAAATACAATAATAATAATAGTAATAAGTCTGCATAACATAGCTTTGCTGAATGTTCCTAAATTCACACTAAAAAGCTCTCATCAAGCTAAGGCTATAAAGTTAGCATGCTTCACATTCATAAACTTAACAGCTAGTTAGAGGAGGCAGAATGAGATCACTGCTAAGTGTTTGTAAAATGTAACTGAATGTGAGTCTGATGTGAACGGATGTGGCTAATGTAATATACATCACAGGGTTCTTACCTGTCCAAGAAATATGATGCAAACTCCACATAAGTACATAAATGTTGCACCAATCACTCAGGTTTCAGAGAAAGAAAACACAAAAAGTCAATCTCTTTCATTGAGACGAGGGATTGATCAAAGTAAGATTTGGTATACTCAGGATAAGTTGATCGTGGTAAATTTTCCTTATTGGGATAATCATGAATCAGGATAATCGCTGGTAACCTCACATGAATTACTTGGAAAAAGCTTTCTGGCTTGATGAAGTACAGGCCTGGTTTGATTTCTTGCTTAATTTTGAATTGCCACATGATGTGTGACTTGTCTGTGATGCAATAAAAATATTTGTTTCTTTACAAAATATAAGGTTATGTGATTGCAGTATCGTTTAGTGCAATTTCAAGTGTTATAGGTATATTGAGATGATTATCGATATCATATTGTGAATTGCAATTATCAGCCATGATAATCGTGATATGACATTTTCATATCGTCCCATGCCCAATTGAGACTAACTGTATGTACACCCATTGAATACATTAGTATATTTTTTCTTTTTTCCCTCTCCCCAGCTGACATTGATTGTGTTGGGCGCCATCTTCACCGTGTCCATCATGCGGCCTTACATCTTCATCGCTGCCATCCCATTGGCAGTCATCTTCATTGTCATCAGAAAGTACTTCTTACGAACTGGACAGCAACTCAAGCTACTGGAGGCTGAAGGTGAGAGTGGGGGGAGAATTTGTGTAAGTGTGAGATTGCAATGTGGTCGTACCAGCGCAATGGCTTCTTTTTGTTATAGTAAAGAGAAATAAAAAGTATCGGAGAGGA